>NC_139569.1:43125319-43712730 GCF_965112155.1 Podarcis liolepis
ACTCAGCCAGACTTCCATTGTCCAGCTGCTTTTCCATGGGGAAAACCTGATCTTTACCGCTGAATCACAGCAAACATCATTCAGGTCTTCCAGGGATTAAAGTCTGCTCTAATTCAGATTTCTGGAAACAGTAGTCTACCCTCCACAAAACTATAACTCCCAGCACCCTTAACAAACTACAATCCCCAGAATTGTCTGGGGGAAGGCATGTACCTTACATGTATGCTGTGTGCACATTTCAGCAGCCTAATTTAGAAGAGGGGGTGTGTGCTTTTTCTTAGTGCTGTGGCTAAAGAACTGGAAGCCCCAAACACTTGCTGATCGACTGCAACTTGAGGATTAAAATGCCTAAAAATAGCTTTTATCCTCTGAACGACATCTAGAAAATCCAGTGATGGATGTTTTCATAAAAGCAGAAAAACCACTTTATTAGTTATTCAATAATGCTTGATGCTGCTGCCAAGACTGGCAGGTATCCTGTCCCACAGTGAATACTTTATCACAACACTCATTTTTATTTCATTTATTGATTTAAGGTATTTATAAACCTTTCAATTATTAGCATTTCTAAGCACTGTACACAAAAATGCAGAGAATAAACCAATAAGACATCATCAGATCCAACACTACATGGAAGTGCCTGCTGGAATAAGAAAGTCTTTGTCATGCACCAGAAGTTTAGCAAGGAGGGTGCCTGTCAAATCTCGGTTGGGAGGGATTTCCACAGACTAGGGACTCAGCTAGATTAGTAAAAAACAAACAAACACAATGCCTTGAATGCATTATAAACATGTAACACCAGATGGTGCCAGAGAGGAAAAGAAACTTCTTTGCAATTTTTACCTAGTGTTTTTTCCCCCTTTTGGCAACATTTTTCGACCTTCGCCACATCAAGCAGTTGGTCCCTTACCTTTCCCGCCCCAACCTGGCCACAGTGATCCATGCGACGGTCACCTCCAGGCTTGACTTCTGTAATTCGCTCTACGTGGGGCTGCCCTTGAAGCTGTCCCAGAAACTCCAGCGGGTGCAGAATGCTGCAGCGAGGCTCCTCACGGGGTCTCTGCCATGGGAGCATATTCACCCAGTGCTTTTCAAACTGCACTGGCTCCCGGTGGAGTACAGGGTCAGATTTAAGGTGCTGGTTTTGACCTTTAAAGCCCTTCACAGCCTAGGACCCTCGTATCTACGGGACCGCCTCTCCCGGTATGCCCCACGGAGAGCCTCAAGGTCCATAAATAGCAACACCCTACAGGTCCCGGGCCCTAAGGAAGTTAGATTAGCCTCAACCAGAGCCAGGGCCTTTTCAACACTGGCTCCGGCCTGGTGGAACGCTCTGCCTCATGAGACCAGGGCCCTGCAGGATCTGATCTCTTTCCACAGGGCCTGTAAGACAGAATTGTTCCGGCTGGCCTTTGGCTTAGAATCAATTTGATTCCCTCCCCCTCTTTCTTTTTTCCTTTCTTCTCCTGTGATGAGGCTGCATCTTAATGTTTTAATGTCGTATTTTAAACTTGTTTTTTAAGTTGTATTTCAATCAACTTGTTTTTATTATTGGTTGCTAGCCATCCTGAGCCTGGTCTTGGCTGGGAAGGGTGGGGTATAAATAAAATTATTATTATTATTATTATTATTATTATTATTATTATTATTATTATATAACAATTTAATTTCCAACTTATTTATAGCGATCCCCCCACCGCCGTGTGTAGATCCACCCTTGGGCCACAACACTGAATGCACGGCTTATCTAATAGCTACTCTGAGCCACGGGGGACCGTCAACAGAGATTTCCCCCATAATCTCAGGGATCAGGCAGCACTGTGTTTTATTTATTGCTTTATTCCGTTTATATCCCAACTTTTTCTCCAAGGAGCTCAAGGGGGCATACCTGGTTCTCCCCTTCCTCGTTTAACCCCCACAACAACGGTAGGTAGGGCTGAGAGTCAGTGACTGGCCCAAGGTCACCCAGTGAGTTTCATGGCCAAGGGGAGATTTGAGCCCTGGTCTCCCAGGTACAGTCATACCTCGGAATAAATATGCTTCAGGATAAGTATTTTCAGGTTGCGCTCCGCGGCGACCCGGAAGTAACGGAGCGCATTACTTCTGGGTTTCGCTGCTCACGCATGCGCATGCACAGAAGGCCAAAATGATATCCCGCACATGCTTGGAAGCGGCACGTGCAGACGTGCAGTCGCGTCTTACGTTCTATTCAGGATGCAAACAGGGTTCCGGAAAAGATCCCGTTCACATCCCGAAGTACCACTGTACAAGTCTGACAAATGATTCACCATGCCCACCTGCATCCATCGTGGCTAAACGTAAAGGTAAAGGGACCCCTGACCATTAGGTCCAGTCGTGACCGACTCTGGGGTTGCGGCACTCATCTCGCTTTATTGGCTGAGGGAGCCGCCATACAGCTTCTGGGTCATGTGGACAGCATGACTAAGCCGCTTCTGGCGAACCAGAACAGCGCGCGGAAACGCCGTTTACCTTCCCGCCAGAGCAGTACCTATTTATCTACTTGCACTTTGACGTGCTTTAGAACTGCTAGGTTGGCAGGAGCAGGGACTGAGCAACGGGAGCTCACCCCGTCGCGGGGATTCGAACCGCCAACCTTCTGATCGGCAAGTCCTAGGCTCTGTGGTTTAACCCACAGCGCCACCCGCGTCTCTTCGTGGCTACTTATGCACAAATACAGTTGATTACAATTTTGTGAAGGGGTTCCGTTTCAGGCCCCCGCACATCAGTGGAGCGCATAAAAGCATGACCCACCCCATTCCACACAGCCCCATCCCAGTTCTGCACTTTTTAAAATTATTTTTTGTCACATTTTCCTTCCCTTTCAGGTTTGGATCTGTGTGCGAGTGCATGGTCATGCATCTTGCGGGTGCGTATTAATCGGCCATTGCCTGTACACTCTAAAGATAGCATGTGGGGTACAGTAATGCTTTGTAAACAAGCATTTTGGTTTCCCTGAAAATGTCCCGGTCCTCAAACACTCTGCACTTCAATCGGGAGAAAGCTATTTGTGAAACGTGGACCACTTATAAACACCATCTCCAACTCCTCAAAAGATTCCATCAACAGTGTCTCTGAAAAAAATTTACACGTACCTGGGAAGACAGGCAAACTAATGCCAGTGTACTGGAAGAAACAAAGATCACCAGTGTTGAAGCGATGATTCTTCAACATCAACTTTGTTGGACCGGTTACGGGTAGGTAGCCGTGTTGCTCTGCCCTAGTCGAAACAAAATAAAAAAAAAAATGGTATGAGAGCTCATACCAATAACAAACTTAGTTGGTCTATAAGGTGCTACTGGAAAGAAGAAACCCCCCATCACAGTCTCTAACTAGGACAATGACTGTTGACACAGGCACCATGCCTACATCTCCAACTCCTCGAAAGATTCCATCAACGGTGTCTCCGAAAAAATTTACACATCACTTGGGAAGACAGGCGAACTAATGCCAGTATACTGGAAGAAGCACCAGTGTTGAAGCGATGATTCTTCAACATCAACTTCGTTGGACTGGTCATGTTGTGCGGATGCCTGATTATAGTCTTCCACAGCAACTACTCTATTCTGAACTTAAAAATGGAAAGTGTAATGCTGGTGGTCAACAAAAGAGGTTCAAAGACTCTCCCAAGGCAAATCTTTAAAAAATGTAGTATAAACACTGACAACTGGGAAACACTGGCCTGCGAGCGCTCCAGTTGGAGAACAGCCTTTACCAAAGGTGTTGTGGGCTTTGAAGACGCTTAAACTCAGGATGAAAGGGAGAAACATGCTAAGAGGAAGGCACTCTTGGCAAACTCTCACTATGATCAACTCCTGCCCGGAAACCAATGTCCCCACTGTAGAAGGACGTGTGGATCCAGAATTGACCTCTACAGTCACTTACAGACTCACTGCTAAAACTGTGTTTATGGAAGACAATCTTACTCGGCTATGAGTGATCGCCAAAGAAGAAAAAGAAGAAAGAAGCAGGTCGGATAATGGAAGATGCACGTCCAAAAGAGGTCATGTATTAAAGGTGCTCTCAAAGACACATCGCTCATGAGCTGGAAATATAAATCTGCCTTCCAGCCAGTTCCAGATCTTAATACATAATGAAAAGTCTGGCACATGATGTTCTGCTCTGTGCCAAAAGCGGTGCTAAAAGGCTCTCCGAACATCACCTGGCAATATGTGGAACTGACTTAGGTCACCTCCAGCCCGCCAGCATTTCATGAGAGAGATCCAAGCGCAAACCGGAAATTTAGATTTGCGCAACTGAAGTAGATGAAAGTGCTGTGTTGCAACACACCCAGTGTTTTCGCTCTTAGGAAAATACAGCGGAGAGCTCAGGACGAACACATGATGAACAGCAAGGCACATAAACACCCCAGAGGCAAGTCTGCTTGAGTGCTCATTATTGTATAACCTCCCCACCAGCAAATCAGAACAAATGCTCAACAAAGACCAGATATAGTCTAAGCTCCGCAGAGGGGGCGGATAGCTCAGTTGGTTAGAGTGTGGTGCTCATAACGCCAAGGTTGCAGGTTCAATCCCCGTATGGGACAGCTGCATATTCCTGCATTGCGGGAGGGTAGACTAGATGATGATGATGATGATAATAAATTTTATTTATACCCTGCCCTCCCCGGCCAGAGCTGGGCTCAGGGTGGCTAACACCAATAACATTACAGTAAAAACATAATAGGGAAAAAAACCAATTTAAAATACAGGTTAAAATGCAATTTAAAATGCAGTCTCATTTTAAAAATAGCCCATAATCAAAATCATAAGGGGAGGGAAACATCATGGTCAGACTGAGTCCAAGCCAAAGGCCAGGCGGAACAGCTCTGTCTTGCAGACCCTGCAGAAAGATGTCAAGTCCTGCAGGGCCCTAGTCTCTTGTGAAAGAGCGTTCCACCAAGTCGGGGCCAGTACTGAAAAGGCCCTGGCCCTAGTTGCGACCAATCTAATCACCTTACGACCTGCTACCTCCAAAATGTTGTCATTTGTGGACCTTAAGGTCCTCCGTGGGGCATACCAGGAGAGGCAGTCCTGTATGTACATGGGTCCTAGGCCGGTCCCTTCCAACTCTGCAATTCTATGATTCTGTAAGCTTTGGGCCAGAAAATCAGGACAAACACTCAGTAAACGGGATTATTTGGAGGAGCCTACATATTGAGTCAAGTTCCTCATTGATAGGAAGTCATGTATATTCTGAAGGGCAGCATCTCTTCAGGGCTTCTTGTAGAATCATAGAGTTGGAAGAGACCGCAAGAATTATCTATTCCAACCCCCTGCAATGCAGGAATCTTTTGCCCAACACGGGGCTTGGACCCACATCCCTGAGATCAAGAGTCTCATGCTCTATGGATTGAGCTATCCCAGCTTACTCCCATAGGGCTGATGTCCCAGTCTCTGCTAGCTGGGATCTGAAATGCGAATACAGCAGGGGTCCCCAAACTAGGGCCCGCGGGCCGGATAGGGCCCAAGGGACTTGTTTATCCGGCCCGCAGCGACCCCCGCTGCCCGCTCTTACCGGAGGAGCACCAGAAATAGTTTGTGCTCATGCGCAAGTGTTATTTGTGCATGCGCAAGCATTATTTCTGGTGCACATCAGGGTCGGAGGAGGCCCATGCACATGCGCACAAGCTATTTCCGGTGCTCCTCTGATCCGGAAGAGCGTCAGAAATAGTGTGTGCGCACCCCCGCCCTCCAGCCTGCCGCGCGATCGGCGCTGGAGACACCGGCCTGAGGCGCGGTAAGTTTGCTGACCCCTGGACTACAGCTTCAAAGCATGTAGAACGAAGCTTATTCAGCACTACTTAGCACTCATCTCATCTCACCTGTGCATCACTTCTCAAGAAAAAGGGGTTTTTGTTAGGTAAGGCTCAGCAGCAGCGGTGGGGAAGCCCCTATCCGGGGGGGCGCAAGCCAGTGGCAAGTGCAGCAAAGGCTGGGGTTGGCAAACACACAACCACTTTCCATCCTATGCCCAGGCAAACGAGAGGAATTGTCACAGTTCAAGGATAATAATAATGATAATAATTTATTATTTGTACCCCGCCCATCTGGCTGGGTTTCCCCAGCCACTCTGGGCGGCTTCCAACAAAGATGAAAAATACACTAAAATGTCACATATTAAAAACTTCCCTGAACAGTGCTGCCTTCAGATGTCTTCTGAATGTCAGGTAGTTGTTTATCGCTTTGACATCTGATGGGAGGGCGTTCCACAGGGAGGGCGCCACTACCGAGAAGGCCCTCTGCCTGGTTCCCTGTAACTTGGCCTCTCGCAGTGAGGGAACCGCCAGAATGCCCTTGGAGCTGGACCTCAGTATCCGGGCAGAACGATGGGGGTGGAGACGCTCCTTCAGATATACTGGACCGAGGCCATTTAGGGCTTTAAAGGTCAGCACCAACACTTTGAATTGTGCTCGGAAACGTACTGGGAGCCAATGTAGGTCTTTCAAGACCGGTGTTATATGGTCTCGGCGGCCGCCCCCAGTCACCAGTCTAGCTGCCACATTCTGGATTAGTTGTAGTTTCCGGGTCACCTTCAAAGGTAGCCCCACATAGAGCGCATTGCAATAGTCCAAGCAGGAGATAACCAGAGCATGCACCACTCTGGTGAGACAGTCTGTGGGCAGATAGGGTCTCAGCCTACGTACCAGATGGAGCTGGTAAACAGCTGCCCTGGATACAGATTTGACCTGTGCCTCCATGGACAGCTGTGAGTCCAAAAGGACACATTTCAGCCAAGTAAAAATCACTAGAGGAAGGCGGGGAGCAGGATCTGTGCTGGGTGTGACCTGGGAGGGAGGGGCAGCATGGGATCAGCAGAGTCCCGAGGGCCAGGCAGAGATGCCTGGGGGGCCACGACCCCCAGGTCTGAGGCTCACCACCCCTGCTTGACAGTTCCATTCTCAGGATCCAGCTGGTTGCCATGTTTAGGGTTTGTGGGGAAAGAGAGAGAAAGGAGATTTAGCTCTTGGGTACAGTGGCTGACGATCCTTAAAGCTTCTTGCTTTGTCCTGAAGCAAAGATGTGAAATGGTTTGTTGTAATTTTTTCCTTATTGTGCTTCTTTTGGCATGAGCATTTGGCAAGATGCACTCTCCTTGGTCTTAGCCTCTGCTGATTACACAACCACAGCTGGATTATACGGAGGTCCTCTGCAGGGGATGCTCAGTCAAAGATAATGCGGGAGAAAAGCTGTTTGACTCGGGCAGCTGGGTCCATTTTAATCTCTCTTTTTTAAATGAACTATCTTAAGGATGTTATCTGGTTGTTGTTGTTATTGTTGCATTTTAAAAAATGCATATTAAGGGGAAAGGGTCGGCAACCCTGCAGTCATTTTTGTTGGAAAATAGGGTCTTTCTATCACGTGTTGGCGCAAGAAAATGCAAATCCACCCACAGTATGAGGAGCACTGTGAAATATTCGCGGAAAGAATCTGTGCATTTTATCTGCTAGCATACAAGAACCTATTTTATTTATTCGTTCGTATTTTTTACTTAATGCACCATCCTGTCTCCAGGTACTGTTTTATGTTATGCATTTATCTTATTGAAAAAACCCTGTCAAATCTATAAAAATAAAAAAATACAGGACACTAAAAGTAATATTTTAAATTGCTCTTCTTTTCAGTGCCCCACCCATTCGGAACTAAATAGCACAACCACCTCCCTTTCTTCTTATTTATTACATCTGCGGCGCTGGGGAGAATCAAGGCAATTCTGAAAGGTTAACTATGCTAGGTTGAAATTCCAAACACACTGACTAGGGTGTGTAAGCGCCATTCAGAAAAATGGGATTTTACTTCTGAGGAAACACACACAGGGTTCATCTCTTGCAGCAGCTGGGGAGGGGGCTGCAGCTCAGTTTGAATCACAGAATTGTAGAGTTGGAATGGACCCCAAGGGTCAATAAATTCATCTAGTTTGCTTTGCAGGAATGAGGTCCCAGGTTCCATCCTCTCCAAATAAGGGCTGGGAATTTTTCACAGCCTGAAACCCTGGAGAGCAGCTGCCAGTCAGTGAAGACAATACTGAACTAGATGGACCAGTGGTCTGACTCAGTATAAGGCAGCTTTCTAAAAACCCACCTAAAGAATCCTAGGTAAAGGTAAAGGGACCCCTGACCATTAGGTCCAGTCGTGACTGACTCTGGGGTTGTGGCTCTCATCTTGCTTTATTGGCCGAGGGAGCTGGCGTACAGCTTCTGGGTCATGTGGCCAGCATGACTAAGCCGCTTCTGGCGAACCAGAGCAGCACACGGAAATGCCGTTTACCTTCCCGCCGGAGTGGTACCTATTTATCTACTTGCACTTCAACGTGCTTTTGAACCTCTAGGTTGGCAGGAGCAGGGACCGAGCAACAGGAGCTCACGCCGTTGTGGGGATTCAAACCGCCGACCTTCTGATCAGCAAGTCCTAGGCTCTGTGGTTTAACCCACAGCGCCACCAGCATCCCTAGGGCACCTTAAAATGCTTAAAGGGGGAGGGGAAAGAAGAGGCAGAACAGCCTTTTTCCATCATCTAGTTCTGCCACTCCCACGCCACCAGAGAGCCCACTCAAGAACCATCTTGCCCTGAGCAGAGGAGAAAGAGAGATTTTTTTTAAAGCCCCCACCCTGTCCTTTGTAGCTTGTGTCTGCTATTTTTATTTTATTTTAAACAGGTGCCTACTGTTTTAGCATTTCTATGTGAGCCGTTTATCGAGGACCACTAGCAAAGGGCTTTATAAATATCTTAAGTGCACACACCCCTATTAAAGAACCACCACATGCCACAGAACCGTAAGAGTCAGAGAGAGGGCTCTCCAGGTGTCATCTAGCCCAGCCCCATCCTGGTCAGGGCAGGAAGTTCAGAGTTTGAGCAGCCCCTTGCTCTCCCACGGACCACCTGACAACTCCCACTTCTCATGATAGAAGCATTTTAAAACACACACACACACGATAGCAACAGCAATCCATTATTATCCTAAAACACACACAAACACCAAGGAACCCAGTGCTGCAAGATCAAAGTGAAACCTCTTTGGGATGAGGAGAATTATTGCTATTATTATTCATTTTTTTACTATTATTTGTATGTGTACCCATTTCCTCTGCGCTTTTCTGACCGAGTCCCCTTTGGCAAAGCTCTAATCCGGATTCCTGTTCATAGGGGCCTTCGCGCACCCCCAATAAAATAATTGAGGGGGCCTGCCTCCCCCAAGTTAATGGGCATTACCAACAAATGGTGTGTGCATGCTGCATCTTGCGATCGATTATGCAGGGACGAGGCTTACCCCCCCCCCATATATTTTATTCAGATTGGCATCCCTGGTCCTGCTCGTCTTGAACCCGCTCGCCTCTGCCCCTTTGCCCATTTCCTGGCGAGTGGCTCCCTTTGGCAAAGATCTGCTGTATTCTTGGAAACCGCTCCTCCATGCCCCACCTCTGCTTCCCGGGCGGGTTCCCCCTGGGAAAAGACCCGAGAAGGCCCCACATCCAATACATCGCCCCTCCCCATAGCGCCGTCCCCCCCCAACCCACACACACGGCCCGCACCGCCTGGCAACAGAGGCGGCTGAGCCTCGACGGAGCATCATTGCATAGTACATCTTTAGGAGGTGTAATGCAAGCAGCGGGCAACGCGGGGACCATTCTGTCCCCTCCGCGGCTCAAATATAGGAGTGGCTTCACCCCCAGGCAGATCCAGGAGAGGTGGGGTGAGAACGCACCATTGCACCCCATTAGGGGTGCCAACCTGAATAAAATATTGGTGGGGGGAAGGAAGCCCCGCATAATCGATCACAAGATGCGGGGCGCACATACCATTTGGATGGCAATGCCCATCAACTTTGGAGATCTCTTGACCCCTCAAATATTTTATGGGGGGGCCAAGGGACCTCGGCTCCCAGGAATTGGCTGCTATGTACCCCATGCCATCATCTCCGGACTCTCCTTGCAGAAGGGATTTTGGCTGGTGAAGGATGCTCGGCTCCATCCTTTCAGGGCAGGGCGGGTGGGGTGGCAGCGAGCGAGCGTGCATGCATGCACGCATCCCGAGATGGGAGAGATCCGGGGGTCGGGATCGGGATGGGGGGGGTGACGACCGCAGGCTTACCAGCTGCTGCGCCGTTGCCCGCTGCTCCTTGGGCGGACGCACGATTTATCCCGTCCGCCTGCCGGCCTTTCTTTGCAGGGTGCGCTCCTCTCTCGCCCGCGCGCTCCCACCCACCCACCCACCAAAAAAGAGAAAAGCCCACCCCAGAGGGCTGTCAACAGGCAAGGCGCTCCCTCCTTCTCTGCAGCCAAGCCAGGCAAGGCGGTTGCGCAGCCTCCACGCCGCTGCTGAGCACTCTGGGACTCGTAGTTCTTGGGACTCCGACGCATCCCTTGCCTGGCCGGGGTCTGCCCGGTCCAGAACCGCACCTAATGCATTTTTTTGGAAAAAAGGCAATGCAGGAGTCTATTTCTCTATTGCATTTGCACCCCAGCTTTTCCTCCAAGGAGCTGAAGGTGGGTCGCACAGCCATAGGCTGTCAACTTTTCCCTTTTTTGAAGGGAAATTCCCTTATTCCGAATAGGATTCCTTGCAAGAAAAGGGAAAGGTTGACAGTTATGCGCACAGCACAGGCATCTTTCCCCACTCTCCATTTCATCATCACAGCTTCTTTGGAGATCACTTGTAGCCGAGTAAGATTGTCTTCCATAAACAGGGTTTTAACAATGGTCCATAAGTGACTGTGGAGGCCAATTCTGGATCCACACGTCCTTCCACAGTGGGGACATAAGTTTCTGGGCGGGAGTTGATCATAGTGAGAGTTTGCCAAATATGCCTTCCTCTTAGTATGTTTCTCCTTTTTGTCCTGAGTTCCAGTATCTTCAAAACCCACATTACCTTTGATAAAGGCTGTTCTCCAATTGGAGCACTCGCAGGCCAGTGTTTCCCAGTTGTCGGTGTTTATACTATTTTTTTTTAGATTTGCCTGGAGAGAGTCTTTGAACCTCTTTTGTTGACCACCAGCATTACGCTTTCCATTTTTAAGTTTGGAATAGAGTACAGTGTACCTTGGGTTACGGACGCTTCAGATTACAGACGCTTCAGGTTACAGACTCCGCTAACCCAGAAATAGTACCTTGGGTTAGGAACTTTGTTTCAGGATGAGAACAGAAATTGTGCTCTGGCAGCACGGCGGCGGCAGGAGGCCCCATTAGCTAAAGTGGTGCTTCAGGTTAAGAACAGTGTCAGGTTAAGAACAGACCTCCGGAACGAATTAAGTTCTTAACCTGAGGTACCACTGTAGTTGCTTTGGAAGACGATAATCAGGCATCCGCACAACATGACCAGTCCAATGAAGTTGATGTGGAAGAATCATTGCTTCGACACTGGTGATCTTTGCTTCTTCCAGTACACTGGCATTAGTTCGCCTGTCTATCTCACTCTGTGAGATAGGTTGAGGTGGCCAACTTTGTCTGGCTCCCCAAGCTCCTTTGCCTTTGGTAGCTGCATCAAAGGCAGGGCAGGTGTGGGTGTCCACATTGCTACCTCTATATACCTGATGGGCTGGGGAAGTGCACCTAATGGGTTTTTTAATGTTTGTTTTAGTTGTATAGAAAAATCATAGGATTGGAAGGGACCCAAAGAGGTATCTAGTCCAATACCCTGCAATGCAGCAGTATATTTATTTACTTCATTTGCATGACACCTTTTGCTCCAAGGAGTGTACAGGCTTCCTCCCACCTCTCCGTTTCATCCTTATAACAATATAAAAACACCTTGTGAGGTAGGTTAAGGTCAATGGCCCATGGTCATCTGGTTACCTTCCCTGGCTGAGAAGGGATTTGAACCCTTGCCTCCTAGCTCCTAATCTTGACAGTGAATCCCAGGGGCAGCCAACTTGGTGAACTCAGCATGTTGGTAGTCAACAACTCCCATCATCCCTGACCATTGGTCCAGGGCCAGATTAAGGCCTTTAGAGGCCCCAAGCACTGAAAAGATTATGGTACCTCCCCCCCCCCCCGGTATGTAATTCAAAATCAAAACAATAAACCACAACATAAACTTTTAAAATAATAAAACATAGATTTACTGCAACACGTAACAGAATCTGATTTCCTCGCGTTATTTCAATTTGTGTTAACAGGTCAGGATGCCTCCATTTCCACCTATTTGTAGCCTTGCAACTGGGGATTATTTTCCGGTGGTTAGCGGAACAACATTCTGCATATGCTCAGAGGCATGTGCCCAAATTCTGGCACACAAGTTCCGAGGTTGACTCTGATGTTCAGGAGGACGAGGCATGGCTCTCATTGAGCCCATCATGATTCGGGCTGAAGGTCACATTGGGAAATTGCCAGCCCTACTTGGAGCTGCCAGGGCACTCCTGCTAGTAGGGGGTTGGACTAGATGACCCTTTGGGTCCCAATTCTACACTTCTAGAGTTGAACCTGGCGCCTTCTGTGTGCAGAGCAGATGCTCGACTGCTAAGCTATGGCTCTTCCCCTACAGTAAGTCAAAATCCAGACCTCATGCCTACAACATCCAGCCTAATTTTTGTTGCTGTTCCCTTCCCCTCAGTCCCTTGGTTTGTTGCCTGGCAAGAGTTACGGAAAACTCAGAAAGCTTACTCACTCTTTTGTGACATTCTGGTTAGCCCCAATATCAAAGTATTGCCCAACTGTGGGTTTTTGCAGGGGGACGGTGGTTCCTAATGGGGGAACCTATCTTTGAGTTTTAAAACAGAATGTTTAGCAGATCCTTCACTGGGCAGAAGGAACCATAAGCTTAGATCATGTAGATAAATCTCAGTCCTCCTAGCTCCCAGAAGAGTGGTCTCGAGTGGGAGTGGGGCAGATTACTTACAAGTAAGGTTATAACACACTCTTGCACGCATTCAAGGTTAAATTCCCATAAAGCACCGTAGATTTCCCCTGCCTCAGAGAATTTTTGATTGTTAACTTTTTATTATCTCATCATAACCAGAGAACTGGGTCCTTCTGGAGGAATAAAGGTAAAGGTAAAGGGACCCCTGACCATTAGGTCCAGTCGTGGCAGACTCTGGGGTTGTGGCGCTCATCTCGCTTCATTGGCCAAGGGAGCCGGCATACAGCTTCCGGGTCATGTGGCCAGCATGACTAAGCCGCTTCTGGCAAACCAGTGCATCGCACGGAAACACCATTTACCTTCCCGCCGGATTGGTACTTATTTATCTACTTGCACTTTGATGTGCTTTTGAACTGCTAGGTTGGCAGGAGCAGGGATCGAGCAATGGGAGTTCACCCTGTCACAGGGATTCAAACTGCCGACCTTCTGATCGGCAAGTCCTAGGCTCTGTGGTTTAACCCACAGTAATGTTTAATGTCCTAACTCACTGAGACTGAAGGGTGGGGACTGCCTCTCTTCCTCCCTGAACGACACACCTGTCTGTCCCAGCCTTTCCTTGGGGGCAATCTTAGAAATTATCTTGATCACAAGTTCTAATTATAGCAGAGCACCATCCTTCCAGGTTCATGTGGAAGCGCTTGTTAAAGAGGAACGTAACCATAAGCTGCAATCTTGATTCCTAAACTGGAACCACCAGAAAAGCCAGTCTGGTAAGCATCAAAGAAATCTTCCCCTATCATTGATGTATAATGAACCATGCGCTCATTTAATTAAACAGTGTGCCTCTTTGCAGTGACACAATATAGATGACTTAATTATGAGGAAGGAATTGGAACATGTCATCCCAAGATGCTTAGCTCATTTCTGTCACCACCCGTGAATATATGCACTCATCAAAGGACATGCATGTATGGGGCTGGCTCCCCACTCAAAAATGCACTCTTTCAGTGCACCTTATTCCTGATACTGAAACGGCACCAAGATTGTGATTGTGCATCTGTTCACCTAGCAAAGCCATTGAAGTGTTTTTAACATTGTTTGGTTGATATTTTATTTCTCCCAGGCCTTTGGCTAATTAAACAATCAATGGCCTTTTAAACTGGAGGTGGGGGTATTGTGGGGTTTTTTGTTACTATGGTATGTATTTTCTGTACTTGTATATTGTAAAATACCCTGTGATATAATAATAATAATAATAATAATAATAATAATAATAATAATAATAATAATAATAATAATAATTCCCAGGAAGGGTGCAAGTGTACTCCAACAAATGTAGGTTTGCACACTTAGTGGATTAAAACACTGTGTTGATTGCTGTAGTTTAACAAGTCCATCTTTAAAAAGAAACAGACTTTTTGCAGTTAGGAAAGAGATGGGGAAGAAGAAGAAGAAGGAGAGTTTGGATTTGATATCCCGCTTTATCACTACCCTAAGGAGTCTCAAAGCAGCTAACCATCTCCTTTCCCTTCCTCCCCCACAACAAACACTCTGTGAGGTGAGTGGGGCTGAGAGACTTCAAAGAAGTGTGACTGGCCCAAGGTCACACATCAGCTGCATGTGGAGGAGCGGGGAATCGAACCCGGTTCACCAGATTACAAGTCTACTGCTCTTAACCACTACACCACACTGGGGAAATTAATTCAAACATGAAGGATGAGCTAATGATTAATAGGAAGACATCTAAACAACACACAGGCAAATCGGGATGAATGTTCTTTGTTGTATAAGTTCCCACAAATAAATTGGGATGAATGCTCAGCAAAGACCAGGCGTAGTCTAACCTCTGCATAAGCTTTGTGCAAGCAAACCAGGATGAATGCTCAATGACATATGAGGAAGCTGTAGACCTACATCTGCCAAGGCATACTATTATTTTCTCTTTTCCTCTCCCAAGCTCAAGCCATTCTATGATGGGAATTCCAGGTTAGACAAACAGGGCTAGTTCAAGACATGTGGAGGCCAAGGATGAGGTCGTTCCTCCCCACCAACTGCCATAAATAGAAGCCTACTGGATTGACAGCTGACTCTTCAACTTTGTGATATCCTCCACTACACCTGAGAGCAGTAGCCCAGGTAAGGGGATGCTGTCACAGCTCTGTGGAGCAAACACTTCTGTCCTCCTAAAAAGGAAAATGGCCCAGAGATATTGGAAGCAATGGCAAGGATGGGATAGGACTGCTGCTGCACACACACTTATTGTGTCAACCAAACAATTTATTGGATCAATGTGGACTCCTCCCCCCCCCCCATTTACAGAAATCTTAGTCAATTAATCCTATGCAACTTTATTCATCTGTTAAACCTGCACAAATGTGAGTTGACAATTAAAAGTATTGGGGGAAATGACAGGGGGGAACATGTACTGTACTCCACCTTGAGCTCTATGGAGGAATGGTGGGATATAAATCTAGTAAATAAATAAATGGTGGAATGGAGTATTCTGGAAAGGGGTGTGACTTGCTGGCTGGAATGTGAACAGGAACACTGTGCACCGCTGTGTTTTGTTGCAGCAGGTCCCGCTTGTTCCAATTAACAAATCACAGATTCCCTCTTGCAATGTTTCATTGGGCTCTTTACTTGAGTTTCTGCAAAAAGAGCTTCTTTCTGGTCTTTGTTCGTCTTTCTTTCTTTCTCTCTTTCTATTTCTTAAAGACATAAGCACTGCCAACTACTCATCTCTTCTGTGTGTCTTTTAAACATTTTGTGTTTCCCCGAGAGCTGGTACAGTTTAAATTTCTGTTTCATGGTAGATGTCAGAAGTTAGGCTACTCCTCTGAAAAGGAAGTTTTACTATTACTATATATTTTTTTAAAAATCTCCCTTGCTCAAGCATGTAGTTGCAAGTTTGGGAAAAGACTCGCCTTCTAAGGAGCACTGGAGAATTATAATAGACCTCTGCTCAATGGCAGGCATACTCTTGAGCATACAAAAGCCTCTCTTCATCCAAACTATGGGCAGGGTGCCAGAAGTACTCAACTTGGCTTGGTGGCATCTCTCAGCGCCACCCCCCTTCCCGCCTATCACACTCAGAGGAAACTGTCACAGCCATTATACAACTCAAGCAGATCAGTAGCAGAAAACTCCCGGTTTAGCATAGAGGGTGCTTTTCATGGGATGGAACAAAGAGCTCTAAGATAGCATTGTCTTTCATGTGGGACTCTCCCATCCCAAGCCCCCAAGAAGTGGGGAAACGACAATGGACCATATGTATTGTTAAGGCAAGCGGTAAAAGCAAGGCTACGTCATGGAAAAGCCTTGTAAGATTCTGCAGTTTACAAAAACGACATTAGTTGGGCTAATGACACGAAATGCGGCGTATGTGAACTACCCGATGTTCACATGAGGTCTGAGAAAGTGCCAGATCCGATAATAATTGCCACCGAAGCGACAAGTGACACTTTGGCCTTGTTTTCCCTATTAAGAAAGCATATCATTTATTTAGGGGACGCGGGTGGCACTGTGGTCTAAACCACAGAGTCTCTTGGGCTTGCCGATCTGAAGGTCGGCGGTTCAAATCCCTGCAGTGGGGTGAGCTCCCATTGCTCTGTCCCAGCTCCTGCCAACCTAGCAGTTTGAAAGCATGCCAAAAAAAAAGTGCAAGTAGATAAATAGGTACTGCTCTGGCGGGAGGGTAAATGGCGTTTCCGTGCACTGCTCTGGTTTTGGTGTTCCGTTGCGCCAGAAGCAGCTTAGTCATGCTGGCCACATAACCCGGAAAAACTGTCTGTGGACAAACGCCGGCTCTCTCGGCCTGTAAAGTGAGATGAGCGCTGCAACCCCAGAGTCGCCTGCGACTGGATTTAACTGTCAGGGGTCCTTTACCTTTTTTACCTTTATCATTTATTTATTTCCAATTGGGGGGGGGGGGCACTGGTGCATTTTATTCAGGCTTGTAGTCGACCTGACCTTTTCATTGGCCTGATGAAGTTCTGATCAGCAGTTTGAAAGTTATTAAGGTTTTTCCTCCCCATGTTAAGACCTATGGCAAAATAGGTTGTGCCCTGCTGTCTTGGCAATGGACCACCTAGGTATGCAGAACTCTGTTTCCCATGTGATGCTTCTGCTCATTCTGGGCACCATTCTCTATCAAAAATGTAATAGACTCTCCCCTGCATTATGCAGTTCTTAGTACTTTGGGATCAGAGCTTTTCCTTTATGCATCCTTGAACAAGTCTTGCAGGTGTGCCTTCCTGATCATCCTGTGCTTTGATGGCAAATGATATCAAAGGCCGTCCATCTCTGGTCAAACTCTCTCTTGTCCTGCCACCACTATAAACATATTGATTCATGTGCTAAGGTGAGTGATTGCTCAAAACTGAACCTGGTTTGAGAGAGGTAGTAAAAATGATGATCCTGTTTTTGTCCACTGTTGTGGATGGTGGTGGTGTGAACTGAAGTTGGCAGTGCTCTGGGTGGATACAGAAGACCTGGCATTTCAGTGGCAGAGGCATTTCTGACTGTTAAGTCGAAGGTGCTGCTTTATTGCTTTGCTACACGAGTTCCAAAATTTCTGTTTCTAACTTGCAAAGCTAAGCAAAAGGGGTGGGGGATGATGGCTTGCTTCTTTTTAGAGCATAGTATGAGTACTAAGGGACGCGGGTAGCGCTGTGGGTTAAACCACAGAACGTAGGGCTTGCCGATCAGAAGGTCGGCGGTTTGAATCCCCGCGACGGGGTGAGCTCCCGTTGCTCGGTCCCTGCTCCTGCCAACCTAGCAGTTCAAAGTACAAGTAGATAAATAGGTACCGCTCTGGAGGGAAGGTAAATGGCATTTCTGAGTGCTGCTCTGGTTCGCCAGAAGCGGCTTAGTCAAGCTGGCCACATAACCCAGAAGTTGTACGCCGGCTCCCTCGGCCAGTAAAGCAAGATGAGCACCGCAACCCCAGAGTCGGCCACGACTAGACCTAATGGTCAGGTGTCCCTTTACCCTTTACTAAGCTGAAACTATTATTTTTCTTTTCTTTTTTAAATTTTAATTTTTTATTGGAATTTTATTTACAACATAACACAACCCCCAGCCCCCAATACACATTAAACGTGAACATAACATACAGTGAACATAACATACAACAATACAAACAACCAAATAAAAGACTTCCTTTATCCTGTATCTGGCCTCCTTATTTACTTCTTATAAACTGTGTCCTTTATGAATAATTATTAAGATTTTTCTAATTATAACTTAAATATCCACACAGTCTCCTGCAGACATTAATCGAAACAAGTCCAGGTTAGGGCACGGTTTTGTGAAGTATTCTCTGCATTTCCCTCATGCTTTTTGAAACTCTTGTCTAGTGTGATCTCTAATTGCCTCTGTTAATCTAGCCAGTTCAATATATTCTAACAGTTTATCTTGCCATTCCTTTTTTGTTGGCACAGTTTCTTTTTTTCCAGTTTTTAGCAGTTAGGATCCTTGCCGCTCCTGTGGCATAGAGGAATATTTTCTGATCTTCTCTTGCTATGCCTGTGTCCGTTATCCCTAGTAGAAAAGCTTCTGTATTTTTCATAAATTTATACTTAAACATCTTTTTAAGCTCGTCATACACTGTGTTCCAGAAGCTTTTGATTTTTTCACAAGTCCACCAAACAGGTATAAATGTCCCCTCTGTTTTACCACACCTCCTGCACAGATTTGTTTTTCTCTTCTACATTTTAGCTATTTTGGTAGGTGTTAAGTACCATCTATAAAACATCTTGATTAGGTTTTCCCTCAGTACTTCACAGGCTGTAAATTTCCAGTTCTTTCTCCATAGTTCTTCTTCCCATGCTGTTAATTAATGGTTTTCCCAATATCTAAAGCCCACTTGATCATTAGAAACTATTTATTTTTCTTTAAGAAACATGCATGTTGAAATGTATGTTTCCTCCCTGTTCCCCTTATGTCAGCTCAGATAGTCAGTAGAGCATGAGACACTTAATCTCAGGCTCATGAGTTTGAGCTCTAGGTTAGGTAAGTTTCCTGCATTGTGGAGTTGGGACTAGATCAGTGTTTCCCAACCGGTGTTCCGCGGCACACTAGTGTGCCGCGAGACGTTGCCTGGTGTGCCGTGGGAGGGAGGCGGGCGAGTCGGGCGGCGAGAGGCGGGGCGGCGGCGGCGAGGAGAGGCCGCCCAGCGCGGGGCTCTCGCCGTCTGCCTGCCTGGCTGCCTGCGTGGCGCTGACGTCACGGGGCTGTAACATGCCCCACATAGGCACACGCGGGGCGGCGAGCGAGCTCCCTCCCACATCCCATCGCCGCTCGCTTCGGCCGGCCTACTGGGCTGTCGCAGGCGGAAGGCCTGCGCATGCGCGAGGTTTTCGCGCCTTCGGGATTCCCTTCACGCCTTCCTCCTCCCAGGTCCTTGAGAGCGTGGGAAGCGGCAGCGCGAGACCGGCGTTGAGCCTGGTAGGTATTGCGCTTGCCAAGGCAGTCATTTGGGAAATGAAAACTTGCAAAGCAAGCAACCAGTTCAATCTGAAGTACGTGTATGCTTAATATCCTGTATCTGAAACCTGTTCTGCCCCCTCCCCCACACTTGGTGCCATTTTCATCTACACATGCAGCAGAGTAAGTTGACCCAGAATAGTACCAATTCAGATGGCAGATGGGAGAATGACAGTGCTGAATGCTTTCCCATGTAGAACAGTCCCTGCAAATAAAAACCTAGCATATTTGGAAGAGGGATGCTAGCCTAACCATTACCTTCTATGCTGTTACTATTTTTTTATTTTTTTTTACATAAGTAAAAAGTGACCTTTCCCCATCTGGCATGGTGGTGTGCCTCGAGATTTTTTTCATGAAACAAGTGTGCCTTTGCCCAAAAAAGGTTGGGAAACACTGGACTAGATGACTTGCATGGTCTCCCTTCCAACTCTACAATTCTGATTCTATGAACTTTAATTCGGAGAAAGGGCTGTAAAAGTCACTGCTTTGTAGGTTACAAGGGCAAGGGTCCTGTCCCCCCCATCCCTGCCACTCAAAAAACCTTTGTTTACACCCCCACCCCAACCCTGGATGAATTGGTGGGAGAATGTGGAAAAGAAATTACTGGCCTCTGGGTGGAGTCAGTGCCCATGATAAGAGTGTCCATAAGGCCGCTCTGGGTAAGATCTGGAATGGGAGTGTCTGCAGTACCCTAGGTGAGACATGGGTGCTTGAAGGTTGAGTCTTGGATCCAAATTACTGGAAATAAGATATAGTACATCATCTGGAGCATGTTGATATTTTGCATACTACTTTTTAATTTCTGCATCAGGCAGTATTTTCTCTCCCATCTAGTTTTAAGCTGTTAAATTGTTTTATTTTTATTGTTTTATACAAACACATGGATTGTGTGTTTTTTACATATATCGGTTGACGACGTTGTTGTAGTTGCTGCTGCTATTTATTTTGAATTGACCAGATTACACCAACACCTTCCCAGTGTTGGTGAAGAATGCACCCCCCTCTAATCAATTTCATGAAACAATTTATTTTAAAAATAACAATACAGGCACTCAAAATTTGCAGACAAAATGTCAGTATTATTATCATTAATAAATTATGTTATGAATCCGCTTTAGTGGTTTATTTTTAATGGAGCAAGCAAATTATAATATAATATAATATAATATATAATATAATATAATATAATATAATATAATTATATTATAAGTGGAATGCCATTCGGTGGAGTGCGAGACCCTTAATGTCAGGGTCGCGGGTTCGAGCCCCACGTTGTGCAAAAGATTCCTGCATCGCAGGGGGTTGGACTAGATGACCCCCGTGGTCCCTTCCAACGCTACAATTCTATTATTCCTTCTTTGGGGGAATCCCAGGTCTGTATGTGCAACGGAAGATAGGGCGGCGGCGTCATCCCCGGGATTCTCCGCTCCCGCTCCATCCCTCGAGCGAGAGGCATCCGGACTACAGCCCGAATCAATGGCGGACTACGCCTCCCATGATCCCACGCGAGCACCGCCTCGGAGCCCGTCCTGGGAGGGGCGCGCAGGCGCAGGGGCCGGGCGGAGACTCGGCAGCCGCAGCCTTGTACGTTTCCTCTCCTTCTTCGAAAAGGCTGGGAGAAGTTCGCTGCCTGGCTGGGTGAGTCCTCCGGGGGCGACGAGGGTGGTCGGGGCGGGAAGGGCGGGGTGGAACTAGCCGGGCCCGGGTGGGGCTCTTGCATCTGGAGGGAACTTCTGTCATTTTGGCCGCACTTTGGGAAAAGTTGGGGGGAAAGATTCCTGCCTTGCCGGGGTTGGACTGGATGACCGCGGGGGACCCCTTCCAACTGCATAGGAGAGGCGGAAAGAGGAGGGAGCTAGCTGCCGTTGTGGGAAAGCAGGCGTAGCTGCTGCTTCTTATTATTATTTATTATTATTTATTATTTAAAAGGGTGGTATGCACAAGGACAAAGAGTCAGTTGAAGCTTTCTTTTGTGGGAGCAATTTGCTCTGCAGATCCAGCAACGCGGAGTAGGATCCGGAGTCGCTCCACTTCCACACCCGCTTCAGTTCTTCCCCCGTGCCTCCCTTCCCCACAGCTCTTTTCCTCTGCAAACTTGACAAACTCACACCCAGGAAGCTCAACTCCACCCCTTGTCGCATCGTGAATCTTATCCACCCCCCCCTTCTCCGTCTCATCTGCAAGGATTCCCTCTCTCTCTGACTACATGCCGGCTCCCCAACTCAAGGAAACTTCCTTCCTCTCTGTCTCTCTCTCTCTGAGGGGAAGAAAGGGGGAAAAATGTTTTGCAAGTGGGGTTTGGTGTTCTGTTGGATGCTTTTGTCTCCCCAACCCACCTTGGGCTTTTCTGCTCAGGACTGCAGCGTGCAGAGCTTAGGGGGGTGTGTGGTTTTTTGTCACCAATATGATTTCCCCATAAAGAGGACAGATGTGTCACTTTTGTTCCGCAGCTGATTAAAAAATGGCCAAGAGTTTAATGGCAGGTGAGAGAGAGCCTTGTTTTGCCAAGGTGCCTGCCTCCCCTTGGCTGTGGAACATTTTGTACTACGCCCAACATCTTGGTACAAGCGAGTCCTCTTTTGCTTTTCGGTGTTTCCATTCCTGTTGCATGCAACAAAAGATCGCTCTTTGCTTTACATCTGTTCTAGGTGTGCAGGGTGAATGGAAAGGGAATCCTTTCTCACTGAGGTCCAGAGTGAGCAACTTTTAATTTAGACTCTGGACTTGCTAACCTTAATGCCCTTCCTGTTTCCCCAGTGCCGGCTGAGGTGGTAATGTAGGAACTAGGAAGTGACTCACACTATATCTTTGAAACACATTCTTTCCCTCGAAGAATTCTGGGCACTGCAGTTCGCAAAGGGCTGCTGGGAACTGTAATTCTGCGAGGGGTAAACTACAGGGCCCAGAATCCTTTAAGGGAAAGCATGTGCTCCGATTGTGCTTTAAAGGTACGGTGTCTTCATAGCCTTGTTTTGGAACACCTTGTGCAATTGATGCTCCTATATTTCCACCCTATAATGGTCATTGGGATTCCACCAAATTTTCTGGGCACATCTGTAGGCGTGGATTGACATGCCCATCTGGGGGTGTGAGGTTAAAGACGAGGAGCTGTCCCTGCCCCTCTCAAAGAAGTACATTATTTATATTTTTACAGTGGTACCTCGGGTTAAGAACTGGAGGTCTGTTCTTAACCTGAAACTGTTCTTAACCTGAAGCACCACTTTAACTAATGGGGCCTCCTGCTGCCGCTGTGCCGCCGTCGCACGATTTCTGTTCTCACCCTGAAGCAAAGTTCTTAACCCGAGGTACTATTTCTGGGTTAACGGAGTCTGTAACCTGAAGCGTATGTAACCTGAAGCGCACGTAACCCGAGGTACCACAGTATTTCATTTCCCGTTGGGTGGAGGGCTGTCCTACATTCCTGTCAGATTGGCTTTGTGCTGGTATGCTGTTGAAAATGCTTTCAGGAGAGTAGGGTGCTAGAAATGAAAATAGTACCGATGTTCCATGATAATCTGCGTAAAGAAGGTGGTCTTAAAGGGAAATGTGCCGTGGAAGCCCATCATGTATGCCTCGTTGGCACCAGACCTTTCTCAAGCAGCTCACCAGGCTGAGGAAGGCTAGAGGCTCATTGTATGAGGCGACTGAAAAATACAGCAAATAAACAATCCAAGCCTATGGCTAACGGGCCTGTGCTTAAATAAAAGACTGGTCTATCATGGTGGCAGTTAAACAAACAAACAAACAAACATCCTAGAATCATAAAATCATAAAATTCTGGAGTTGGAAGGGACCTTGTGGGTCATCTAATCCAACCCCCTGCAGTGCAGGCTTCTTTTGCCCAAGCCGTGCCTCGAACTCGCAACCCTGAGATTAAGAGTCTCACGCTGTGCTGATGGAGTTGTCATTGGCATCCATTTAGCGGACTAGAAGAGTTCAAAGAATGTCAACAGTGTCTATTGAAGTATTCCCATGTTTGTAAGGTGTTGCTTTCAGAAGTTGGGGTTATATCCAATGCTAGTCCAGACCCCATCCGCACTAAACATTTAAAGCCGTATCATGCTGCTTGAAACAGTCATGGCTTCCTCTAGTCTTGGGAACTGTGGTTTGTTATGGGTGATGAGAGCTGCTAGGAGACCCCGATTCTCCTCACAGAGCTGTAACTCCGAGGGGTTTAACAGTCTGTCCCTCTTCCCAGGGAACTCTGGGGATTGTAGCTCCTTGAGGGGAAAAGGAGTCTCCTAACTCTCAGCACCTTTGACAAACTAAATTTGAAGTGCTGTGACACTCCTTCAAGTGTATTGTACAGATGGGACCAAAGTTAATGAACATGACTAATTTGTGTTTAAGCAGATGACTAACTTACGTCCAGGAATTTCACTGAGCAGAACTTGGTTTGATACAACCTCGAGATCTCCTACTTATCCTTTTCTTCTGCTTGTATTATTGTGCTACAGTTTCAAATGAGGTGTTTTACCTTCCATGGGACTTTTTAAAAAGCTGCACAGGTATGTGTCCGTCCCCCCCAGGTATCTTGACTCAGGAATGCTCACCTGATGTGGTGTGCCTAATAAAATGTTAGGTGTGCGCCGTCACTCTTATTAATGCAAAGCAGTTCCGGTGCTGAGTGGCGTAGCTGAGTAGAAACAGGAAATAAGAGCATTTGAAAGGTATGTTTGGCTTCTAGAAATGGTACTTTGAATGGCAGGGCTCCCTCCTGTCTCTAGGCTCTGTTTGCTATGTAAATGTGTACATACTCGAAATGTTTCCATAATGCTTGGGGCATCTCCTAGACCAGTTTGTTTGCTTTGGCCTCCGGGATATAAAGTTCAGCAGTGGGACGGTTGTGGAAACAAACAGAGCAATTGTCTTTCTTCTTTTAAAGATAAACAAACAGTGGGAAGAGAACGGGGTGGCAGGCAAAGCACCCCAACCTTAGTCCTCGTGATGCTGGGTGTGTCCCTCACGAGACTTTTTTTGAGTGGTGCGTGCTTGGGAAATCTTATAGCAAAAGCAGATGTGAGGAGTTGCGAGCTGATTCCCAAAGGGGACAAGTTGTCGCTGCTGGAGGAAAGGGAAGAGGGAAAAATTGGTTCAGGCCAAAATACAAATTAAAAAATAAATAAATCTCTTTTTTTTATAAAATTTTATTGGTTTTTCACAGTTTTTCTAAACACAGACAATACACAAAACAAACAAACAAACACACAAACAAACATGTATAATTTCATATCCTTTTTTTCTTAAACTTACTTCGCCGACTTCCCCATACCTCCCCTTTCTACATCCCAATTTCCGAACCTATTTCAGCAAATCCTACCCCTTGGTTTTATCAGATTTTCCCTTATTCTTTTCTTTTACTTAATCTTTTATAGCTGTAATCCCTCTTTTTCTAAAACCTCAACATTTTAACATTCATTAATTTTATAATACTTCTTAAGATAAATTTTGAATTTCTTCCAATCTTCATCCGCCGTCTCTTTCCCCTGGTCACGGATTCTGCCAGTCATTTCAGTAAAAAATAAATAAATCTGGCTTGGGATACCTAGAATCGCTGAGTTGAGAGGGAACCATGATCAACCAGAAATATCAGTTAGGCTTACACTCTCCCCCAATCTACTGATAGCTCAGCCCACACCACAGATGTGGCACCTCAAGTTCAGGGACCAAGTGTTTCCCTCAAGCCCTTTCAGCCTGCCCTTTGTGACCAGGGGTCGGCAATCTAAGGCCCATGGGCCACAAGCGGCCCATGGGGGTCGTTTAACTGGCCCATGGACCTCCACCGTCCACTCAGTCGGCTCTTGTGCGCTGGGCTAAACCGACGCGGAGTAGAGCAGGGACTGCCTTCCGCGATGCTGGCCGGCTTCCCATTGGCTGCAGGAAGCTCCTGCAGCCAATGGGAAGCTGCATATGCCTCCTCCTTGCTGGAAGGAGCACAGGAAATAGTGTTTGCGCATGCGTGCGCGCGCACTCCGGGACCGTGAACCGGCCCAAGCTACAAAAACTTTGCCGTTCCCTGTTCGTGACTCTCCCTGGACCTGTCACGCACCTGTTTGCACACTCAGCAAATGTTTTCCCTCTAGCTGGAAGGCATCTCTGAACCCTGATAATACTTCACTTTATTTTATTATTGAAGTTTCCACAGTACAATTAGAAAGAACAAACCAATCTACAAAAAGAAAATAAACCATGGAAAGAAGAAATGGAAAAAGAAACTACAAAATCCTCTTTCACCCCTATATCTTAACTTTCATCCCCTGCAGAGGAAGGTGTGCTCTCCCCTGAGCTCCTCCCTCTCTTGTCACAGTCTCCCACCCTTTGAGATCTTCCCTTACCTGCCTCTCACACGGGGTCCTCAAACTCCTCCTCCTTCATCTGTATACAGTTTTTACCAAAATACGAGAGAGACAACAACAGCAACAAACAAACAACTACCAAGGGAAAGGAAAATAGAGGGGAAAAGGTAGGACGTCCAGCTAGAGCCATCTGTCAGTTGTGTATGCAGTATTTCTTCCAAATCGTCAAATGCTCAATCTAGGTTATTTGATTGTTCCTTCCTTTGCTGGAAGTTGTTTTTTCAGCCTTCTACCCGGTACAGTGGTACCTCGGGTTACATATGCTTCAGGTTACAGACGCTTCAAGTTACACACTCTGCTAACCCAGAAATCATCAAATGCTCAATCTAGGTTATTTGATTGTTCCTTCCTTTGCTGGAAGTTGTTTTTTCAGCCTTCTACCCGGTACAGTGGTACCTCGGGTGACATATGCTTCAGGTTACAGACGCTTCAGGTTACAGACTCCTTTAAGCCAGAAATAGTGCTTCAGGTTAAGAACTTTGCTTGAGGATAAGAACAGAAATCGGGCTCCGGCAGCGCGGCAGCAGCAGGACGCACCATTAGCTAAAGTGGTGCTTCAGGTTAAGAATAGTTTCAGGTTAAGAACGGACCTCTGGAACGAATTAAGTACTTAACTTGAGGTACCACTGTACTGTCCAGTTCGTTTACGAAAGTGTAAAGAAAATTCTCCAGTTACTGTCTTCACCATTATAAAACATTCCCTCTTTATTCTTTTATCTCCTCCAAAAGAGAAGCTGGGGTTTTTAAAATCTGTGTTGGTATATTAACACATAGTAGTTCAGTCGCTTTATGAGCTTCGTTTGCGTCCCAGTCCATTTCCTGTGTCATTTCCATCCGAATATCAGTTCTGTACCTGATAATGCCTTCTGATGGGTGGCTGTGCATAGAAACCAGCCAGCTCTACCAAGATAAAATATCTTCCTTCACCCACTTTTGCCCGAGCCCCCAACCACCACTGGCAGGCATCCCCCAGAAGAGAACATGGCCCCCAGGTTGAAAAGCGTTCCCCATTCCTAGCCTGCGCAAACCAAAATTGAGCAGAGAACAATTGCATTACAACAGGATTAGGCCATCTCCGGGCCTTCCAGTGTTGCTGGACTACAACTTTTTATGGCTCCAGACTACGTAGACCAGCTTCTTGGACCTGGGGAGGGGCAGGGGAGGGTACAAAATGTGTCCGTGTCTGGAATAGAGAGTCGTGAAAGAATGCTGGCAGACTGTGGTTGGAGAGAGGAAATGGAAAATCACTGTGGGTGGGTGGGAAGATGCAATGGAGTGTCCTGGGAAGGGGATGGCTGGCTGGCTGGAAGACTGAACAGGAGAACGTTTTTGCTGAATCCATAAGGCAGATTTTTATGGCACAACTGGAGCAGGGATGTCCGAACTGGTTTCCCGGCTGTTGAAGAGTTAACGCTGCTGCCAATGTGAGGGTTCTCTGGTGAGAAGGTTGGAAATGGTCTGCCTTAAGCAGCTGGAACCTTTTCAAGCCTGTGATTGATGGTGGAAAACTGATAAACTTTGCCTACAAAAGACCCTCCCTTCTCCTGTTGAGGTTCATCCAGAGGCTGATTGGAATAAGAGGTGGACCAAAAATAAGGACCATGTTTTAAGGCTTCTTAGTTCCAAACCAGCTCTTGTTTATTTTCCTCTGATGTCATTTTCTATTTTAAAACTTCAGCAATGGGGCTTTGTTTCGCAAAGATCCTCAGTAAATTTGGAAGCCCTGCCCGCCTTCTAAAGAGAAAACAATTAGGACTCTGTAGCTTTGCAGGTCACTCGTCTCCAGTAACCTCTTTGTAGCCTTGTTAGTGCCTGAGGTCAAGGGGTCCTGAGTGCATGTATTTTGCATGCCTCTACTAAAACATTTATTTAGGTCTTAATTCAGGACAAATAGCAGCAGTTCCGTTGCTGCGGGTAGATAGCTCCAAAGTTTTCAGGCAGGGGACCGAGAAACTCTGGAACATTACTGCCAGTCCAAGTTCACTCTACATGAGTTAGATGGACTAATGACTCAGGCCTGGTATAAGACAAATATGTTTATCTAAAGCAAGTTTCTATCCCTCATCGTTGCAGAGGAAAAACTTGAATATGCTATGCATACAGGCCGCCGTTTGAATCCCTGGTATCTTCAGCTTTTGGATGAAAATCCACAGGTGAATCACATGCTTTTCACGCCAGGGGCCCTAGGTTCGAATCCTGGCATACTTGGTCATTATTCCAGTAGTAGATAGGTAGCCGTGTTGGTCTGCCATAGTCAAAATAAAAAAAATCCTTCCAGTAGCACCTTAAAGACCAACTAAGTTAGTTCTTGGTATGAGCTTTCGTGTGCATGCACACTTCTTCAGATACACTGTGTATCTGAAGAAGTGTGCATGCACACGAAAGCTCATACCAAGAACTAACTTAGTTGGTCTTTAAGGTGCTACTGGAAGGAATTTTTTTATTTTGGTCATTATTATTAGCATTTTCATTGATGCATTGCTTCCCATAGTGTTTTAACAATGAAGTCACTGATGCTAAAAGCACATTAAAAAAAAATATCAAGTCTGGTACAGATAGTACTGTAGGATTTGGAAAGATCACAGAGCCGCTTCCTGGGAAAGTGTAGTTTACTAAGGCTGCTAAGAGATGTTAGGTCACCTCTTTCCCTATCACAGAGGTTCAATTCCTAGAGTGGTTTAACAGTCAGTCCCTTTCTTGCTAAATGTAGGTCCCTGGATTCTTGGGGGTGGGGAAGCCATGACTATTTTTTTATATATATAAATATTTTTATTGGTTTTTGCCATACAAAATTATAAAACATACCACACAATTTATCACCAATACAATCTTATTGGACTTCCATCAGCACCTCTGATAATCCTCCGTCTTAATCACTTCTTATGCATTTCCTAACTTAATATTGCCTTTACATCTCTTAACATATCATCTCTCCTTTTCCATTTTTTACAATATTTCTAATATTAGCCCTCACAGAACTTCTTGTAAACCTACAAACGTAGTCTGATCGTCACAAATACTTTTCAAATAATCCATAAATTTACTCCAGTCTTCGGTAAATTTCTGGTCCCACCGGTTTCGGATCCTTCCTGTTAGTTTGTCAAGTTCCGCATAGTCCATTAATTTCATCCTCCATTCTTCCATCGTTGGTAGTTCTTCTTGCTTCCATTTTTGGGCCAATGGGGAAGCCATGACTAATACAGTGGTACCTTGGGTTAAGTACTTAATTCGTTCCGGAGGTCCGTTCTTAACCCGAAGCACCACTTTAGCTAATGGGGCCTCCTGCTGCTGCCGCGCCGCTGGAGCACGATTTCTGTTCTCATCCTGAAGCAAAGTTCTTAACCTGAAGCACTATTTCTGGGTTAGTGGAGTCTGTAACCTGAAGCGTATGTAACCCGACGTACCACTGTACTGCCTATAGTACAGAGGAGCCCTAAGTTCCTGTAAGAGAACATTGTAAGCAAAGCATCACCTGATCAGGGTTTTTTTGGGGGGAGTGGGGGGTGCTGTTGGCTGCATCTCAGTGTGACATGCATCCTGAACCAGTCTAGCGTTTGCAGTGTGTTCAAACTGCTCAAAATGGGCATCTCATAGGATAGGGGATGCTGACAGACGAGGAGCAAAAATGATGGCAGCACTGATAACCAGATCACATTGTAGCGCAAGAGATGCTGTTATTCCATCTGTTTCCAGATATTAAAAAAAATGGGGTCCATTACTCACTTTGGGACGTTTAGTGATTCTTTGGAATAGAATGATGCAGGTGTAAGATTGTGATGGAGCTCAGAAACAAACTAGGTCCTCCTGTGACAGTTTGGCCAGCTGTACCAATGCTTGATAAGAGAGAATAAGGAGGCCATTGTGCCAGCCTTCCTTTAAAAATAAAATGTTGGCTGTTTGTCTCTAGTCCCCAGCACTCCTATTGGAAAAGGTTCCCTTCTCCTCCCAGAGTATTGTGGTCTGCTCTGATTATAAACAGATTTGCACTACGCTGGGAGAAGGAACAAAAACAGAGCCTAGTGTTGACTTGGCAAATGGATAGGCGGCTTGGCAGTCGGCAGTTCTGTGGTCATTAGCTGCAGGAAACCATTTCCCTTTTAAGATGCTGGCTCACATTGGAATGGGGGTTTGGGAGGTGGGGAGAGGCCCTTCCTCTGATGGGAGCAGCAACTTTTGTTTGCTTTCTAAGCTTTTCTCCCCCACCCCACCCAAAAAACACAACAGGGATGTTGCAATGGCAGCAGTACCACAGTGTTGCAGCGCTCATGGAGAACCACCGTGGCCCAGTGGTTAGTGCATCTGCTTTGCATGCAGAAAGTCCCAGAAATCTGGAGGCAACTGCTATCTGTCAGTCTAGACCAGGGGTCAGCAAACTTTTTCAGCAGGGGGCTGGTCCACTGTCCCTCAGACCTTGTGGGGAGGCAGGACTAGAATTGAGGGGGGGGGGTGAACAAATTCCTATGATCCACAAATAACCCAGAGATGCTTTTTAAATAAAAGGACACATTCTAAAAAACCTGCTCAGAGCTTATGGTGAAAGGCGGGTAATTAATAATAATAATAATAATAATAATAATAATAATAATAATAATATTGCACTCTCCATCCTTCACGAGGCGCACCATTCCAGACTAACCTGGCCCAATTCAATCCCATTTCTAATACAGAATAAAATTTCCATTCCTCCCACAATATCTTATTATATTTCTATCCTTTGCATCCAGGGGGCTTTGGGTGGTTTGGGGGGATTTCCCCCGCTCCCACTGTTATCCTCACAACAATCCTGCGAGGTCGGTCAGTTAGGCTGGGTAAAAGTCACCATGCAGCAGTGTTACTCCTATGCAATCCTGCTGATGTAAACAAGGCTTCCAAGGAACTCTACAAACACCCTCAGTGAGGATTCAGGCCAGGATCCTGGCTCCCCAGCTTGCACCCAGCTCAGAAGCCTGCAAATGGGTGCCTTCCAGTGTGGCATCCTGGAGAGGGAGACAAAGTAAGGTGGCGTGGGACTCGGTGGCGATGTTTAAGTGTATAACCCACTCTCCACGGCCGCAAAGCTTTAAGAAGGTGGTGGGAAGGAATGCAGGGAGATCGAAAGAAATAATTCCGAGTCTCACGAATCTGAAAAAGAGATTGTGTGTTCCTAAGAGAGGAATCACGTGGATGCCTTGACTTTAAACCTGTCGTTCATCTCAGAATCTCCACTGGGTGGAAAGAGGCGATACCTGGCGAACATGGAAGGTGATGAAATGCAAAGCAGGGATGGGCGACCTGTGGCCCTGTGGATAATTAATGTTTGTCTACAGTTCCCTTTAGCCCCGGGCATCATGGTCAGTGGTAAAGGATGATGGGAGCCATAGTCCCAACGGTCATCAAGGTCCCTTGTTGGCTACTTCTGGGTTGAGGTATCTCCAAAGGCAGTAAAGGATTGAGGTTGAATCCTGACAAGGCAGAAGTACTGTTCTTGGGGGACAGGGGGCGGGCGGGTGTGAAGGACTCCCTGGTCCTGAATGGGGTAACTGTGCCCCTGAAGGACCAGGTGTGCAACCGACTCACAACTGTCCATAGAGGCGCAGGTTAAATCCATGTCCAGGGCAGCTGTGTACCAGCTCCATCTGGTGCGCAGGCTGAGACCCTCCCTGCCTGAGGACTGTCTTGCCAGAGTGGTGCATGCTCTGGTTATCTCCCACTTGGACTAATGCAATGCGCTCTATGTGGGGCTACCTTTGAAGGTGACTCAGAAACTGCAATTAATCCAAAGTGCGGCAGCTAGATTGGTGACTGGGAGTGGCCGCCGAGACCATATAACACCGGTCCTGAGAGATCTGCATTGGCTCCCAGTACGTTTCTGAGCACGATTCAAGGTGTTGGTGCTGACCTTTAAAGCCCTAAATGGCCTCGGTCCAGTATACCTGAAGGAGCGTCTCCACCCCCATCGTTCAGCTCGGACACTGAGGTCCAGCTCCGAGGGCCTTCTGGCAGTTCCCTCGCTGTGAGAAGTGAGGTTACGGGGAACCAGGCAGAGGGCCTTCCTGGTAGTGGCGCCCACGCTGTGGAACGCCCTCCCATCAGATGTCAAGGCAATAAGCAACAATTTTACTTTAAAAAGACAACTAAAGGTGGTCCTGGTTAGGGAAGTTTTTAATGTCTGATGCTGTATTGTTTTTAATGTTCGGTTGGAAGCCGCCCAGAGTGGCTGGGGTAAATAAATTGTTGTTGTTGTTGTTGTTGTTGTTGTTGTTGTTATTCTCAGCTGCTGAAGTGACTCTGCCCAACCACACTGGCCATTGGTTCTCCCTAACAGGAAATGCTGTAACAGCTTCCTGTTCAGGTTAGGGTGTTGCCTGAGCAATTATCACTTTGCTTTGACTGGCCATGCTCACAGCTCTTTCTCCCTGCCTAGACCTCTGCTTCCCACTCAACAGCTGTCTCTGGTTTCAGACCTGTTTGTATGCCAGCGCCACTCAAATTCTTGTTTGTATACCTGACACCTTATTTAGAGAGCTGCCGACTTTCACTTTGTATAGAAGTTGGACCGCAGCAGTGTTTTATTTTTGCTGCTAATGGAAAAATAGCAGGATGTGAGTAAGCACATGTCTGTAACATAGATGTTAGGTTAATGCTGATCGTTGGCTTACGTTCTTAACTGGTCCTTGACTTGCAAGCAGATGTCACAATCTTGATATTTCCTGCCCCCTTCCCAAAAAATACAGAATTTACCGGCAACCGACGCAGTTTTTGATATTTACTTTATGTATGATACGCTGATATGAAATCTTACGTTTTGGAGCAAGCGAATGAAAGCTCCGACATTTGATCCCTGGAGTCAAAGAGAACATGGCCCAGTGGGTGACATATTGCCAAGATCAAATAGTTAGGCACTTCCTTTAAAGTAAACAATGACGTTCAAAGAAATCTGTAAGCCGAGCTCTAATGGAATCGAGTAAGAAAGTAGCTTTAGACTTGAGTGAGCAGGGATGTAAGGGAAACTGTGTAATCAAATAAGAGCAAAGTGATAAAATGATGAAATCCTCCCAGATTCACATTCAGGCAATGCCTTCATTAGGCCAATCAAAATACCACAGAATGATTTGCAAACTTTTGAGTTCTCCAGGACTCTTAATCAAGAGTAATTAAAACGGGTGGGATTAGAGCAATGGAGTCTTGCCCGTAGCACTATTAAGTGCTGTTCAAGTTTCAGGTTGTACCTGGGATGTCTGGGGAGGAGAAACACGCAGTGCTGGATCCACCATCTTTGAACATATAATAAATTCCAGGTGTTGTACCCAAACTAAGTCCTACTTGGAGCAGACCCACTGAAATGAATGGGTCTTAGTTAGTTGTGTCCACTCATTTCAGTGGGTCTGTTCCGAGCAGGACTAGCATTGGGGACAAGCACCGCTAGCTGTTACCCAGATTCATCTCCATCCTTAGGTTAAATGCACAGGTTCTTTTGTAGGTGAAAAACAGGAATAAAAAGAAGGCAGGCAGCTTTTAATGAAGCTGGAGGTTATTTACAGCAGGTATGTTGAGTTTTGTTTTGTTTTAAAAAAGTCAAGTGAAGTCAAATTGGGTAACTTATCTATGGTGGTGGTGAGCTTTTGGCCTACCAGATGTTGCAACAGCACCATCAAGCATGACCAATGGCCAGGGAGGATGGGAGTTGTTGTTCAGCAGCGCCTGGCAGGCCAGAGATTCCCCACATCCTGAAATAGATGGAAGGAATATGCTTTCCGAATGAAGACTCCTTGTCTGGTGGCTTAAGATCCCCTTCCTTTAGTTTAGGATCCTGTTTCTGAATGGCTTGAATTCTGCATTCTCCAAGTCACCCCAAAATCAAAGGGATCCATCTTGGCAGATAAGGGAAACTATGATAAAGTGTGCTTGCTCTTGATAGCTGAATTGACTCTTTGGGTTGCAAAGGAAAACAGTGGAAGGGAAAGAGAAGTGTCTACTCCTACTCTGTGTCATGCAAGAAACCACTCCTTGTTTCAGCTGCAGCGAGAAAAGGGTTGTCGTAGAAAAAGATTTGGAACCTGGTGCAGAAAAGAATAAGTGTGTTTATTTCAAATAGGCAACACATTTTATGAAAAAGTTCTTGAGGGCCATAAAAAGAACATGGCTGTATTGTCTACTACTGAGCTGAGGAACATCCCCCCAGATGTGTTTTGGAGACCACATCTAACCCCGAGTTCTCAGCCGTCCATCCTTGTCATAAGGCAGACATGGAGAACCAGTTATCCTACGAGTGCTGTTGGGACTCGGATTCCCATCAGCCACAGCCAGCAAGGCATGTGATCAGGCAGGATGGGAGAAGTAGACCGGCAGCATTGGGAGGCCCATAGATCTCCCCACCTCTCCCTATAAAGGTTTCTAGGATCATAGAAGTGTAGAATGGGAAGGGGCCTCCAGAGTCATCTACTCCAACCTCCTGCCATGCAGAAATCCTTTGCCCAGTGGCCCATGATCCTGAGATTAAGATGCTCTAGTGACTGAGCTGTCTCTGGGGAGTAGTTCATCTCTTCCCTCCCTTGGTTAGCAGTAGAGACTGGTCCTTTTGGACAAAGGGGGGCACTGCTCCACCAACCTCCCTTTGCCCCCAGCCAGCTGCCACCTGCCTGCCATCTTACAGCCAACCTGCCGCCCTCCAAACGTTGGGCTACAACTTCCATCATCCTGGGTATTGGCCATGCTGGCTGTAGCTGATGGCAGTTGAAGTCCAAAACATACAGGAGTTGGGAGAGGCTGATAGAACCAGTAGCTAGCACTGGGATGCAAGCGACTCAGCGGGGGAAATGTTTTGCTGTTTTTGCTGACTCGTGCACCTGTGCTTATGTGTGATCCGCTTTGAATGCAGCCAAGGTTTCCTTTGTGCGCCTTCCAGATTCAGACTGTGAAGGTGACCTTGAGCGGGAACAAAATTAATAAATGGTTTCACAAAGTTTCTGTATGCGCAGCTGACTCCAAGGTCCTGGGATTTGTAACTAGTGTTTGAAGAGTAGATAAATTATCTCCTCCCTGTTTTTGCCTAGTATAGCGTCTCTGGAGTTTCCATTGTTGTTTTAACAATGAAAGTTGTGTACTCAGTTAAGCCAAAGGTTTTCTTCTTCTTCTTCTTAAATGCAGCAGTATGATATGGTAGGGGAAAGGGGTTTGTGCATTTTCTGGGCAATGCATGCCCAGCAATGCAGATAGGCGCTAGATTTTAAACAGAAATCTGAGATGCGACCTGACTTAAACTTGGACAGCAGATCTCAAACTTTACCCTTAAGCTTCCTTAGGGTCATATCTCACTTGACCTTCTGCACTTGAGAGTATGGATGTCTGAATACAAAATGCATGAGCCTCTCAAGCAAAATGTGCACTTCTTGCTGGCGTTTTATCAGTACACAAACAGTATACTACTTTTCCTTGTATATCATCCTGTTCAAATAAACTTACTGCAAAGCAGGATGAACGTAACATCAGTTTGTTGAGTTTTGCATTTATTAGATTTTTAAAAAATAACTTGCTCTTCCTCCCAAAGGATCATTGGATGGCAAAGAACAATCAGTAAAGCAAACAGATCCTAAACAACATGTGAAAATACTTACAAATGGGCACATTTAAATACATGTCTTTAAAGTGCGTGGATTTAAAATATTACGACATCGTAGTTGGGAAGGGATTGGACACCCCCACCTTCTTAATCCCTGGGACAAGTGTCAATAGAATAAGAATAATAACCATAACAATAACGTTGCTGATGAAAACTATTACTCTTTATTTCCCCCCAGTTCTGATTTGAAATTAAAGGGCAAAAGGCAGTAGGCGAGAGAGGAGGCAGAGGTGTGGATTTAAAATAAAACGTAATATGCTGTAAGAGAGCTGTGTTTGGGGTCTCCCCTGGCACTTTCAAGCAGCATTAATAGCAGGTGCATTGATGTGCAGAAGGTGGTGGGAGGGCGCGCGCATGCACACCAGACTATGGAGGTCCTGATTCTCCCCCTGCCCTGGGCCTTGTTTTGCTGCTTGAAGCTGCCCCTCTCAAGCTTCTGTTTGCACCACGAAGCAGAAAGTGCAGATATCAAGCCTGAACCAGCATCTTTCAGGTTCACAGCTTGGGGGATGTAGAGAGGTTTCAGCTAGGACAGTGATGTACAAAGAAAGGTCTAATTGCCTCTCCTAGTGCTGCAGTCCAGATCTAACTTCGGAGGAGGGTACATGGCAGTACAGTGGTGCCTCGCAAGACGAAAAGAATCTGTTCTGTGATTCTCTTCGTCTAGCGGTTTTTTTGTCTTGCGAAGCAAGCCCATTGACAGATTAGCGGATTAGCGCTATTAGCGGCTTTTAGCGGCTTATCTGCTGATCGGATCAGCTGATAAGCGGCTTAGCGGCTTAGAAAAAGGGGGGGGGGAAAGGAAAAAACCAGCAGGAACTCGCAAGACATTGTCGTCTTGCGAAGCAAGCCCATAGGAAATTCGTTTTGCGAAGCACCTCCAAAACGGAAAACTCTTTCGTCTAGCGAGTTTTCCGTCTTGCGAGGCATTCGTCTTGCGGGGCACCACTGTAATTCATCTTTTTAAATAATGATGATGATGCGGAGGTCTAAACAGGTCTTCAGCATCACCTCCTGTAAAGTTGTTGACTGACTCTGAATTTCCTTGTTCAGGTTGTCCTCCCCAGCGGAATGTAGGACCTGAGAAGGTTGATATTTGGGTGGTGCGGCGGCACATTTTTCGGTGCTTGGGTCTCAAGCCATTTAGGGCTTTGCATGCTAGCGCTAACACCTGAATTTGCCCCTGTATCTCACTGGCAGCCAGTGCAGCAGCAGCAGCAATAACAACAACAACAATAATAGGTATTAGTAACAGCAATACGTGAGGGACGCGGGTGGCGCTGTGGGTTAAACCACAGAGCCTAGGACTTGCCGATCAGAAGGTCGGTAGTGCGAATCCTCACAACGGGGTGAGCTCCCGTTGCTCAGTCCCTGCTCCTGCCAACCTAGCAGTTTGAAAGCACGTCAAAGTGCAAGTAGATAAATAGGTACCGCTCCAGCGGGAAGGTAAATGTTGTTTCCGTGTGCTGCTCTGGTTTGCCAGAAGCAGCTTAGTCATGCTAGCTACATGACCCAGAAGCTGTACGCCGGCTCCCTCGGCCAATAAAGCGAGATGAGCGCCGCAACCCCAGAGTCGGTCACAACTGGACCTAATGGTCAGGGGTCCCTTTACCTAACAGCAATACAGGCAATGCTCTTTTTGCACAGGGGTTATGTTCCGGACTCCCTCGCTCATTGGCATAAGAGTGCGCATAAGCCTGCCCGGTTCCGTGCCTGCCACGCCCCCGTTCTGCCCTGTTCCGCCCTTTTTCCTAAAGTATTTATGACGTTTGGGGGCTACTTCTGGGTTAAGCTCATGTGCACCATTTGGATGTGCCTAAATTGCTCCTTGCCTGTAGTTTATATTCTGCCATTGCAGTTGGAACGGCTGCTCTGCACCTTCCTAACTCTCTTGAACTTCCTTCTGTTTGCACACACCGCTACACAGCAAAGTGCCCTTGTTGATGAGTTCTTTGTCCCTCTTTCCACAGTTCCTGTTAAAAGTAAAACCCAGGTTGCCAGCCTTGCTGTACACTTGACAAAGCTGCTTGCCCCCCTCGCAAGCTGAAGCGATGGCTCTCCCCTTCCGAAAAGACTTGGACAAATACAAGGACCTCGATGAGGATGAAATCCTGGGCAAGTTATCGGAAGAGGAGTTGAAACAACTGGAAATGGTCCTGGATGATCTGGATCCAGAGGTGTGTTTTGGGTCAGCGGGACGATTCCCTCTGTTTAAAAAAGTGCTTATCCTGCTTTCTCTTGTACAAACACCATTTACCTTCCTGCCGGAGCGGTACTAATGCTGCAAGAGAGTGCAAAAAACAGTGGCTTGAGACCACAAGAAGCCTGAATGGAATGAGTCCATGTGTTAGTGCTGCTGCACGAACTGCAAGTCCCAATAATAATAATAATAATGATGATGATGATGATTTATTATTTATACCCCACCCATCTGGCTGGGTTTCCCCAGCCACTCTGGGTGGCTTCCAACAAAACACTAAAATACAATAACCTATTAAACATTAAAAGCTTCCCTAAACAGGGCTGCTTTTAGATGTCTTCTAAAAGTTTGGTAGTTATTTTTTCTCTTTGACATCTGGTGGGAGGGCGTTCCACAGGGCGGGTGCCACTACCGAGAAGGCCCTCTGCCTGGTTCCCTGTAACTTGGCTTCTCGCAGGGAGGGAACTGCCAGAAGGCCCTCAGTGCTGGACCTCAGTGTCCGGGCAGAATGATGGAGGTGGAGACGCTCCTTCAGGTATACTGGACCGAGGCCGTTTAGGGCTTTAAAGGTCAGCACCAACGCTTTGAATTGTGCTCAGAAACGTACTGGGAGCCAGTGTAGGTCTTTCAAGATTGGTGTTATATGGTCTCAGTGGCTGCTCCCAGTCACCAGTCTAGCTGCCGCATTCTGGATTAGTTGTAGTTTCCGGGTCACCTTCAAAGGTAGCCCCACATAGAGCACATTGCAGTAGTCCAAGTGGGAGATAACTAGAGCATGTACCACTCTGGTGAGACAGTCTGCAGGCAGGTAGGGTCTCAGCCTGTGTACCAGATGGAGCTGATAAACAGCTGCCCTGGGTACAGAATTGACCTGCGCCTTCATGGACAGCTGTGAGTCCGGAATGACTCCCAGGCTGCGCACCTGGTCCTTCAGGGGCACAGTTACCCCATTTAGGACCAGGGAGTCCTCCACACCTGCCTCCTGTCCCCCAAAAACAGTATTTCTGACTTGTCAGGATTCAGCCTCAATCTGTTAGCCGCCATCCATCCTCCAACCGCCTCCAGACAGTCAGTGACTAGAGTGCAAACATCTTTTCAATGGAAAGCGAATCCTGGGGGAGCCTGGGGCATCTTGGCTGTTGTTGGATTCTCAGCTTCCATCAGCCCCAGGCAGCATGGCCAATGGTCAGGGATAAGTGCCATGTGGACAACCCTGCCAGATCATCTGGTCCAGCATCTCACAGTGGCCAACTAAATGCCTCTGGGAAGTCTTTAAGCAGAGCATGAATTCAACCGTGCTCTCCCCACTTCGTGATTCCCAGCAACCAGTATACAGAAAAGGAGGTAGAGCAGGGTTTCCTAAATTTGGGTATCCAGCTATTTTTTGTACTACAATTCCCATCATCCCCGACCACTGGTCCTGCTAGCTAGGGATGATGGGAGTTGTAGTCCAACAACAGTTTGGCGATACAAGTTTGGGAGAAACTGAAGTACAGCATGGTGAGAGTGACATCTGGATGGCCACATCTGGAATGGCACGTGCCTTGGGTGTGCAGGCGCAATGAATTTTAAGCTATAAACGTTAACAGGTGTGGATTCCAGAGGGAAAAGTCAGCGGATTGTGTGCTGCAACATCATCTCTGGTTCACTCTCCACACGTGGCACTCTTTTCACACCCAGAAATGGCCTGTCCGTGAGCAAGAAATAGGGTGCTCGCAGAATGGATCTGGTTCAGTAGAAAAATGCCAAAATAAAAACAGTTTTGTTTCAGAATAAATCCAGCACAAAATATTATACATGTATGCACATTGCAGCCTAGGACCCTTGTACCTACAGGACCGCCTCTCCTGGTATGTCCCATTGAGGACCTTAAGATCCACAAATAGCAACACCCTAGAGGTCCCAGGCCATAAGGCAGGCAGATTAGCCTCAACCAGAGCCAGGACCTTTCAACACTGGCTACGGCCTGGTGGAGCGCTCTGTCTCATGAGACCAGGGCCCTGCGGGATCTGATTTCTTTCCACAGGGCCTGTAAGACAAAGGTGTTCGGCCTAGCCTTTGACTTTGAACCAGCCTGATCCCCTCCCTCTTTTTCCTTTTCCTTCTGTGATGGAACCCCTATTTGGGGACTTCCCTGGCTTTTCTAGAAGGGATGCGGGTAGCGCTGTGGGTTAAACCACAGAGCCTAGGGCTTGCCGATCAGAAGGTCGGCGGCTCGAATCCCCGTGACGGGTGAGCTCCTGTTGCTCGGTCCCTGCTCCTGCCAACCTAGCAGTTCGAAAGCACACCAGTGCAAGTAGATAAATAGGTACCGCTCCGGCGGGAAGGTAAACGGCATTTCCGTGCGCTGTTCTGGTTCGCCAGAAGTGGCTTAGTCATGCCGTCCACATGACCCAGAAGCTGTACGCCGGCTCCCTCAGCCAATAAAGCAAGATGAGTGCCGCAACCCCAGAGTCGGTCACGACTGGACCTAATGGTCAGGGGTCCCTTTACCTTTACTGGCTTTTCTGGCCCACGTAGGACCAGTCTGGATAGTTGGCCTTCGTGAAGATTTGACGTTTTCTCCCCCCAAGTTTTTGATCTGGGCTTCCACTGAAATGAGGCTGCATTTTAAGTTGTACTTTAACCCTGTTTTTAAGTTGTATTTTGGTCAATTGTTTTTATACGTGATGTTAACCGCCCTGAGCCCGGTCTTGGCCAGGGAGGGCGGGGTATAAATAAAATAAAATTAATTAATTAATTAATTAATATCAGCATCGGGGTGTATCCCAGTTCCTGCCAAGTGGAAGAGAGCCTTACTTCTGTGTGCACAGGGAGGGATCTAAAAGTACTTGCACCAGAAGTAGGATGTGATGAATAAATGCAGATATTATCATTGTGTTAAAACTGTCCTCAAACTTGCAAGTCTCATCCTGTCCCAGGAGATAGGGCTGATGGAAGGAAACATGATAGTGGTGATGGCTGTGCTCCTGAGACAGGATCCAGGAGGATTTGGCCTTTTCGACCCCTTCCTAGATACCTGCGTGTATTTTAGTGCACCGCTTCGGCGGTTTGTTGTTTCTTGACGAATAAGAGTGGTAGAAGTCATGTCGTTTTCGTTTTGCAGAATGCACTGTTGCCCGCGGGGTTCCGGCAAAAGGACCAGACTTCCAAAAAGCCCTCCGGTGCTTTCGACAGGGAGAAACTCCTTTCGTATCTGGAGAAGCAAGCGCTGGAACATAAAGACGTTGAAGATTTTGTCCCGTTCACGGGAGAAAAGAAAGGTAAGGGCGCCTCTCCCCAGCCCCACTGCCACACCAGGCACAATGGTTTGCGCAAACTCGCCCTGAAAACTAACTGACGTGAGTTTACTTCCTCACCTTTCTTCCTTGCTTCTGCTGTAACTGGTAATGCTTGGCTTGGTAGTTGTACGTAAAGATCCAGTTTATTTACTTTTATATTTAAAATAAATTTATTTATTAGGTTTCTCAAATTAAAATTTTACAATCCCGTATCAACATACAATATAAAAACAAGAATCCTCAGAATCTCCTGGACTCCCTCCTCCTCCCCTTTGTGGGTCCTGTTGTTATTCCTTTCCTCCTGCATCTTTTATAATACAGTGGTGCCTCGCAAGACGAAATTAATTCGTTCCGCAAGTCTCTTCGTCTTGCGAGTTTTTCGTCTTGTGATGCACGGTTTCCCATAGGAATGCATTGAAAATCAATTAATGCGTTCCTAGGGAAACCGCCTTCAGACCAGGTCTGGGGACAGTCTGTCCCCGACCTCTTCTGAAGGCTGGGGGGGGGGGGGACAAGGGCTTTTCTTCCCACCCCCAGCATTTTAAAAAACCCCGGGACAGCGGAGGACTTCTCCGCTGTCCGGGGCGATTTAAAAGCCCCTGGGAAGGCAGGCAGGGGGGACAAAGACTTTTGCCCCCCGCCAGCCTTCAGAAGAGGTCCAGGACCTCTTCTGAAGGCGGGGGGGGGGCGAAAGTCTCCCCCCCCCGCCTGCCTTCAAAAGCTGTCGGCGACAGCGGAGAAAGGCGCTGCCTTTCTCCGCTCTCCCGGGAAGGCAGGCGGGGGGGGGGCGAAAGTCTCCCCCCCCCGCCTGCCTTCAAAAGCCGTCCGCGATAGCGGGAAGCGCTTCCCTGCTATGCCGGACTGCTTTTAAAATGCTGGCGGTGGGGAGCAAAGCCTTTCGGCCCCCGCCGGCCTTCCTGGACCTCTTCTGAAGGCCGGAGGGGGGGAAAGGCTTTGCTCCCCACCACCAGCATTTTAAAAGCAGTCCGGCATTCTTCAAGGGACCTTATCTTCTTTCCATCTCTGGGCTAGGAGCATCCGCGCAGCCATACTCACGTATGTAAATAGTATTTTCTGCTCCCTTGGGATTTCAGCACCTAGAAGTCCTTTAAAAAAAGGCTTCTGGGTTTTGTTTTTAGAAAAAGTTATTTTAAACATTTGTAAAGATCCAGTTTAAACCTTATAGCCCCATCTGTCTTCCGAGGAATGAGACAGAGAGGAAGTTGTGTGTGTGTGTGTGTGTGTGTGTGTGTGTGTGTTGACTCCTTCACATGTATGAACTGGGCCTCGGATGTGCACTTGCCTGTGTGAATCTGAGGTCCTCGGAAAATTCTGCTTTTCAGTATCAAAGCGTAGAGGGCTGCTTCTCCCAAATGAATAGAGCACTCCCCTGCCCCTGTCGTAAGCGGTTGCTAAAACTTGAAAGCCTCACCCTGTCCCAGCTGTTGGCGAACATACAATGAGCCACTGTTGCTGGTGGAGAGGGCTGATGCAAGAAAACTTTCTTTCGCGGAATGACATTTGGATAGAAAATACAGATTTCATCCACGTAACAATGGGAGCTTTGTGGCAAAAAGCATTGTGACTATCAAGAAGGCATGCAAACAATCGTTGTCTGCTGCAAGCATACAGCTCGAGGACCCAGAAGGGTTGGGGAATTGATTCCCTACTTCAGAGGTGGTGAGCTTGGGCCAAGCGGGAGTCCTAAATTGACCTGCAAGCCTGTTTTCCTGAAGACACACCCACCTTTCCTCTCTCTCTCTCTCTATATATATATATGCCGTCAGGTGTAAGCAGTGCCACATGTATGTATAAGCTAAACAAGCTATAGCTTAGGGCCCTACTCTCTTGGGGGTCCCCCAAAAAATGTAAAGGAAAAAAATCCTGGATGTACATTTCCAAAATAAAAAAATTCCTTCCAGTAGCACCTTAAAGACCAACTAAGTTAGTTCTTGGTATGAGCTTTCGTGTGCATGCACACTTCTTCAGATACACTTCTTCAGATACATTTCCAAAATATAAGATAAGTTCAACAATCACTTTGATAAAATACATTTTGTTATGTGCAAATGGCTTTAGATACCTAATAGGTCCATAAAGTACCATATAGCATATATTCAACACAAAGAACAGCGGCAATTTGTTGTTGACAAAGGACAGCTGGACATATAAAGGGCCCCATTACTTTCAGTAGCTCAGGGCCTCATCAAACCTAAATCCGGCCCTGGGTGTAAGGCAGATAAAGATGCGACTCCTTTCCAGAAGCAGGCTTTGCAGGCACCGCTTATCATCTGTCCCTTTGCTTGTGTGGCTTGAGTTCACATCACTGCTGGTAAAGGAAGTGTGGTTTTGCAGCTGACTGTCAGCGCTTGCAAACCGTTCTTCGTTTGCCCACATGATTTGATTCATCTGATTTCACCTGCCTGAGAACCCCAAGCCTTTGTGGCTTGAAGTCTACTTGGCCAGTTTTTCTGGCTTCCTATGCTACCTTAGGGACATGGATGGCGCTGTGGGTCAAACCAACACAGCCTAGGACTTGCCAATCAGAAGGTCGGCGGTTTGATTCCCCGCGACGGCGTGCGCTCCCGTTGCTCGGTCCCTGCTCCTGCCAACCTAGCAGTTCGAAAGCACGTCAAAGTGCAAGTAGATAAATAGGTACCGCTCCAGCGGGAAGGTAAACGGCGTTTCTGTGTGCTGCTCTGGTTCGCCAGAAGTGGCTTAGTTATGCTGGCCACACGACCCAGAAGCTGTCTGCGGACAAATGCCAGCTCCCTCGGCCTATAGAACGAGATGAGTGGCGCAACCCCAGAGTCGTCCGCAACTGGACCTAACGGTCAGGGGTCCCTTTACTTTTAGAATAGAAATCACCCATGGACATCCACAGGGCAATGCAGTGCATTTTGCATTGATTGCCTTGTTTCGCAACCCAGGATTGCTCAGCTGCAAGCCAGTCTGTTGTAAGCCAGAATCTAGGCAGTGGGTTCCTAGACTTTTCCCCTGCACAGCCCAGTCGAAAACTGCTGAGGGTCATGAAGAACCACTTAATGATTCTTGCCTGTTGTAGCAAATGTAATGCACTGTGCTAGATGCTATATGATTCTCTATTGCCTCTGTTATTTTGGATCTGTTGTATTTTATTGCAATACAATTCCATATAATTCAATTAGCTACCAGATGTTGTGTTTGATTTTTGGCACAGGTTTTTTTCCCCCTTGCACAAGTATGTGAAATAAGTTGATTGAGCTGATTGTGTTTATATTCTGCCTTTTCTCCAAGGACCTCAAGGTGGTTTCCCCTCCCCTCAGTTAATCCCCACAGCAACCCTGTGAGGAAGGTTAGACTGAGAAGCCGTGACTGGGCCCAAGGTCACCCAATGAGTGTCATGGCTGATTGGGGATTTGAACTCTCCCAGGTCCTAGCCCAACATTCTAACCACTGCACCACAACGGCTCTCTATGATTTCTGATGCATAAATGCATCATGTTCATCTTAGCCTTGATTTCATTCAGCTTTTTGTATCAGAGCTGGAGTCTACCAGTGCTTGGAAAACCATAGTTTTCCCACCCTGGTTTGTACACACTTCAGTGATACTCAGCACACATAACCATTCTGACACACTTATGCCAAGCTGTTGGGTGTGGAAGTGTTTTGATTTGTGCATTCCTGCCCCCCCCCCAAAAAAAATCACTCCACCGTGTGATCTCCTCCTTAACTAAATGTTCCCAGATTGTCAGCAGAAACACTCCTGTGGCCCTTGCAAAGTCAAGTGCAGATGTGTCCTTTCGACAACGTTTGTGTTGGTGTGTGTCGGGCAAGAGGAATCTCGAAAAGCTCTCACTTGGCTCCCTGCCTGTATAGTTATGTCATTGTTTCCAAAGGCTGTGCAGAGTTTTGCCCTCACAGTGACTGAACAATGAGCTTGAGTTTTGAGCGTATTTGCTCATTACCTGGAAAGGAATCTTGGAAGTTTTCTCAGAACAGAAATAAGGGTGGGTCTGCACAAGACGAGACTCGCTGCGAGCTCCAGTGAGACCAAGTTTGCATTTGTGTGACGGTCTTTTTTGTTGTTGTTGATTGCACGAGGGAGCAGCTAAACTGTGGCATTGATCGCACAGCAGTGTTTAAATTTGGGTCGGTTATGGGGACTCCCTCAGCCTCAGCCAACACAGCCAATGGTCTATGGGGAGTTGACGTCCCGTCACTCTCACACTCCTTATCTTTGAGTACTTCAAAAGTTCTTCAGAGCTGTGTGAGAAAGTTTCTGTCTGTGTGCTTTGGCCAAAGTGCACCCCTGGAGCTGCAATGGAAGGGGAATAGCACAAACTGTGCTCTGCTCCAGTGGCTCAGGACCGCCATACCTCAAGGACCACCTCTTTCCATATGAACCTACCTGGACCCTGAGATCACCTTCTGAAGGCCTTCTTCGTGTGCCGCCTCCTTGAGAGGTCCGGAGGGTGGCAACACGAGAACGGGGCCTTCTCTGCAGTGGCTCCCCATTGTGGAATGCTCTCTCCCTGGAGAAGTTCGCCTGGCACCTTCATTATACGCCTTTAGGTGCCAGGCAAACGTTCCTTTTTAACCAGGCCTTTGGTTGATCTGTTTGACATCCTGTGCCCTTTTAAAATGTGACTCTTTTCTTTGGGGGTGTTATTGGGTTGTTGTTTTTATTCCAATTATATATGTTGTGATCTTTTCTGTGAACTGCCCCGAGACCTCCAGGTATAGGGTGGTATAAAGGTAAAAGGTAAAGGGACCCCTGACCATTAGGTCCAGTCGTGGCCGACTCTGGGGTTGCGGCGCTCATCTCGCTTTATTGGCCGAGGGAGCCGGCGTACAGCTTCCGGGTCATGTGGCCAGCATGACTAAGCCGCTTCTGGTGAACCGGAGCAGCACACGGAAACACCATTTACCTTCCCGCCGGAGCGGTACCGATTTATCTACTTGCACTTTGACGTGCTTTCGAACTGCTAGGTTGGCAGGAGCAGGGACCGAGCAACGGGAGCTCACTCCGTCGCGGGGATTCAAACCACCGACCTTCTGATCGGCAAGTCCTAGGCTCTGTGGTTTAACCCTCAGCGCCACCCGCACCCCTTATACAGTGGTATATAAACTCAGAAAATAAAAAGAAGGCCATTGCCTGGCCGTCCAGGCTTCCTCTGTCACAAGTATGCTATTATTCATAGTCTACCTCCACTCTCAGAGGCGGTGTTGAACTACAGGTAGATGGCTTGGACCAGCAGGGCTTTCCTTTACATTCTCAAAGGGGTACGTTTATGGCTGTTCTGCAGAGTCTGCCAAGGGAATCCAGGTTAGGTGCTCACAGTGAATTTTGGACAGTACCCATTTTGTGCTTTTCATAGAGATTTCATTGCCTCTGTAGTGTTGCAGCCTTTGCAGAACCCAGAATGCTTTGCAGCTGTGGGAGACGGCTGAGCCGCCTCAGTTCTTAACGTGCAGCTCTGCAGTGCTAGGTTTAATAATGGAAACAAATGGACAGGAAAGGCACAAGAATGGGAACTGGCAGCTTTTCCCCTGGAAAAAAACCAGGAGGGAGGTGCTTTTCCCCAGTTGTGCGCTTGCCGTGTTGCCGAGGGGGGTGGCAGCTTGCGCGTTTTCGGCAGATTGCCTCAGAGCCCTCTTTTGTGAAGCCAATTCTGTTTTTAATAACTGGGTTCTTTTCCTGTTGCATACCATGAAGAATAATGCTAATCAGAAGGAACAGAAATGCAATTGTGAAGGCTATAGCAGGCAGAGAAAAGTAAAAGAGAGAAGGCAGCATGTAATGTGTATCCATTGCTTTCAGCTTTTTCAGACTTGCTATATAATTGGGGAGCATTCATAACTCTGTTGTAGAGCATTGTCCTTGTGTGCAGAAACTCCCAAATTCAGTCCTAAGCATGGGAGACTGTAATGGCCACTAACTTGGAAGGCTTCAAAAGAGGGTGAGAGAATTTCTTAGAGGGGAAGGCTGTCAACGGCTGCTAGCTGTGATGTTCTACCTCAGAGGTCAGCAACCTTTTTCAGCTGTGGGCTGGTCTACCGTCCCTCAGACCATGTGGTGGGCCGGACTACAGTGGTACATTGGGTTCCATACGCTTCAGGTTACAGACTCCGCTAACCCAGAAATAGTACCTCAGGTTAAGAACTTTGCTTCAGGATGAGAACAGAAATTGCGCGGCGGCGGCAGCGGAAGGCCCCTTTAGCTAAAGTCATGCTTCAGGTTAAGAACTGTTTCAGGTTATGAACGGACCTCCAGAGCGAATTAAGTTCTTAAACCAACGTACCACTGTATATGAAGAAAGCAGCTCTCAATTAGTTGTGATAAATCTTCTGTCTCCCATTTTGGTTCTGAAAACTTTTGGTTCATAGGATTGGACCCATTGTCAGGCCTATTTGGAGCACACCCATTGCAATTAATAGGCACAACTGGCTATTGTCCGTTGATTTCAGTGTGCTTACCCTTAAGGTAGGATTTAATAGGCTGCAACGTACAGGCCGTATTGTACATGGTGTCTTGGAGGCCTTGCAGAATCAAGTTCAATATCAGTCGTATTTTTTTTGACATGGACCTCTAAAGACTATAAAACGAGTCCAGGGCAAAAGTGGGTCTTGAGTCATCCCATCAGATCTACGTCCAAGTTTTCTGTGCCGTGAAACTCCGACCCTTTAGTCTTCCATTGCTTGTAATATTGCTAAGATGGATTCCAGACATATTTGATTCCCCCCACCCCGTTTCGTTTCCTTTTATCTTGAAGATCAGAGTTGGCTCTTGCCAAGACTTGTGACAACGTGAAAGTGAATTCAAGGAAAACGGAACCAGATGGTGATGAGCTGGAAAGGGAGGCTTGACACTGTTTGGCGAGATTCACTTTTCAGCAAAAGATGCTCCCCTTTCTTGCTTCGTTATTATGCCTGTATCCCAGCCTTTCTCAGCCTTGGGTCCACAGATGTTGTTGGACAACAACTCCCATCATTCCTGACCACTCGTCCTGCAAGCTAGGGATAATGGGAGTTGTAGTCCAACAACAGCTACAGACCCAAGATTGAGAAAGGCTGCTGTATCTTGTTCTCTGTCTTGTTTTTTTTTTTAATATACAGAATCCACAACGTAAAATAAAAGCACTTGGTCCAAGTAAAATGGCTAGGAGAAGGAGAAATTACTTATCTATGTTTACTTATAAGATTTCTGGCCTGCCCTCCATATGGTGTCAGGACGGGTTGTAGCACGGTAACCATACAGTAATTTTAAAAAATTAGAACTATTTTAAAAAGTCAAATTGTTCCAGCCAAGTTGATGATGAAGAATAAGATGATGATGATAATTATATGTCACTCATCTGACTGAGTTGCCCCAGCCACTCTGGGTGGCTTCCTACAAATTAAAAACATGAATAAGTATCAAACATACAGTGGTGCCTCGCAAGACGAAAAGAATCCGTTCTGTGATTCTCTTCGTCTAGCAGTTTTTTCGTCTTGCGAAGCAAGCCCATTGAAGGATTAGCGGATTAGCGCTATTAGCGGCTTTTAGCGGCTTATCTGCTGATCGGATCAGCTGATAAGCAGCTTAGCGGCTTAGAAAAAAGGGGGGAGGGGAAAAAACCAGCAGGAACTCGCAAGACATTGTCGTCTTGCGAAGCAAGCCCATAGGAAATTCGTTTTGCGAAGCACCTCCAAAACGGAAAACTCTTTCATCTAGCGAGTTTTGCGTCTTGCGAGGCATTCGTCTTGCGGGGCACCACTGTATTAAGTGTAGATTCATCAAAAAGGATTGGTCCCACAAAACAAAATACCTTAACTCTCAAGTAAATAAATAAGTGTTTCTTCAGCTTATAGGGGAATATGCAGTGAAGATGCCTCTGTGAAGAGGGATTTCTACAAATTAGGGGCTGCCACAGAGAAAACCCTTTCCCATACCGCCATTCCTCACACTTATGGGAGTGGTGGAACTACTGACAGAGCCCCCTCTGATGACCTTGACACCCAAGAGGGTCTCTAGGGGTGGAGACAGGCTTTCAGAACCTTCTGGAGTCTCCTTCAGGGTCTGCAGAAGCCCTCAGAATCACAGCTTTTTCTGGGATCTGAAAGCCAAGAAGGGATGGAGCAGAGTATTGGTCCCATAGCAAGGGAGTCCCGTAATCTCAGTGCCTGGGTTGCCACTCTCTGTATCTCAGATGGTGGGCAAACACAGAGTAAGAGCCCTGACTATGGTCTGGAGGTATGGTCCAGTTTGCTCCAGAGCAGTGTCCTACAACTCCCATCATCATGGCAACTGGGCCTGATGGGAATTGGAGTTTGAAGCTCCTGGTATTATTATTATTATTATTATTATTATTATTATTATTATTATATTTATTAAAGTTTCATAAACAATCAAAAACTTCAAAATTTAAACATAGAGTACAAAAACCAAAAAAAGCTACAAAAATGAGAAAATACAAAACAAAACACACAGCGGTACACAATAAAGAACAGTTAACAGAATAGAAAAAGAAAAAAAAGAAGAAGAAAAAACACCAAAAAAACACAACAGAAAAATGATTAGTATTTTCATATCATATACTTCATTCACTAGTTTCTTGACCTCCTCACACCTCCCTTTTTGTATTCCAGTTCAGATATTTAGTTCAGCAAATCCTTACCCTCTATCATTTATCCTTACTCAACATCTTAACCTATAATAAATATATATTTTCCACCATTATCAATCCATATTTACATATTCTTACTGATCTTTTAACCAACACCACATGTTTTCATTCCAACGTCCCTTTAACACTCATTAATTTTACAGTATTTCTGTAGATAGTCTTTAAATTTTTTCCATTCTTCTTCCACCGCCTCTTCTCCCTGGTCTCGGATTCTGCCAGTCATTGCTGCCAATTCCATGTACTCTATCACCTTCATCTGCCATTCTTCCAGAGTGGGTAGATCTTGTGTCTTCCAATACTTTGCGATGAGTATTCTTGCTGCTGTTGTAGCATACTGAAGCTCTTGTTTCGATAGCTCATTGGTAGAATATGTGCTTTGCATGCAGACGGTTCAAGGCTTCATTCGACAGTAATGGGGATCAGGTAGCAGGGCGAAGGGAAAGAAGACCCTTTCTGCCAGGAGAGCTGTTGCCAGTCAGAGTCTGCGATATTAGGCTGGATGGGCATTAGTCTGAGCTGACTTAAGGCTTCTTCCTTAGGTTCTTGCACATCTCTCAATCCTCTAGCTCAAGGGTAGGGAAACTTCGGCCCTCCAGATGTTGCTGAACTACAGCTCCCATCGCCATTGACCATGCTTGCTGGGGATGATGGAAGTTGTAGTTCAGCAACGTTTGGAGAGCCAAAGGTTGCCCACCCCTCCTCTGGGTTTTCCTGTTGTACAGGTTGGTTGCATCTATGTGCATTCACAACTTTCTCATACGGAACACATATATTCAGCTCCTGTGTTTGCTCTCAGAGGAAGCAGCAAATTGGGATAGGAGGAGTGCCATCTACTGAATTACTCACAATGCCTTAGCAGAGAAATATTTCACGTACTGCTGTCAGGCATCCATCAGAGAGATGTCTGAAGCACCATTTCCAGCAGCCTTTCCCAACCTGACGTCCTGGAATTTGACAACCCATCAGCCCCCATCAAGCCTGGCTGTGCCAACCTGGTGCCATCAGGCATCCATACAGAACATCTGGCAAATGCTGATTTCAGCTTTTGCCTGCAATTTAAAGTGGGCCGGAAATCACTCAGACGCATTGCAATCAAAAGACTGAAGCCAATCATGTTGTCGGATTACTGAGCTACTCACTGATCTCTATCTCGAGGTAATAGCTGAATTTTTATGTTCAATTTGGCAAATGCAGTCTATATCAAACTGGCAGACAGGCTGACATGTTTGTTGTGGAGTGCAGCCTTTATGATGCACGGTAACGGTGATCATGATCTAGGCCAAGATCCAAGGAAATACCTTTGGGGTAGTTCCTGAGGGCTTGGATATGCTCATTAGGTGCTGTGATTAGAATTATAGAATCGTAGAGTTGGAAGGGACCATGAGGGTCATCTAGACCAACCCCCTGCAACACAGGGATCTTTTGCCCAACATGAGACTCGAACCCACAACCCTGAGATTAGGAGTCTTGTACTTTACTGACTGAGCTATCCCAGTAATTTAAATAGATAAATAAAGCCATTTTTGAGTGGCAGGTGCCCATGCTGTATATTAGTAGTGGGGAATCTCTGGCCTGGGGTGGGGGTGTTTAATGTGACCCTCTAGGCTTCTCTGTATGTGCCCTTGGGACTCTCTCAGAGCCACACACGCTCCTCATTCTTTCATCCTCCTTTAGCGCCTACCCTCCAACATTCCTCTGATGAAAATAGGGACGTCCTATTCAATAATAAGGGACGCGGGTGGTGCTGTGGGTTAAACCACAGAGCCTAGGACTTGCTGATCAGAAGGTCGGCGGTTCGAATCCCCACGACAGGGTGAGCTCCCGTTGCTCGGTCTCTGCTCCTGCCAACCTAGCAGTTCGAAAGCACGAACTGCAAGTAGATAAATAGGTACCGTTCCAGCGGGAAGGTAAACGGCATTTCCATGCACTGCTCTGGTTCGCCAGAATTGGCTTAGTCATGCTGGCCACATGACCCGGAAGCTGTACGCCGGCTCCCTCGGCCAATAAAGCGAGATGAGCACCGCAACCCCAGAGTCGGCCACGACTGGACCTAATGGTCAGGGGTCCCTTTGCCTTTACCTTATTCAATAATAATCATTACAATAATTTTGTTGTTTGTATCCTTCCCATTAGGCTGGGTCGCCACAGCCACTCTGGGTGGCTTCCAGCACATATAAAACATAACAAAACAAAACATCAAACATTAAAAACTTCCCTACAGAGGGCTGCCTTCAGATGTCTTCTAAAAGCCGAATACAGTGGTGCCTCGCAAGACGAAAAGAATCCGTTCTGTGATTCTCTTCGTCTAGCGGTTTTTTCGTCTTGCGAAGCAAGCCCATTGACGGATTAGCGCTATTAGCGGCTTTTAGCGGCTTTTAGCGGCTTATCTGCTGATCAGATCAGCTGATAAGCGGCTTAGCGGCTTAGAAAAAGGGGGGAGGGGGAAAAACCAGCAGGAACTCGCAAGACATTGTCGTCTTGCGAAGCAAGCCCATAGGAAATTCGTTTTGCGAAGCACCTCCAAAATGGAAAACTCTTTCATCTAGCGAGTTTTCTGTCTTGCGAGGCATTCGTCTTGCGGGGCACCACTGTACTTGTTTATTTCCTTGCCATCTGATGGGAGGGCGTTCCACAAGGCGGGCGCCACTACCAAGAAGGCCCTCTGCCTGGTTCCCTGTAACCTTGCGTCTCTCAGTTAGGGAACCGCCAGAAGGCCCTGCATGCTATATCTCAGTGTCTGGGCTGAGTGATGGGGGTGGAGACACTCCAGGTATACAGGACTGAGGCATTACCCCTTTAGCGATGTGGTTTGGTTTGGTGAGTACAGTGGTACCTTGGATTAAGAACTTAATTCGTTCCGGAGGTCTGTTCTTAACCTGAAACTGTTCTTAACCTGAAGCACCACTTTAGCTAATGGGGCCTCCTGCTGCTGCTGCTGCGCCGTCGCTGCACAATTTCTGTTCTCATCCTGAAGCAAAGTTCTTAACCCAAGGTAATATTTCTGGGTTGGCGGAGTCTGTAACTTGAAGCGTCTGTAACCTGAGGTACCACTGTATTGACTTTGTAAGCTACTGATCATCATGCAATGTGATTTCAGGATCCTGCAAGGTTGTCGAAAGCTGAGCACTGATAATATCCTAAAACGACTGTCCTCCTCTTTTGAACAGGGAAAGTATTTATTCCAAAGCCAAAGCCAGTACAGTCTTACACAGAAGAAAAAGTGAGTCTTGATCCGGAACTGGAGGAAGCATTGACAAGTGCTACAGACACTGAACTATGTGACATTGCAGGTTGGTTGGTGTGTATGTGTGCGTTGAGTTTGATTTAGCTTTTCTAAAAGCATGCTCCTGCATATAAGTATTCTTAAGGCTTCTTCCTACAGCCGGGATGGGAAGCCACAAATGGTTGGACTACAACTCCCATCATCCCTAACCATCCGCCATGTTGGCTGGGGCTGGTGGGAGTGGGGAGTCCCAACAATATCAGGAGAGCTACAGGTTCCAATCTCTGGCATAGATGATGATGGTGTGAGCCATATCTCAGAAGCAGTGCATGCATGTTAGTGGCGCTGTACAAGGAGTCATAAGAATGACTGGTCTTTGGGAAATTCTGCTGCAGATTCATGTTTTGGTCACATTAAGTTCCCAGCTGCAAAACCTAACTGCTGTTTCTCCTTTCTCCTGAACAGCTATCCTGGGAATGCACAACTTGATAAGCAACTCTCAGTTTTGCGATATTGTGGGAAGTAGCAACGGTGTCGCCAATGAAAGTTTCTCAAGTGAGTTTCATGCTGAAAGTCCAGAAATGCAACATTGTGGGTTCGACTGAAAGTGAGCCTCGCTGAGATGGGTTTCCCAATGCAATTGAGCACTTGCAGACACACGGTGGATTACCTATGTTTGCCATTTTTATTTTTATTTTAAAGTGTCCTAAGCTATTGTCCTGGACAAGGCAGCAGCTTAATAGGATTCCTTCGGAGTGCCAAGGCTACTCTGTTGTGAGAGGTGACTTGGTGGGTCTTTTATGCCTTTGTTAAGGAGGTCCAAGAGACTCTTCTCGTCATAATATTCCTGTGAGGCTTAATTGCACAGTTTTATGCCCCATCTGCACAACAACAACTATTTATTATTTATATCCTGCCCATCTGGCTGGGTTTCCCCAGCCACCCTGGGCGGCTCCCAACAGAATTTTAATAATAATAATAAATTAAAGTGATAAAACATTAACATTGGTCCAAGGAGCATCTTTAAAAACTGGGCATGTGGTGCGGACATGAATCTTCAGGGTGTCTCCCCTCTTTCCCATGACTTTATCTTCTGCACAACAGCGGCACATTGTGCCATTGGGGTAGAAAACTGAAAAGGTCCAGAAAGTCAGTCAATCCATCTGAACAGCTTTCAAGACAAGACAAGAACAGAAGAAGGGATCTGAATGGCTGCTAACTGGTCCAACTGACTGGGCTTTCATCCAGGGATCCTTTCAAAGAACTCACCTGGCCTCCTAGGAAACAAAACATTCCCCGGGATTCCACAGCTGTAAGGCGGCTGAGGCAGAGGCAGTAGGCAGACGCAAGTCCCACCGCTGCCATTTCAGGCAGACGGAACCTGCAGGCAGCTAAGCCACCATGTCACTCCTAAAATGTTTCGTGAGCCCTTTAAAAAAAATAAAATCGTTTTGTCCCGTCCGCCCAGTGATGACCTGGGGCGGGGCACCCCCTTCCTCCGCCACTGTGCCTCCCATCTTTCCCATGACTTTACCTTCTACACCACCAGTGGCACAAAGATCTTCAGAACCAAAAAGGTCCAGAAAGTCAGTCAAACAACTTCCAAGACCACAAAAGAAGAATCACTGCTTTATGGGCTACTAACTGATCCAACTGTCTTTCAACTGACCCAGGGATTCTTTCAAGCAACTCACCTGGTTTCCTAGGAAACAAAACATTCCCCAGGATTCCACAGCTGGTTGTGAGGTCAGAGCCTGGCCAAGAACTGGAGCCAATGGGCTCTGGGCTCTAGGAACGCTCTCTCTGCCAGGCCCAGGGCACCACTGGGCAACTTCAGGAAGCTGCCCAACGTCTGACCCTCCTTCTTTCCCTCAGAGAATCCTGGGCACTGAAGTTTACCTCTCACAGAGTTACAATTCCCAGCAACTGAACAAGAACAAGAATAAGAATAGTTTACTTATACCCTGCCCATCAGGCTGGGTTTCCCCAGCCACTCTGGGCGGCTCCCAACAGAACATTAAAACACAATAAAACAGGCTTCCTCAACCTTGGCCCTCCAGATGTTTTTGGCCTACAACTCACATGATCCCTAGCTAGCAAGACCAGTGATCAGGGATGATGGGAATTGTAGTCTCAAAAACATCTGGAGGGCCGAGGTTTAAAAAGCCTGGAATAAAACATCAAACATTTAAAAACTTTCCTAAACAAGGCAGCCTTCAGATGTCTTCTAAAAGACATCTTCAGATGTCTTCTAAAACTATCTTCAGCCTTCAGATGTCTTCTAAAACTATCTAACTTCTAAAAGTTAGATGATAGTTTTATTTCTTTCACATCGGATGGGAGGGCGTTCCACAGGGCAGGCACCACTACCGAGAAGGCCCTCTGCCTGGTTCCCTCAACCTCACCTCTCGCAGTGAGGGAACCACCAGAAGGCCCTGATTTCTAGATCTCAGTGTCCGGGCTGAACAATGGGGGTGGAAACGCTCCTTCAGGGATATTGGGCTGAGACCATTTAGGGCTTTAAAGGTCAGCACCGACACTGGTTTTTTTCCAATCACCCCTCCCTCCCACAAACACTATACATTTAAAGCAGTGTCATACCACTTTACATAGTCATGGCTTCCCCACCACAATGCAACAGAGCTCATCATGATTTAACAGTCAGTCCTTCTTTCCAGGGAACTCTCCTCAAGATCCTTTCTGCTGGAGGAAGGATTTTTTGGGAGCGCCAACCCATTGGCGGCCCAACACAATACTCATAAAGGGATGTAATGATTTGTTTGTATGGCTGTATCAGACTCATTCAGAGCAGACCCCCTAATTTCAGCTGGTCTACTCTTGAGTACAATTTTGTGGGATACAACCTGTAATCTATCTTTTTACCATTCCAGATTTTTCATTTAAAGTTCTCCCAATATCAGTAACACATGACATCTTGAGGAAGCGGTGGGGCATTGTAAAGAATTTTGTTTTCCAGTGAAGGGTTTCCATTACTATTATTATTAAAATTTATATACCGTCCTATATCCACAGGTCTCAGGGCGGTTCACAAGATAAAATCACAATATTAAAACACAAAGTACATAATCAAAATAAAAACATGAACGACTCAATAACCTCCCACAAATAGTCAGAGAAGGAAAATTTAAAACACACACACAGTATTTGTAATAAAACATATAAAAATAAGCAACCATCCGATACCATCATGGAGTAAATTAAAAGATCAATGTAACTGTCTTTCAAATTAAAACATTTTAAACATTAGTTTTTTACAATTAAATTGGAATAGAATTGAGTTTCCTTCTGCATTGCATTGGCATGGGCTCTGGCAATATATTTTTTAAAGAACTCAAGATATGGGAGGTTGTGCTGTGTACTTTGGTTTATCCCTATGTTTCCATACTACAGACTTCTCCCTGTGGAATTTTGTTGATGGTAGTTGACAGTTTGCCCTGACAAAAAAATGTTGCAACACCTGAACCTGCATTTTAAAACTAGTACCGGCACCGTTTGGGTGTGTGATTGAAAAATTCAGTGTTCGTGTTTCTCACATTCCCTGTCTCTCGATTCAGATGTGGTCAAAGGCGAAAAGATGATGCCCGTCTTCAATGAGCCACCAAATCCCACAAACGTAGAGGAGAGTTTGCAAAGGATTAAAGAGAACGATTCGCGCCTTGTTGAAGTCAACTTGAACAACATAAAGGTAACTGTGAAGCATACAGAGAACAGCAGGGATGGAAAGCCAGTGGCTCTCCAGATGTTACTGGACTACAGCTCCCATGATCCCTGACTCAACCATGTTGGCCAAGGCTGATGAGAGTCCAACAGCATCCGGCGGGGTACAGGTGCCTGTTCCTGGAGTCCAGAAATGTAGCTTTCAAAATGACTGGCATTTCTGTGTCCATGGCAATGTGGCTCCAGTGTTTTATGATGGCAAATAGTGTGCTTAACTTACTACAATGCAAATTGTTATTTAATTAGTCGTACCTTGGATTCCGTTCGACTTCCGAAACCAAATTGCGGCTTCTGATTGGCTGCAGGAAGTTCCTGCAACCAATCAGAAGCTGCGGAATACTCGTCGGATGTTTGAGTTCCAAAAGAACATTTGCAAACCGGAACAATCACTTCCGGGTTCGCGGCATTTGGGAGCCAAAGCGTACGAGTTCCAGGGCATTTGGGATCCAAGGTACGACTGTATTGTTTTTATTTTGGTTTCTTGATCTGTGGATATTTACAGTGGCACTTGCTGTCCTTGCTGAGAGTTTTTAGGAAATCCCTGTTCCCAGAGTTCCCTGGATTCACTGTGAACCACTCTGGGAATTTTAGCTCTCTCAAAGGGAAAAGGAACCCCGTAACAACTCTCAGCACCCTTAACAAAACTACAGCTCCCAAGATTACTTGCTGGAGGCCATGACTGTTTAAAGTGGTATGATACTGCTTTAAATGTTTAGGTCAGGTGGGGCATGTATCTGCCCACCCACTTTCCTCCCTCGTGAAAATAGACCGAGGGCCCCACTGCTCCCAAGTTGAAGGAAGGAGGGAACTGCCGTCATAATATTAATTGTGTCTTATTCTCTTTTAATTTTGATTGAAGAACATTCCCATTCCAACACTGAAAGAATTTGCCAAGGCATTGGAAACAAATACTTACGTGAAGAGCTTCAGCCTTGCGGCTACTCGGAGCAACGACCCTGTTGCTGTCGTAAGTGAGATTCCAGGGTTCGCTAATCTAGGGTGTTGTCTTGACACGAGGTACTCAAAACAATTGAGTTAAGGTAAAAGGTGGTGCATGAGGGAGAGATGCTTTCAAAACCTGTCGTGCTTTGGATAAGCTCAGACTAAGGCTGATGCTAGGGGTCTCATTCTGGTGCAAGAGCCAGAGGACATAGTCAGAAGGGTCAGGGGCACGACAGGGTTGCTTTATTGATGATAGTTTAGATATTATTGTAACTGTTGAGTGGATTTCTGTTTAACTTTTACATGTTGATATTATTATTTTATACTATTCCAATGATTGTTGAGTGTTACTTTTTTGATGGAGGTTGCCTATTTTAAAGTTATGGTTTATTATCACATTTTTGTATTGCATTAGATTGTTATAAGATGTACATTTTTTGTTTCTTCAGCTTGTAAACCGCCTTGAGTATTGTAAGATAGAAAGGCGGTATACAAATGAAAAATGATAATGAGGGGGAGATGAGGCAAGACTAGTCCCTTCAGCAGCTTTTCACAATAATGAGTTGTTCAAACTGAGAAATTGACTTGGATGTTTGGGTTTTTATAGGGCCTGGTGGGCTCTGATTGGCCAGGGGTTGGTCAGCTGACAGTGTTCCGGTAGTTTCTGAAGCCTAGGTGATACTGTTGCGCTGGAGAATTTAGCCAGGTTTGCAGGATGAGGCAAGACTGAAAGCGTTGTAAGATGTTGGTGGAAGGGAAGTTCTTGAACCAGGACACTGTCACTCTCATCGCCTTTTGGGTATTGACCATTATGGTGTAGGCTTTCATTCATGCCTGACATGGTCGCACTCTGCTTTGGTTTTCCATATGGGCTGATTTCATTGACACCTCTTTGTATTTCAAGGCTTTTGCCGACATGCTGAGGGTGAACAAAACACTGAAGAGTCTAAACATTGAATCCAACTTCGTCACCGGTGTGGGCATATTGGCATTGGTCGAAGCTCTCAAAGAGAATGAAACCCTGACCGAAATAAAGATCGATAACCAGGTAACGTCAGCTGCTTCTTATGCAAAGTTAACTGTCAAAGTGCAGGCTAGCCAGGATCCAAAGCTTTGCTGTGAAAAATAAATAAATCTAGTTTGGTGGGGGTGAGGCTGAAGGTTGAGCTATTGGTCCACCTCTCAAATGACACTGTTTGGTGGAAGCTGTAACTGCATAGATTCTGCATTCAGACCTTCTACCGAACACTCAGAGGGCTGAGAGATTGAAAGTGAGAGCCTGTTGGCCGCATTACACATTTCAAATGTCTCTTCTCAGCCTGAATGTTGTAGTGGGACAAATTAGGCAAATTTATTCTTCAGAGGAGTGATGCCTTTGGAGTAATTAATCCTTTCCTGAAGCATTTTTTAAATTAAAAAATTCCTTCCAGTAGCACCTTAGAGACCAACTAAGTTTGTTATTGGTATGAGCTTTCATGTGCATACACACTTATTCAGATTCTTCGTGCATGCACACGAAAGCTCATACCAAGAACAAACTTAGTTGGTCTCTAAGGTGCTACTGGAAGGAATTTTTTTTATTTTGTTTCGACTACAGCAGACCAACACGGCTAACTACCTGTAACATATTTTAATCTACAGCATGAATTTAACTCTCCCTCACTTGGTTCTGTGTTGGTCTTGAACAGCCGCCTTCCAATGACAGTAATTGCCCTGTAACTTTAATTGCTGAGACTAAAAATAGCTGTGTTTGGGTTTTTTTAATGTTAGCTACTACTTACATACTAGTTATTAAACAAATAAGTTTTGACAGTTGAGACAGGGATGTTGAGGTTATTGTTTTTAACATGCGGTTTGCAATCTCTGCACACACGTAGTCCATATTTGTCCTGTGCTTACAATTTTTTTTTTTTTTAATAATTAGATATGCTCTGATATCTTATATTTTACAAAATGGTCTGTCAGTTCTTCTCTCTGTGCATTTGGACACCTCTTAAGATACCGTAGCCAAATACGCACGATGGTTTCTGAAAGCTGGTTTTCACCTATGTTTGGATAAAACTGAGTAACATTCTGAATCAAGATGACAGACTGAACCTTTCAAAATGGCACTGACTTCTTAAAATCACTGGAGTTTTTATTAGTTTCTTAAAATTCCCAAGCAGTGTCAGTTCATAGAATGATAGAATTGGAAGGGACCCAAGGGTCATCTAGTCCAACCTTCTGCAGTGCAAGAATCTCAGCTAAAGCATCCATGACATATGGCCATCCAATATCTGCTGAAAAACCTCCTAGGAAGAAGAGTCCACCACCTCTCATGAGAATCTATTCTACTGCCAAGCAGCTCTTAACTGTCAGTTGCGAGGCTGCCAGTGCAGGATCAAAGCATTAATAAGCATCATCATCATAGAATCATAGAGTTGGAAGAGGCCACAAGGGCCATCGAGTCCAACCCCCTGCCAAGCAGGAAACACCATCAGAGCACTCCTGACATATGGTTGTCAAGCCTCTGCTTAAAGACCTCCAAAGAAGGAGACTCCACCACACTCCTTGGCAGCAAATTCCACTGTCGAACAGCTCTTACTGTCAGGAAGTTCTTCCTAATGTTTAGGTGGAATCTTCTTTCTTGTAGTTTGGCTCCATTGCTCCGTGTCCGCTTCTCTGGAGCAGCAGAAAACTACCTTTCTCCCTCCTCTATGTGACATCCTTTTATATATTTGAACATGGCTATCATATCACCCCTTAACCTCCTCTTCTCCAGGCTAAACATGCCCAGCTCCCTTAGCCGTTCCTCATAAGGCATCGTTTAATAATTTTATTTTTACTGTATCTGACTCTTAATGAAAGCAGGAGACTATTTGCCTCGAGGTTTAATTTGGTGCCTGAAAGTTTAATCGTTTCTGAATTCGAAACATAACTCCTCTTACCTGAGAGATGGGAGAGAGCGTCGCCACATATGCCGTGCTGTGCCTTACTCTTGTAGAGTCAAATCACCCATCTCCGTGTTCCCACTACTGATCTAAAAATCCCAAGGTGCTTAGGAGACTTTATTTTGGGCAAGCCTGGACCGACGTTGGCTGATTTCCCAATGCTTTGCTGATTCCACCAGAGGCAGCAGTTGGGGACCCCTGTAGAAACGGAGATGGTGAACATGCTTGAGGAGAACACAAAGATCCTCAAGTTCGGATATCACTTCACGCAGCAGGGACCGCGAGCCAGAGCAGCGGATGCAATTACGAAAAACAACGATTTGGGTAAGGCGTTTTCTGCCGCAGAATGAGCAGGCCTCAGTCCCACTGAGCGTGGTGGCAGCTACCTGGCATAATTTGTGTAAGAATGTGTCTGTAAGGAAAATTCAGCTCCTCCAGCTGGTATGCTCCCCCTACACATTGATTCCTCTTCAAGAGCCTCGTTGGATCAGGCCTAAGGCCTGTCTCAGGAGTGGGGAACCTCAAACTAAATGCAGCCCCCTAGCTTGCTCTTATCTTGCCTCCTGGTGCTTTTGCCTGACTGGAAAGTGTCCTTCAGCTCTGATCATTCATCTTACTTTACTGGATGAAGGTGGGTGTGAAACTGCTGGATTTGTATAATTGGAATACAGTGGTGCCTCGCAAGACGAAAAGAATCCGTTCTGTGATTCTCTTCGTCTAGCGGTTTTTTCGTCTTGCGAAGCAAGCCCATTGACGGATTAGCGGATTAGCGCTATTAGCGGCTTTTAGCGGCTTATCGGCTGATCGGATCAGCTGATAAGCGGCTTAGCGGCTTAGAAAAGGGGGGGGGGAGGAAAAAACCCCAGCAGGAACTCGCAAGACATTTTCGTCTTGCAAAGCAAGCCCATAGGAGATTCGTTTTGTGAAGCACCTCCAAAATGGAAAACTCTTTCGTCTAGCGAGTTTTCCGTCTTGCGAGGCATTCGTCTTGCGGGGCACCACTGTATAACCTGCCGAACAAAGGTTAATAGTCACGTGCATTGCTCCATCCTTCAGGTGCCTTAGGACCCCACATACTACTCGTGTGTAGTCCTCAGAAGGTTGCCTGCTGTGGAATGTGGCCTTCTGCCTGCAAAATGTTCCCCACCTCTGGCCTATTTAATCCCGCATCTAGTTTCTCATCATGGCCAACCAGATTGATTTACTTAGTCAAGGGATAATAATAATAATAATATATTCTGCCCTTCATCCAAAGACCCCAAGGCATTCACAACAGAAAAATACAAAAAGCGAACACAAAATACAGTGGTACTTCGGTTCTCGAACGTCTGCATTGACGAACGTTTCGGAACCTGAACACAGAAAACCCAGAAGTAAATGCTTCCATTTTCGAACACACCTCAGAAGTTAAACAGCTTCCTCTGCGTGTTTTTCAATTTTCTCTCTTTTTTAAAAAAACAATGCTTTATTAGTTAACAAAATAAATACAGTTAACAAGCAGTAATGCAGTTCTTGTTACTTGTACAACGAGCACAGGAAGAGCATAAAATAATACAAAAAAAAAATTCAATCATGTAGTGAGAATTAACTACATGTAACCCTAAATGCTGTTTGTTACTGTACGAATGAAATATGATTGTCGTATTTAAATTCCAGGGTTGGTTGTTTTCAATTTTCTCAATGCAATTTGCAGACTGCCCTTTGCGCCTCGATTTTTGAACGTTATGGAAGTCAAACGGTTTTCCGGAACAGATTATGTTCGAGAACCGAGGTACCACTGTATGTAATAAAACAGAACTGAACAAGTAATGCCTCCTTCCACAAAATGCTGCTATTTAACTGTAAAGTTTTCCAGAGTGGCTCCCCTGAGACTTATAACAAACCCAAGGGAAGAGGAATTGGAGGGAATGGGGAGGAAAGCAAGCAGGTTTAACCACAAGTGTCCTGGGTAGTAGATGCTGCCCATTGGGAGTGGCAGGGCCAAAGGCCAAACAGTCTGTTGTGCCTGAGCCACTGACAGGGAGAGCCAACCCCATTCTATTTTTGGCCCCATCCTCTTCCCCACTGAGTTCTACAAAGGGCAGCACTGACCAGCTGTTTATAAATAGGAAGGTGGTTGGGTAGAGAGCTGGCTGAGCGCATTTTGCAATGCGAGAACCCATGACCCTGTACTGAGATGAAGTGTCTCATGCTCTACTGACTGAGCTTAAGAGTTGCTTCAACAGCTACTAACAAAGAGTACAGTGGTACCTCGGGTTAAGTACTTAATTCGTTCTGGAAGTCCGTTCTTAACCTGAAGCACCACTTTAGCTAATGGGGCCTCCCGCTGCCGCCGCACCGCCGGAGCACGATTTCTGTTCTCATCCTGAAGCAAAGTTCTTAACCCGAGGTACTATTTCTGGAGTGCCTGTAACCCGAAGTACCACTGTACATGCAAAGCACCTGTGGGATGAAGAGCAAAAGGCATCCTCAACACTGCAGGAAAAGACTCTAGGCTTCTAAGGAAATATAACTTGGCCTCTTCTTAATTTCATTTTCAAAAAGCCGCTCAGCACATTGTAAACTTTCCTGTTTTCCATCACTGCCCCAAATTCCAGCTGTGATATGTCATTGCTGGATGGTCTTATCTTTTCTCATCTATTTATATCTTGCTTTTTTATTTTTTATTTTGATTTCCTAGTCTGGCGTATAGGAGTAAAAATGTCATCAAATGCCCTTTCATCTCTTCAGCCCTGAAGCTTCTGAGACAGGATATTGCAAACGCCCAATTGGGTACTGAACACTGCAAGAGAAACTCTCTTAAAATCTCTCCTTGTCTCTGTATGAGTCTCCTAACAGCTCTTTGTGTGTGCACTGTTGTTCCATGTTTCCATCACACTCTTCTGCATGCTTTTTTTCATTTCATGAAGGCTCTGGAATTCCTTTCTAATAGCATGATTAATTAGGGAGGCCTAAATGAAATCCTGTATAATTCTGTTCTTGAGGCTGTTTCATGCAGCAATGGGTTGCAATATATAGTGTCGTAATGGCTCAGAGCTGATTGGGCTCAAAAGTGTAGGGCGTGGAATAAAGAAAAATACAAAATAAATGTAACAAGTGGAATTTTCCACTTGCATGTCAACACATTTGGGTGCTGCTGTTAACAAGGTGGTTGTTAAAAGATTTCACTTCCTTTGGGATACCCCTCCTTGATCCAGTTAAATAAAATCAACATTGGACTAAGTTCTAGTGTAATTCCCATAATTCATGTTATATTCACCACCAAAAATACGTTGTTATTACGTATTTATTACCCACCCTTTACCCTAAGGTCTTAGGGCAGGTTACAGCAATTAAAACACAATGTTAAAAACAGTTCAAACCATCTTGCAAACACAGATTGAGGTGGGTCCTAAATATATATCAAAAGCCAGGGTGAAGATGTGTGTTTGGTATATACTGAAAGCTGTACAATGGGGAAGCTTGGGGCACCCTTTTTGGGAGAGAATTTCACAATTTTGGGGCTGCCACAGAGAAGGCCATCTTCCGAGCCGCCTCCGCCCCAAGTTTCTGAGGATGGGAAAACAACCAATAGGGTCTCCTCTGTCAATCTTAACACCCAAAGTGGTCTGTAGGGCTTTAAACACTAACATGGGCACCTTGAATTAGGCCTGGAAATAAATTCTGCAACCAGTGCACTTGTATTAAAACACGTTAGGTAAGATCTAAACAGAACCACTAGCAGTAATCTATCTGGCCACTGCATTTTGGACCAGTGGAGGTTTCCAAGTCATCTCCAAAGTGAAACGTGTTCCAAAAATCCAATCTTTTGGGAGCCAGTGTGGTGTAGTGGTTAAGAGCGGTAGTCTCGTAATCTGGGGAACCGGGTTCGCGTCTCCGCTCCTCCACATGCAGCTGCTGGGTGACCTTGGGCCAGTCACACTTCTTTGAAGTCTCTCAGCCCCACTCACCTCACAGAGTGTTTGTTCTGGGGGAGGAAGGTAAAGGAGATTGTTAGCCGCTTTCCTGAAGGGGAGTGAAAGGCGGGATATCAAATCCAAACTCTTCTTCTTCTCTTCTTTTTGGCGTTTTGTTCTTTCCCAGTTCGGGCGTACTGGGCCATGTGCTCAGAGGCTGCTTTTTCCTTAATTCTTTGGGCCCAGCTACACTACGATAATGGCTTATCATTGCCTTTAAGTCGGGGACGGGGGCACATTTGTTCCACAAACCTAACTGGACCCACACAGGTCCTGTGAGGCTGTTTCCCACAAATGCTCTCTCCCGATGTCCCATAACATCACTCGCAATTGTGCTTGCTGCCTCCACCAATCAGCTGCGCAAGCCAACTGGGATCAACTGCGCCATTGCGTTCCGCATTGGTTAAAATGAAGGGCTTTTAAAAAACATGAATTGCCTGTGCAGGATGTCCAGGAGGATCCTAGTATAAGCGGGCTTCAACAACTCTTTACCTTCTTCTGCTTTCCCTAGGCCTGCAAGTTGTGGAATCAAACCAGCAGCTGCAGTTAAAAGGCACAGATATGTAGTTAATGTCTTACGTGGTATATAAGTTTCATTAAATTAATAAGTGCGTCTGTGCCTCTCAGCTGCTGTTTTGCACTCCAGTGGGTTCTAGAAAAAGCAAATTGGATTCTTCAAAGCCTAGGTCTGCCTGTGCCAATGGAGGGAGCTTCTTAGTTACCGATTCTTGCAAAAAATGAGTTTTCGGTACATTTAAACTTAGAAGTTTTGAGTAACTGTTTCCTTTCAAAATACAGGGCTGATACATTTTTTTCCCCTCCTTGCTTAATATACATGTTCAGTAACCTTCTGAAAATATTTACAAGACTGTTTGGACTCTCTCCACTGTTGACTTGATGGACTAACGTGTTTTCTTAACCTAACAAAAAGGCCAGAGAATTGTGTGTGCAAAATTGACCAGTTAAATCTTTGGCTTAGCAAATTAACTGTTTTGGAATGAATATTTCCCTGCCTGGTTTGAAAAAACAAAACGAGGTTTGCAGTAGGAGACCTCCTTGAACTGTTCCATAATATGCTGTGTTTTTAATATCTTACCAATTCAGGTCAACATGACCTGCTTGCTAAAAATTGAGTTTTCGTGCTGGGCTTCTGTACAACAAAGACTCCAGACCCGTTTTAAAAAGTGCTGAATAACATCAAGTATCTTTGCTATGCAGGCAAAAGGCACAGGAAGAGTAATTGCAGCAACAGCTCCGCAGTCCCAATGCGCTGCAGCACAGATGTGGTTTGTTTTGTTAACCACATCATATACCCACTGCCATATTACAAGCTGTTCTTCAGGTTCGCTGGGGCTTTTAAAATTTGGCTTGCTGGATGGTGAGAATGGACCATCCATCAGTCATGGATGCTTTGGAATGACATGGGATGTGGCTTGGAGCAGCGCAGTGGGAGAGAAAGGGATAGGTGGAATGCGAGATAATAATAATAATAATTTTTTATTTATTCCCCGCCCTCCCCAGCCAAGACCGGGCTCAGGGCGGCTAACAACCAATAATAAAAACAAGCTGATTAAAATACAATTTAAAAGATTAAGATACAACATTAAAACATTAGGATGCGGCCTCTTCACAGGAGGAGAAATGAAAAAGAAAGAGGGGGAGGGAATCAAACTGATTCTAAGCCAAAGGCCAGGTGGAACAACTCTGTCTTACAGGCCCTGTGGAAAGAAATCAGATCCTGCAGGGCCCTGGTCTCATGAGGCAGAGCGTTCCACCAGGCCGGAGCCAGTGTTGAAAAGGCCCTGGCTCTGGTTGAGGCTAATCTAACTTCCTTAGGGCCCGGGACCTCTAGGGTGTTGCTATATATGGACCTTAAGGTCCTCCGTGGGACATACCGGGAGAGGCGGTCCCATAGATACAAGGGTCCTAGGCTGTGAAGGACTTTAAAGGTCAAAACCAGCACCGTAAATCTGACCCTGTACTCCACCGAGAGCCAATGCAGCTGGAAAAGCACTGGCTGAATATGCTCCCATGGCAGAGACCCCGTGAGGAGCCTCGCTGCAGCATTCTGCACCCACTGGAGTTTCTGGGACAGCTTCAAGGGCAGCCCCGCGTAGAGCGAATTACAGTAGTCAAGCCTGGAGGTGACCATCGCATGAATCACTGTGGCCAGGTCGGGGCGGGAAAGGTAAGGGACCAACTGCTTGATGCGGCGAAGGTGGAAAAATGTCGCCTCGGCTGTTGTTGTAACCTGTGCCTCCATGGAAAGGGAGGCGTCAGGGATTACACCCAAACTCTTAACGGAAGGCAATGGCACTAATTCGGCCCCCGCAAGAGAAGGGAGTTGGTCCCTCATCCCCAACCATCCTGACCCAGCCAGAGGACCTCTGTCTTTGAAGGATTTAGTTTCAATCGGCTCCCACGGAACCATCCAGCCACAGCTTCCAAACATCTGGTCAGTGTGTCCAGGGCTGAGTCGGTATGGCCATCCATCAGCAGATAGAGCTGAGTGTCATCAGCATATTGGGGATGGGGACTAGTTGTGTGTCTTTGTGCTCACTCAAGGGAACTTTGGATTCAACCCATAATAAACAAAGGAAAATTTTAAAAATCGCTAAAGGGTAGGAGAATTCAGTCATGGCCACCATTTTTAATGTGTATGATAGATGCTGCAATTAGTCCTCCTAGTTCTTGGCTGTTAATAGACGTCATTCCAGTAACTGAAACATGATAGCCTTACACCAGCGTTGTCTCATGTCTTGTTTCTCTTCCCCCACCTCTGTGGGCACAGTTCGCAAAAGAAGAGTGGAAGGAGACCATCAATAAACCTTAGCGGCTTCCAGATGTGTGTGGCATGGAGAATTTGGAGCTCCTCCAGGTGCATCTGCTGAGATGGTTTCTTCGGCATCCTCAAGATTACTTCTTACCTGGGTAGAAGGGAAAAGACTGGAATCGCCATTCCTCCTGTTGTCGGGTGTTCTGTTTTTGTGTGTCTGTGTTGTAAATGTATATTTGTATGCGTGTTATCCAACACATGTCTGTTCAAAGCCCTGTAACTACATCTGCCCAAGATCAGTTCTTGAACAGCCTTTTATTTCAGAACTTGGGTGTGTGTCTTCCACAAAGATAAGTACCAATTCTATCATCTGCGGAGTATCTTCATGACATGCAGTCAAGGATCGGCAGACGGTTTTTGACCCGCAGGGAGGAAGTTTTCAGGCAGGAAACCCGGAGTCCTTATTTAAAATACGGACTCCATATTTTTAGAAAACAAATGTTTCGGGTGGGGTGGGGGTGGGGGAGAGAAAGAGACCCTTCCAAGAAAAAACAAAGGGCTTTGACCACTTACTTCAACTTTGTATGTGATGCGGATAAATCACTGCTGCCGCAGTTACTCCTTTGGTTCTTAACGTGCTTTGACCATGTAGAATGCTTTCTTGATATGGAGATTTAAGCTTGAAACTTCTTTTTATAAGAGATGATTATCCCGCTTTTAAGGGCTGCTTCTACTCTCTTACCTCATTGGAGGTAAGTGAAGCCGACAGAAATGGAGATTGGTATTTTAAGCCCACGGCCTTTGCAATATCTGGTGTTCGGTTGGCGTCCTTTTCTGTCAACTTACAGAACATGACGTTTCGGCACCTTTGTTCTGTTATGTCTGAACTGGATGTATTTATGGACCTTTTGGTGTTTTTGTTTCATCCGCGTCGTGTCGAGTTATATTCCTTGGAACCTCTCTCTGTGTGTGAGTATATATATATATATGTGTGTGTCTGCGCGCACGTACACACACACACACACACACACATATACTTCAGTGGCAGCATGCCAAACCTACACAAACGGCATCTGAGTCCTAGCACAGCATCAAGTAGCAGTCTGCTGGTATGCTGTTTTGTATAGGCCAAAACACATGGCAGCCAGGTTTTATGCTCTTTGGCTGTGAGTTCTGACCAGTGTGACATGGCACGTTTTTAGAAACTTCAGGCTTCCTGTACTTACCAGCACCCACAGACAGCTGCTGCGGCCTTGCAGCCTCTGAGCACCTCAACAGGGCCCACGTTCACCGATGCCTCCCACGGGCCACCATTTCAAATTACCCACAATGCCCCAGGGCAGCCAACGGAGCATCACTTGGGCATTGTGAGGAATTAAAATGGCTTCCAGTTGGGCGCCACCACTTTTAGTTTCCCACAATGCTGTGGGGCCATACATTGACTGCTCTGAGGTGCTGTGGGGATTTTTTAATGGCGGCTTCTCAGTTGTCCAACCTTGCCACTAGGGGTTCGCTGACTTAAAATACCAAGTGGTATTTTACTAAGGGCCTTACTCTGCTACATCTATCACGTGCATAGGAAATTTTGTATTCTTTCACAGTTCTGGTGCAGCTGGCAAGGAAAATCCACAGTTTTCAAACATCTGTTAATAACAACACATACTTTTAACCTTACAACAGCTACAACTAACAGGATGGTTTTGTGACCTGAGCTTGGTTCCCACTGTGAAATAAGGACCGTTTTAATGCCACTATGTTAATGCCTGCAGCTGACTTACATCTCCAGTTTCATGTGGTACGGGGAATAATCATGCATGTTGGACAAAACCCACCAGGCTTCTCCTATGCAAACCATGATAAAAGTCAATGGAGCACAAGCAGTAGTAGTATATGGAATCGGATTCACAGAGTATACGCCAGGTTCATTTTTTAGTTCAGGGTTCTATCTTCAGAAAAACTAGGAAACAACTCTGGTCAGGTTCACTCTTGTTTTTCCTTCATTTTTCTGACATCTTTTGGCTCTTGGATTTGTTGAGTGCAAAACTAAATGGCACAGAGCAGAGCATCAGGCCAGGATGAAAGCATTTTGATTAAAGTTGCCCAACTCTGATGTGCTGTTTTTTACATCATTGTCTCTTTGAATATGGACCATAACGGCAAACATTTTACCTTGAAGGAAGTTGTGTTGAAATCAGTGATACGTTTTTCCGAGTTGGTGCACTGAGAATACCAAAGCTAAAGTTGTGTGTTTCTGTAGGGGAGTCATCCTAAAACAGGTGTCTTCCAGATGTTAGGACTAAAACTCCCATCATCCACAATAGTGAAGGGCTGATGGGAGTTGTAGTACATACTCCCTGGCGGGTGCTATAGGGCAGAGGTGGGGGGTTTTGTTCGTTTTTGCATTGTATGCAAAGACTGCGTTAAAGAAACCATATGTTTGTTCCTATTGGCACTTAGGTATGTAAAACAGAAACTTGCATTTTTAAAAACAATTTTGGGAAACAAATCCAAATCTCTTTTCTCACTTGCAAAGCTTTAAAACAGTCCCAACAACAAGAAAAGAATGGGGGGGGGGTAGTTGCCTCCGTATAAACATAAGCATTTTAAAAGTTTCAGTCTGTAAATACGATGCACCTATTTAGAAGATAGTGTAGATTTGTTCTGAAAAATCAAAGATTAAGTAGCTTTCTCTCCCCCTTATTTTTTCCTCTTTTGACAAAATGCCTGTCAGGTTTACAGCCTGCCAGGCAGCTGATACACCCAGTTTAGGGTTTTTTTGGGGGGAGGGCCTTCCAAAACAGCCTGCTTCAGACATATGGAGAGCCACAAAACAGGAATGGCTTTTTATAAGAGAGCTGAGACTGCAAACTGGCAGGCTTTTTTTAGAGGTGTTCCCCCCCCCCCTTAAAGAATGAACTCAAATCATCTGCATATTGAGACTGCAGCCCTGCACTTACTTGGGTACTTGGCTCACACGAGCCACAGTGCATGGGCAGGAATGCTCCACGGGTGTTTTTCAACAAGTGGTGCTATACTAAGTTGACCAGAACATAATAAATACTTGTACAGTATTGCACTGTCTGAAACTCGAGGGATGGGGTGCAGAAAGCACTGCTACTGCATGACCTCCATTCAATTCAATAGGGTTGCATGGGAGTTTGCCTACATCACATTAGGATCAAGAGGTGTTGTGGAGTGGATGGTTTTCCATTTCTGTAGTGCCTAATACAATATAAAAGTTGTCAAAACACACACACACACAGAGTAAATGTTTCTCTGTTTTTCTGTTACAGGGAGGGTTCTGTATTATTAACTGAGCTGGTTTCCTGTTTGTCAGATCAGGTGCAGAGTTCATTGGTGCCTCGATGACCGTCAGAAAATGTTCAATTAAAAGATGAAGGAAGGCAGTCAAGTGTGAAGCTCTCTTGTGCTTCGGACCAGGAGTGGTCAGTGGGGTGCCCTGTAGATGCTTTGGGCAGCACCTCCCATTGATGGCCGTTGACCATACAAGATGACCGTTGACCACCCTGGCTGGAGGTGGCAGGAGTTAAGAAGCACCTGGAGAGAATCACTTTGGCTCCCCTTGGCCCAGATGAACCATCAGTATTATGGTGATATGAGCATTTAGCAGCACCTAAATTTAGAGTTCTGTGTGAGCTGGTAGCTAGCCTGAGAGAGTCCAGTGATCATTGTCCTAGTGGAGTAGAAGCAGACATCATTTTAAGGCCAAGCAATCTATGAGTAGAGAAAAGAGGCAGGGAATTTGGTCTAAGCCATCAAATTGTCCTTTTGAGATAGGACTTCTGAGGATACTTCAACTCTTTCTAGTTCTGTATGCATTCCTGTTTCTACTCCTTGGAACGTAAAGCTTTCTGAGTTGCACACTATAATACAGTGCAATTGTCTGACTTTTCATACTTCACTCCGGTTCACTAAGCTTACTGTTAAGGGCACATATCATGAAAGTCTACATACAACGATGGTTCAGAAATGACTGTAGAACTGGGCCATTTCCCGAAAAGGTGAAGGTTTTGTGCATTTTTAGTCTTAATGGTTCTTGCTGAGGTGAGAGACTGCTTTATGTTTTAAAATATATGCACTTACCCTTTTTTAAAACAACAACAAACAACCCTTGGCTTTAGGCTCCACTTATCTTGAACAGAATGTCTTCATACTATATGACAAAATACTGTGTTTCCACTTAATACTGTTTACAAATGTTATCTTCTCTTACTATTTTTGATACAGATAATACTGTTTGTAAGCTATAAACTTTCTCGAATCTTTGGGCAAAGTTTCTGTGGGGGAAAAACATGAATGGGAATATATAGGAATGCCAGCGCTGTATGCTGCTGTTATTGTAATAAAAATATCCAAATGATTTTTTCAAAGTATTATTACAAGGTGGTTTTTCTCCCGCTTTAAGTAGGTTTATTGTTTCATGTGATTCGGAAGGCATTCCTTTATATCAGAAACTGAGGTCCAAGTAAGGAAGAAAGAAAGAAATTGAGGTCCATGGTCTGCATCTCTGTATTTCCCAAGTAGTCACTGCAGTGGTTTTCTCACCCTGAAATATACATGTCACTCTGGTGACCAACTTGGTTCAGTTGGGGATTGGATGGGTCAAAAAAGAAGCACATAGACCTTGTGGATCATCTTGCGTTCCAACCCCACTACCGCTTTGTTATTAAATTGCTAAGGGAGATATTCAGCATCTATAAAGTCAGACAAAACTTTCATAACCAACCATTGGGATTCCCCTTCCTCACCATGCAGAAAGAAGACATACATTCAAATCTCTCTCCCTTAGCTTGCATTAGCCTGCACCCAGCTCCTTGACATACGGTTGCCATATTTCAAAGAGTGAAAATCCAGACAGAAAAGTTGTTGAGCTTTGCCCAAAGTTGTTTATGGAAAATTGGCACTGCCGACATGGGCTGCCATACATATTTTCCCAGATAACTACAAATTTGCACCCGGACAATGCTAGAGACAGCAGTATTCCGTATATGTCTGGGAAATTCTGGACAGATGGCAACCCGATCTTGATAGGCTTCATTATCACATCCTTGTCTCTGTGGCGTCCAGAGGAAGGCTAATAGGCAACTGCCTTCAAGCCACAGATTTGCAATATCTTCACATAATCTAAAATGAAACACCACGTGAAAGCTAGCAGACAACAACAGTTAAGGATCACCCCAGCTAGATCCCAGAGAGCTCTCTTCTAGCTTAGTGTACTCCAGTGGAATTTTCCAATGTTAAATGCTTCAGCAGTACACACACAGGCATTTCTCCATTGCAGTGTACAATTAAACAATTATATTTCACACGTTCTCAGGTAGCACAGACAAGGCTGAATTTAAGCTACTGAAGGTAATGGGGCCCTTTATATGTCCAGCTGTCCTTTGTCAACAACAAATTGCCGCTGTTTTTTGTGTTGAATATATGCTATATGGTCATTTATGGACCTAATAGGCATCTAAAGCCATTTGCACATAACAAATAAGAGCCTACACAACACAAAACACTGTTGTTGTATGTAGGTTTTATTTTATTTGTTTTTTATCTTATATTTTGGAAATGTACATCCAGTTTTTTCCCCCTTTAATTTTTTTGGGGGGCCACCAAGAGAGTGGGGCCATAAGCTTATAGCTTGTTTAAAGTATAGGGACCCCTGACCATTAGGTCCAGTTGTGACCAACTCTGGGGTTGCGGCGCTCATCTCGCTCTACTGGCCAAGGGAGCCGGGATATAGCTTCCGGGTCATGTGGCCAGCATGACTAAGCCACTTCTGGCGAACCAGAGCAGCGCACGGAAACGCCGTTTACCTTCCTGCTGGGGCGGTACCTATTTATCTACTTGCACTTTGACGTGCTTTCGAACTGCTAGGTTGGCAGGAGCAGGGACCGAGCAACGGGAGCTCACCCCGTCGTGGGGATTCGAACCGCCGACCTTCTGATTGGCAAGTCCTAGGCTCTGTGGTTTAGACCACAGCGCCACCCGCAAATTTATGGACCTAATTGGTATCTAAAGCCATTTGCACATAGCAAATAAGAGCCTATGCAACACAAAACACTGTTGCTGTATGTAGGTTTTATTCGGTTTTTTATCTTATATTTTGGGATGTACATCCAGGTTTTTTTCCCCTTTAAATTTTTTTTGGGCCCTAATCTTATAGCTTGTTTAGCTTATACATAAATCCGGCACTGCCTAAGGCTCATGTAGTCTGCCTAAGGCTCTTGCAATGCAGGAATCCTGCCCATAGCCATCCCTGGGTAGGCTCGAACGACCAGCCTCCGGTTAACAGCCAGACGCCCTCACCCACTGCAGCACAGAAGGATTTTTATCGCAATAGAGATTGAGATGACTCTGCTATTTTCTATCTCTATGCGAATCACTACCGCCCGCCCACGCGGACACTTCCGGTTTAACGCATTTGGATACTGTATAGGTTTTCATTTTAAACCGGAAGTGCAGGCCCTGCGCCACTCTATCTTCTGTCATCTTCTATTGTAAATCTAGGCACGACTCCTCCTCCCCACAGTCGCAACTGTTTTACGTCACGAGAAGGCGCCCTCTTCCGCTAGCCCTGCCGCCGGGTCCTCTGAGGTGGCCTGAGGAAATTAGGCTTCCCCTCGCCATGGCGGACATGGAGGAGCTGTTCGGCAGCGATGCTGACACCGAGCCGGAGCAAAAAGGTAACGGGGGAGGGGAGACACGGACGCCGGGGGGGGCATATCGAATTGTGTCACGCATGCGCGGAAGAAGGCCTTGGCTTTTAACCTCTCCCCCCCCCCCCGCCTTTTGATTCCTCTGAAATTCTCTCCTTGTTTTCTTGTTCGCGCCCAGAGCTCAGCCCCAAGCCTCGTTTTGGTACCAGAGTGCACGAGAGGCGGACATGCAGAACAAGAGTTCCTCTGAGCATGAGCAAAGTGCCATGCAGAAAAGAGTTCCTCTGAGCATGAGCAAAGTGCCATGCAGAAAAAGAGTTCCTCTGAGCATGAGCAAAGTGCCATGCAGAAAAAGAGTTCCTCTGAACATGAGCAAAGTGTCATGCAGAAAAAGAGTTCCTCTGAACATGAGCAAAGTGTCATGCAGAAAAAGAAAAAATTCCTTCCAGTAGCACCTTAAAGACCAACTAAGTTAGTTCTTGGTATGAGCTTTCGTGTGCATGCACACTTCTTCAGATACACAGTGTGTATCTGAAGAAGTGTGCATGCACACGAAAGCTCATACCAAGAACTAACTTAGTTGGTCTTTAAGGTGCTACTGGAAGGAATTTTTTATTTTGACTATGGCAGACCAACACGGCTACCTATCTATGCAGAAAAAGAGTTCCTCTGAACATGAGCAAAGTGCCATGCAGAAAAAGAGTTCCTCTGAACATGAGGAAAGTGTCATGCAGAAAAAGAGTTCCTCTGAACATGAGCAAAGTGTCATGCAGAAAAAGAGTTCCTCTGAACATGAGCATAGTGCCATATTTGCAACACAGCTGGGATGAGGTGGGAGAAGGGGACTGGATGCTTCCAAGTTGCTCCCAGGTGTTTCCCACCCCTGCCCCGTTTTTTATTCTTGCAACTCTGTGAGGGAGGGCTAGGCTGACAGTGAGCGATGGGTTGAATCCCACCTGAGTGGCTCTTCCCCAGATTTACCTGCAATCAGATTTCAGTTGTCCCCCCCCCCTTTCCCAGTTTCATTTTTTCATCCTTCTGGAATTTGGGGCTTGTGAGACTGCTTCCAGGCACCGCTGGGTCTGAAACATCAAAACTCGCAATATGTGAATGGGGCAAGTGCAAAGGAAGGCACGGTTTCTGTACCTTTTAACAGCTGCGTGACAACGGGGGGAACTTTTCTCGTGCTTTTGTCACAAGCTATGGTTACTATAATCCAGTGTTTCTCAAACTTGGGTCCCCAACTGTTGTTGAGCTACAACTCCCATCATGCCTAGCTAGCAGGACCAAGGGTCAGGGCTGATGGGATTTGCAGTCCAGCAACAGCTGGGGACTGAAGTTTGAGAAACACTGCAATCCTTATGTGCCGCTGTTAAAGGTACAATACAGTCGTACCTTGGAAGTCGAATCCGTTTGACTCCAAAACAGAAGCCAAAGCTCGGCTTCTGATTGGCTTCAGGAAGCTCCTGCAGCCAATTGGAAGCCATGGAAGCCACTTAGGACATTAGGGTTCCAAAGACTGTTTGCAAACTGGAACACTCACTTCCGGGTTTGCGGCAATCGGGAGCCAAAACATCTGAGTACCAAGGCCTTCGGGATCCAAGGTACGACTGTAATTTCCTTTTCATTGGGTCACAATGTTGTGGTCTCTGTCTGTTCATTCGTCTCCATCCCCCTTCTCACCCATGCACATCTATTCTGAAATTCTTCCTCATTTTAGGTACCCTGCAAGAACATCTTAAACAATGCTGCTAGCGTATATTGTTTTACATAGTGGTTTGCTGTGGGTTTTTTTCTCGGACCACAGGAGACTGGTGTACTCCATGACGCACTTGTGGACCTTGAACCAGGTTTTCTCAGAAACAGATGTGTGTGTCTTCCTACTCTTTCAAATCTGGTGATGAAAATTTTTGGGCAGACCCACCATCTATTAAACTAGAGGCCACTATCAAACAAGGGATTTTTATTGTGGTGATCTCCAAGCTGTATAGTACTTGGTTCTGTGCACTGCATCTAAGGTCTTGGTGTCTTTTAAAGAAGAAAGAAAGAAGAAGAAAACAGGCAAGGGAGACCTTTTTTTAGACAGGCTGTTTAGGGTTCGATGTGTGGTGGTTGTCATATTGGCAAGCAGAGTGGTGCAGTGCAAGATAAAAAATGTAATTTCTGCCCAAATGCAAATATCATTAAGTCACCCGTCCTCAGACTGATTCCCTACAGGTGTTTTTTACTACAACTATTGTCAGCCCTCGCCAGCACCAAAATGCTGTGACTGTGTCGGTTGTTGTCGAGTCAGTCTATAGCATCCTCATAAATAAAGCCTCAAAAGTTACTAGTCAATAACAGTAATTGCCAGTTTACCTATCTGTCGCATTCTGATGCCAGTCATACGTGGCTTTAAAGCTGGGGATAAGCCAGCTTGGATAATATTTTTCTTATGTGGTCACCTGGTGGTGATTCTTGCTTTGCACAGATGACCAGGAGAGCTGCTATTTATGGGCCAGTTCATAGCAGTGTTTCTGAAACAATGGCATAATGGAACTAAATAGCAGCGCCTTAAATATTGTTTTATTTATTTATAAAAATATTTATACACTATACGGTAAAAAGAAAAATACCCAAGTAGTTTACAGCAATAATACATACAACATACAATAAAAATCACATTAAAAAAGTTAAAATGGACGTTAATTAACCATTGTGGAAAGATGCAGTCTTAATTGCCTGTATAGAGAATTTAAAGTTGACAATTTAAAAGTGACGCTCCAGCAGGTGATCTTAGTGATCAAGCTGGGATATAAGGGTTCAGGCTATCCTGTTTTTACTTCAATCTCCCAGGACATTCTATACAAGATCTTAAAGTAGCTGTCTTACTGCAAAAGAATTTTAGAAATACACTTGAAAGAGAAGTTGCTGAATTACAACTCATTACCAAACTAAAAACTATGGAGAGACCTGGTCTGAACAGAGATATTGGATTCATGTCCCATTATACATGATAAAGCTAATTTTGGTCATCTGTCCCTTTAAAAATCCCTTGTTCTTCCCTGTGGAACCAACAGCCGTAACAGCCATCAGCAGTTATAAGGTTGAAGCGACCTCTGCTTCGGAGTATCTGACAAAGTGTGTATTACACATGAAAGCTCATACCTTGAAAGCTTATATTTAGTTGATCTTAAAGGTGCCACTGGAATTATTAAAAAAATATTTTTTCATCTTTCATCTTGTTATTTATTATGACTATGACAGATCAATACAGCTATCCACCTGAACCTGCTTTTACTGTTTTGCCCATTTTCAGTCAACATTTGCTTTATTTCTGTATAGTACTTCAGTCAGGATTGTTGCTGGGCTACTACTTAATTATGATTTTTCACTGCTGTCAGTGTTTTCAGCAAAGTGACTAGTTCTTCGAATTGCATATATCTGATGGATTTGCTTCCTTCTGACTAGGTGAACATAAATACAGTGGTACCTCTGGTTACGTACTTAATTCGTTCCGGAGGTCCGTTCTTAACCTGAAACTGTTCTTAACCTGAAGCACCACTTTAGCTAATGGGGGCCTCCCGCTGCTGCTGCACTGCCACCGCGTGATTTCTCTTCTCATCCTGAAGCAAAGTTTTTAACCCGAGGTACTATTTCTGGGTAGCAAAGTCTGTAACCTGAAGCGTATGTAACCCGAGGTACCACTGTAAAATGGTATTGGTCAGTTGATTTTTATATATGTTATCTGACCCTTTCCCTCTTGCTAACATTGTCCTTTTATGTTTGTTTGGTTTTCACAGATTCTGATTCTGGGTCAGATTCAGACTCTGACCAGGAGCCTGTTGGCTCCATCAGTAATATTTCTGGTAGTGAGAGTGACAGAGATGACGACCGAGAGGCTTTGCAACCCAGTAACAAAGAATTGTTTGGTGACGACAGCGAGGATGATGGCGCCTCTCACCATAGTGGCAGCGATAACCGGTCTGAGCGATCCTACAATCGCTCGGAAGGCTCTGGGCATTCTGAACATGAGGATAATGACCAGTCAGATATGGACCAGCACAGTGGCTCTGAAGCTGCTCACGAGGAGGATGAGGATGAAGAGGATCACAGGTCAGATGAAGGCAGCCACCACTCTGAGGCAGAAGGCTCTGACAAAGCACACTCTGAGGATGAAAAGTGGGAAAGGGAAGACAGAAGTGATCAGTCAGACGATGAGGAGAAGCTCCAGAACTCGGATGACGAAGAAAGGCCACAGCACTTGGATGATGATGAGAAGAACTCGGACGACGAGGAGAGACCTCTGGCTTCTGATGACAAAGAGAGGCTGCAGAACTCTGACGAGGAGAAAATGCACAACTCAGATGATGACGAAGAGAGGCTACAGGTTTCTGATGAAGAGGAAAGACCCCAAAACTCTGATGAGGAGAATATGCAGAACTCGGATGATGACTACGAAAGGCTGCAGCATTCAGATGAGGAAAAGATGCAGAACTCGGACGAAGAGAGGCCCCAGCATTCCGATGATGAAGAGCGAAGGCTCTCGGAGGATGAAGAAGAGCATGAACATAAATCGGGTATGGAAAATTGAGGGTGCAAATGTCTAGACACAGGGCTGGGGAAACCTTAGGTCTGGAGGACTCTTGGGCAAGATTCTTTCCCAGCCTTCTACATGCAAAGCATGTGCTCTACCACTGAGCTTTGGCTTAGTACTCATATCTTGAAGGCTACGGTTACTCTTTTTCATCCACCCCAAATCAACAAGTCTAGCACAATCCATCTTTAGTTTGCAGAGCAGTTGTCCCTTTAGAATATCTCTTGGAATTTGGGTTTAATAGTTGCTCACACTTTTTTTCCACTTACCTTTTTATAAAAAAATTAAACTCCCCCAAAATTTCAGGATGGGTTGTAATGTTTTGGGGGGTTTGTTTGTTTTTCACTGTGAACCTTTGATAGCAGTAAGGCTGAAAAATTTGCTGAATGCCTACCCAGGGAGCTTCAAGGCCAATTAGGGATTTGAGTATCTTCCATTTATATATGCCCACTGCATTGCTCGGTCATTTTTATTTTAGCACCCGTGTGGTTTCATCAACAGTACTGGTACGAATGCCATTCTTCAAAGTGACATTTCTCCGCTGTGTTTCATTCAGGGTGTCTGGATTGTGTAATATATTAATGGAAATACATTAATGGAAATATATACAGTATAATAATAAAAAGTTATGAGGGGGCTTCAAGATTGATATTTGCTTTTGCAGAATCGGCAAGAGGCAGTGACAGTGATGAAGAAGTCATGCAAACGAAGCGTAAGAAACAAATTGCATCGGATTCTGAAATGGATAGTGATGTGGAAGGACAAAAAGGTAAGCAGCCCCGCTTCCTGTCATCTGGGAGTAAAAAAACCAAAAACCAAAACTCATCTGAGCAGTTTGCAGTGCCAAGCTCCCCTTCACATCCTCCACTGCAATCGATCAAAAGTTGTCACCGCAACAGTTTATTTAAGCAACTGTTTAACAACAAATCTACATGTTTGATTATTTTCGCGGTAGCTCTGACTTCAGTATTTTGGGTCATCTCTTGTCACTTGCTTTAGAGCAGGGGTGTAGAACCTGTAGACCTCCAGATACTGTTGGACTCCCATCACCCCCCAGCCAGCAGGCCAGTGGCCAGGGATTAAGGGGGTTTTAGCCCCAACAGCAGCTGGAAGTCCACATTTCCCCTGTCCCTGTTTTATAGGGTTCAAAGGAGGTCAAGTGCTTCAGTGGGAAAGTTCCTATAAACCAGGATTGGCTTCATGTTGCTCCATGGACTGGATCTGGCACCTGAGACAATTTCATCTGGTCTAGAGCTACCTAATACTTACTTATCCCCCCCCCAAAAATACTATTATTTACGGATTTTTTTTCACCCTTCATCATAAGGTCCCAGGGTGGGTTACAACAAAATAAATGTACATTGTTAGAATGAGTTAAAACAGTTTACACTGGCTTTCATTACACTTGCAAGTTATAACACTACAGAAATACAAAATTAAAATTGGGTATAAAAATTTAGAATTACAATATTAAAACCAAGTTGAACAATTTGCAATAATCCAACCCCAGGTACCTAGTGTTAACAATGTTTGGCTCCCTCTCCTGGAAACCAATTTTAGTATCTGTGCTGCCAAAGTGAGCACCCTCTCCTGGTATCCTTCTGTGGTGCATATAATTTTCTAGGTCTCATTGTAAGAGCAGTTTAGGAGATAAGGTCAATTTTTGCCAGACCAGTTCAGAATGGACCACCCTTAAGTTTCAAAAGAAAATCCCCAGGCATCTGAAGCACGCCACTAAATACCTAGAAGGGTTTACGTCATTGATAAGCCAGGGTGGGAGTTTTTTTAGAAATAAAACAAGGGCAAGGCATACAGAGCAAAGTCTCAAAACCAAAAGATACATACCTGCTACTGAAATGACAAAGATTCTTGTGGCACCTTAAAGACTAAGAAGTAAGAAACTTGCTTCCGGTCTAGCTACACGTTCCTTATCACTAAAGTCATTTAAAGCAATGTTCTTCAACCTTGGGTCCCCATTTGACTACAACTCCCATCATGCCCTCTCCATTGACCACACTGGCTGATAACGATGGGTCCTGCGCAGCAACAGGTGGGGACCCCCAAGGTGGAATAACTCTCATTTAAAGGACAGGTCATCTTTATGACTGGGTGGGCAGGCTTAGCTGAGATCACCTAGTTTCGCTGTAAAGGGAATTGGGGTTGCTTGTGCGTAGAGGGTGCGGATGCTCTAGGCAACGTTCCCTGGCTAAACCTTTCCCTGGCTGGACAGCCTTTACTCCGTGGCTGTGTCAGTCACTGGCAGAATCCGTCAGTGGGCGTATCCTGAACTTCTTCCAACATAAAAACACCTTGACACCAAGTCTCCGGCTAGACTCCCTGCGCGGAAGTCTTCTGCGCAGAGTGGGCATGGCCAGCGGAGGTCCTGGACTCTCCCCTCTGGTCTCTGTGGAAGAGTCCTGGAGCCCTCTCTCCGAAGTCCTTCCCTGCTCCCCTTCCTCCCAGGTGTCACGCTGATTTCCTTCCCCAAGGGAAGTGTTTTCTCTCCCTCTGCTGGTCCCTTCTCCCGCATCGTCGGAGAGCCTTACCTCCACTCTTGGCTCCGATGGCAGTTCCCTGACATTCGCTCTCACTCCCTCTCTGACACTCTCTCGGTTTCTGTGACTCTTTGCCCCGGAGATCTAACTGTCTTCTCCCAACTGACAAAGTTCCAACTGCCAGAGAACTGGCTTCTTTAGATGCACACCTCACGTCCATCTGCCAAGTCTACCTGATAACTTTGTTACACCTTCCCACAGGCCAGTTGTAGGAAGAAGGTTTCTGTGTAGGGCAAAGGAGTCCAGCTGGAGCAGGAGGCTCTGAGAAAGTCTTTGCCTGCCTCCCTCTCTCCAGGTATGCTGGAGGGCAAACTTGGTAGTTAGTTTTTTGTTTTTTTAAAATGCTTTGTTTTTGTTTGTAAGGAAGGGATAAACAAGGATGTAAGGCACGTTGTCAGAAAAGTGACTTTAACACATATGATAAAGAAATAACAATTTAATAATGAGTGGTTTACATGAAATAATATAAAACTTTACATGAAATAATATAAAATACTCATAAGAACATGCCAATAAAACCAACAGATTTTAAAAAGAAGTCAATGTAATAAAATTATCAAAATATTAAGATTAAAAAGAGGGGGAATGCTTGATTTCCCCACCCTTTTAAATAAATCCTCACAACAGCCCTGTCTGAGAGGAGAAAAGAATCAGAATTAGAAGAATCTTTATTTGCATCAGCCAGTAGCTGTAGCAAGAAAGTAAAATGTGCTGAAGATAGAGGTAAAAACTTAACTATAGAAAATACATTTAGGGGGTTTACATCAATAATCAAATAATAGATCTTTTCTAATTGCCCCCGCTAAAAACCTTGCACTTTTTGCTGTCACCTGATCATCTTGATCTGCTAAAAGAAAGGACACAGTAGGAATGGTTGAGCAACCCGGCATGGACAGTAATAAAGGGGTCATAACCTCAGTCCTCAAATCTTTATAAAGAGTGCAAGCCAGAAGCACATGAGCCACTGACTCAATACTGCCATCTCCATAGGGACATAACCATTTTTCCAGTGGCATTTTTTGAAATCGACCCTCAAGTACAGCCAAAGGCAGTATATTCAATCTTGCAAAAGTGAAAGCTTGTCTGTATTTTGGAATTGTCAAATTTTGCATATAGGGTGTGCCAAAGTGTCAAAATGACTAGGTGGAAAATAGTCACACCAAGCCTCATAAGCTTTATGGCTGGCTGGGAGTTCAAATGTCATTCTCCGCTTGCCACCCTCTCGAGCCGCATCCTGAGCATTTAAAGCACTATTGTGCCACTTTAACCGTCATGACTTCCCACAAAGTATCCTAGGAACTGCAAATTGTCAGAGGTTCTGAGAATTGTCAGGAGACCCCCATTCCCCTCACAGAGCTGCAATTTGCAGAGTGGTTTAACAACCAGTCTCTCGTCACAGGGAACGCCAGGTATAAACCAGCCCTCTACATTCAACGAAGAATCTGAAGAAGTGTGCATGCAAAAATAATAAATAAATAAATAAATTTTATTTATATCCCGCCCTCCCCAGCCGAAGCTGGGCTCAGGGCGGCTAACAACAATCAAATAATCAAACAGTCAAATAGTCACACAATCTAAAAATATTTCATTATAAAAATTAATTAAAATCAAATTGATGGCAACCAATTAAGCAAAATTCTGTGCAGGTTGCCAGAGGAGGGAGTCAGGCTGCGCCCTGACCAAAGGCCTGGCGGAACAACTCTGTCTTGCAGGCCCTGTGGAAAGATGTCAGGTCCTGCAGGGCCCTAGTCTCTTGTGACAGAGCATTCCACCAGATTGGAGCCGCAGCCGAGAAGGCCCTGGCTCTAGTTGAGGCCAGCCTAACCTCTCTGAGGCCTGGGACCTTGAGGATGTTATTATTTGCAGACCGTAGGTTTCTCTGTGGGGCATACCAGGAGAGGCGGTCCCATAGGTACGGGGGTCCTAGGCCGTATAGGGCTTTAAAGGTTAAAACCAGCACCTTAAACCTGATCCTGTACTCCACCGGGAGCCAGTGCACATGAAAGCTCATACCAAGAACAAACTTAGTTGGTCTCTAAGGTGCTACTGGACAATTTTATTTTATTTTTAATATATATTTTTATGCCCCTTGTAGAGTATATTTTCTATAAATAAGGTGTCTCTTGAAAACAAAGCCAGTCCTTCCCCACCTCCAGTTTCCAACCTTCTAAGTATGATTTCTGTTTCTTATTTTCTGGGCAAGGTAACAAAGATGCAATGGATCTGTTTGGAGGAGCAGATGACATATCTTCGGGGAGCGATGGGGAAGACAAGCCCCCAACTCCAGGGCAACCTATTGTAAGTACCTTTGTTGGTCTGTTAGGTCCTGTTTTCGCATCAGTGTTGGATTTAACCTGACAACTTGACCACTAATATTTTAATGCTTACATGTATGTTAAGATTTGTATTCTCAAATTGCATTAGGAAAAAGTGGGATAATGATTTGTGATCCTTTTAGAAGGGGTTGCAGATAAGTGTATTCCATTCGGGACGTTTCAAAGTTGAAGGTCTCTTCCCCCCTCTCTCCTGATGCCAGGATTGGGGAACTTTAGGTCCTCCGGAAGTTCCTGAACTACAACTCCCATCAGCCCCAGCAAGCACGGTCAACGGCTGGATATGATGGGAGTTGTGGTTCAGCAACATCTGAAGGGCCAAAAGTTCCCCACGCTTGCCTTACGCTGATGTCCTGAGCAGGCATAATGTTGATAAAATGTATGTTCTCTGTATGGTTAAATCACACATATGCATAAATGGAAGTGATGGAATTATATTTACATTTCCTAATTGATTTTCTCTCCCCTCCCCACTGAATAGGACGAGAATGGATTGAACGAGGATCAGCAGGAGGAGGAACCTATTCCTGAAACGCGGATAGAAGTCGAAATTCCTAAAGTCAACACAGACTTGGGAAATGACTTATATTTTGTGAAGCTTCCCAACTTCCTCAGTGTGGAGCCCAGGTAAAAGTCACAGGCTCAGTCTGAGAAACAAGTGTTCCAGGGTCTTAAAAAACAAAAACAGAAAACCAATCTGTAGTGCTATCCACAGATGAGTTGCAACTATAGTGGTACCTCAGGTTACATACGCTTCAGGTTACATACGCTTCAGGTTACATACACTTCAGGTAACAGACTCCGCTAACCCAGAAATAGCACTTCAGGTTAAGAACTTTGCTTCAGGATGAGAACAGAAATTGTGCTCCGGTGGCATGGCGGCAGTAGGAGGCCCCATTAGCTAAAGTGGTGCTTCAGCTTAAGAACAGTTTCAGGTTAAGAATGGACCTCCAGAACGAATTAAGTACTTAACCCGAGGTACCACTGTATGTAAAAAAACACAAGTCCTCCCCCTCCTTTAGTCAGGAAACATTCGTAAATAGGTTTTTTACAAAAAATAATAATGCTAACACGTTAATTCTGTGTTTGGTTTTATTATAAACCATCTTTATTATAAGGAAGAAAGGGAGACTATAAGCAGTTTAAATAAACAGAATTGTACTAGGGAAACTCAGGTGTGACTTTGAAACCCTCTGTCTTGGTAGAAGATAGTAACTGAGGGTTGTATTTAATGTAGTGCGAAGTGAAAGTCACTTAGCAGTGCACTTGTTCCACTGGCGAAATGTTTTGCACCAGAAGAAGGTTGTTGCACAATAGAATGCACAAGCAAGCTGCTTGTGATGTTGTTGTACAATGTGCAAACCTTAAGGACATAGGAAGCTGCCTTATACTGAGTCACACCTTGGTCCACCTAGATCAGCACTGTTTACACTGGCTGGCAGTGGCTCTCCAGGGTGTCCCGTGTGTGTTGCTGCCAACCCAAGTTGGAGATGCCAGGGACTGAACTTGGAACCTTCTGCATGCAAGGCAGATCTTCTACAGCCCTTCTCCAATATTCATTCACCTTCTCTGTTCTCTCTCCCACCCCCTACCATGTGTACAAAGGAACTGCGGCCACAAACCCATAACTGGGTTTTTGTGTGAGAATTCCAGTCCTGGTACCAAATTGTTTTGCAAGGAAAGGATGACATCCATGGTAACCGATATCCTGGTTTATTACAGGCCTTTTGATCCACAGTATTATGAGGATGAATTTGAAGATGAGGAGATGCTGGATGAAGAAGGTAGAACAAGGTTAAAACTGAAGGTACCGTATACCTTAAATTCTGCCTCCACGCAACATGCAAACACTCCTTGCTATGTCTTGGAACACAATCCTGTCAAGCCTCATGCTTTGGATCAGGGCTGGGGAACCAGCCGTTGTTGGACTCCTATCTCCCTTGAACCCCAGTCTGCATGGCCAATCGTCAGGGAGCGCTGTGATCCAGCTGAATTGGGAGGGCCAGTGGTTCCCCATTCCTTCTTTAAACATTGAGAGCTTGTGTAGCCTAGTTCTGAGAGATGGAGCAATGCACCCTGAAGTCCCCAGCTCAGATCCACTGATGCGGTGAAGTCCCATCAAATCCTAAAGATGGAAGGGGAAGCTTTTAGGTAATCTATTCCAACCCCTGCTCAATTCAGGAAACCCACAACTTGAGCATTTCCAACAGGCAGCCGCCCAGACTCTTCTCAAAACTCAGAGAGGCCGGGCAATTGGTTTCATGGTCCAACTGCTGTTTCCATCAAGACGTTTCTCATAACATTCAGCTGAAAGGTACCCTACTGTAACTGATGCCCATTAGATTAAATGGGCTTAAGTTACAGGAGGGTTCAGATGAAGCTGAGCATTGCAAGAAACTTCTTCCCAGGAAGAGCAGCGAGTAGGTGGCCCTAAGCAAGCCTTCTCCACCCACCCCAGCCAATTGTGGGTCCCCATCTGCAATAGGGGGACAAGAATACTGACCCACCTTACAACGCCATTGTTAGGAAAACATCCATCGCTTTGGGAAGTGATTTGTAAATGAAATAAATAAATGATGATGACCACGATAACTTATGTGAAGTTCTTGAAAGTGATCAAATTACTATTTAAACACAAAATATGACGTTCTATGGAACATCAATAGGGCTGACTCTAGAGCACCACCATAGTATATGCACGATAACATTCTCTGTGCCAGTTAGAACACCTGGGGTTTCTTCCTTGGTTTTTGTTTATTTATATCTCTGTCAATGTACAATGGTACCTTGGTTCCCGAACGGCTTAGTTGTTGAACAAATCGGCTGCCGAACACAACAAACCCAGCAGTAAGTGTTCCAGTTTGCAAACATTTTTCAGAAGCCGATTGTCCAACACGGCTTCCATGGCTTCCGATTGGGTGCACGAAGCTCCTGCAGCCAATCAGAAGCTGCGTCTTGGTTTTTGAACTGTTTTGGGAGTCAAACAGACTCCCAGAATGGATTAAGTTCGGGAACCAAGGTACCAGTGTACATGGATTATTACTTTTCAGCATAACAGGGAGGGAGATAGGTTACTTCCTGAAGGAGCTTACTTTCTAAAATGGGGCACATGGGAAGCAACAGTGGGAGTGGAGAGGAATGGAGAGGAGAGAAAGTTAATTTCAGGTTTGCATGCATGTTATATGTGAGGACTAACATGTTACGCTAAAGTTTTAGCAGAAAAGGTCTGAGCTTGCAGTGGTGGCCTCTCCTCCCCGCCCCCCTGCTTAATCCCTCATGGTACACTGAGCTGCTCATTGATTCACAATACTAATGCATTAAGCCAGTTAATATTTAAACATGAATTCAGCAATTCAGAATACCAGTGTATGACATTCCCACCAGCATTATTCCCCCACTCCCCACACTCTATTTCTTGCAAGCGTTGTGACATTTCTCTCAAGAAATACCTCCTGCAACTTTGTGTCCCCACAGGTGGAGAACACGATACGCTGGCGAACTCGCCGAGATGAAGAAGGGAGCGAGGTTCGAGAAAGCAACGCGCGGATAGTCAAATGGTCTGATGGGAGGTCAGTTTGTGCCTGATCCTGCTTGACCCATGCTTCTGAACTGTAGAAAGAAACATGTTGTGTAGCATAGAGTTCTATCTCGGGTCTCGTTTCACCCAGTTGTTATTATTATTATTCTGTTTTCTGAGTTGAGTGAAATAGGGCACGCATCCATGAAGGAGCTGAGTCTTCCTGCAAGGAAACATGCGGCCAGCTTTTAAGCAATTCAGTTCCTTACCTGGGACAGAGCTCTGCCCTATCCCTTCATTCAGCCTCATTGCATCTCACCTTTCTGGACGCCTTTCATTTTATTTATTTAAATATGTATATACCGCTGTTTGTATTGCAGCTGCTTTTGTTGCTATGATCCAGGCTGAATGAGCTGCCCCACTAAAGGTCAGAAAAGCTACCAAGGTAGCTCAAAATAACTACTGCCTCCCACCCTCTTTGGAACAGAGAAGGTTCCAGTGGTAGACACCTTGGTGGAAGTGCTGCTCAATGGCCGATGTCGCTACCCATATAAAAACCCACAGGGAGAGGAAGGTGCAAGGTGCCGTCAGTGAATCTTAAGAAGCCCATATCCCTCTCCTTTGCCATTTCCAATTCTGTTAGGGCATCCGTGTTATGGCAGGAGAGCCTGGAGGCAGTAGGCAAGAATACATAGAAAAACATATCCATACGGCACGTTAAAGAAAGCTGACAATAAACACGATAAAAGACAGGCTAGGAACAGAACCAAGGAGAGCATAATTATAGATTGGGAGAATTAGCAAGTTTCACACAGGCACTGCCAAATTCTGTAACACCTGTAAAAATAAATAAATCCATGATGTAAGGAGTCGTCAGAATTTTGTGGGATAACTTTCTTCGCTGCTCTGTAAACAGATAATAACATCCTATATCTAGTTTGCTTGTATCAACTGGGCGCCTCCCATTAAACAGAAAAATAACTCAAAGGCTGCTGCTCCAATAAGGCTTCCTGCCTAAGTAAAACGGGAGCAAGGAAAGGAGGCTGGAGAAAGAGGATAAAGCTGAGACAGAATGGCAGAGTTCACGATCTGGGCATCACGGGCCTGTAAATACATCAGTCGAAGTATTCAGTTGGCTTAATGTACTTGTATGAGCAAAGCAAATAAGGTTCTTGGCTTGTGTGCTAATCGAAGCTATCCTCCTTCCTTTTGAAGCATGTCACTACATTTGGGGAATGAAGTGTTCGATGTGTACAAAGCACCATTGCAGGGGGATCACAACCATCTCTTCATCAGGCAAGGAACAGGTCTTCAGGGGCAAGCTGTCTTCAAAACAAAGCTAACCTTCAGGTAAGCATGTGGATCCCATTGAGTTGAAAATATTTACAAGTAATAGCATCACAGTGAATGTGAAAGAGGATACAAGGTGGTTTGCCTAATTATTTCCAAGGGGGGTAGCCATGTTGAAGCAAGAACATTGAAACTTGCCTCATCTACAGGCATTAATTAACTGATCAGCGTCAGGATGTTTAGATTATTCTCATCAGTGCTGCTGTGGTCACTGACGATTTTGCATACCTTTTAAACTTTAACATAATGCTCAGAATCTACTTCTATGCCCTCTTAATTTCACTTCTTACAATTCCCACCCACCCTCAACCCTATCTATCTATCTATCTATCTATCTATCTATCTATCTATCTATCTATCTATCATCTCTCTTTCTCTCTCTCTCTGTGTCTACCTTCCAATTCAGGAAAATATGTAATGCATCGAATGATGTGAACTCTAGTCTTCAGAAGCTTATGTTATACTCAATATGTTAGTCTTTAATGTGCCACAAAACTCTTGAATCGTTTTATTATGGTCACTGTTGTCTATGGCCTATAGCAGGTAGCTGCATTCAGAATTAGCCAGGCACATTTTGCACCTGGCTATCAGCCACTTGCGACCAAGTGAAGATGCCTGGGCGCCAGGATGGCACCTGACTTCACCATCTGACTGGCTGGTGGACACTAGTGTTTGTTGGTTTTTTGTTGCCATGCTATGGCGCGAGTCAGATTTTCGCTGGAGCTGAGAATATACACAATTCATTTTCAGCTTTGTGATCTTGTTTTAAAAAATATATGCATCCAAACATTCTGTTAGAGTGCCTGTAACCGAGCTTTAAGGGGCCATATGCCGAATAGCTTTTATATCTCAGTTTCTAACAGTGTCAGGTAGGGAACCTCCGGCCCAGGAGCCAAATCAGCTGAAGGCCTGGCTTCAAGAGAGCGCTGCACAGCCAAAGGCCTGGCAGTCAGCTGGAATCAGTTGTGCTAGGAGTTCCTCTTTAGGAAGTACCTGATGCAACCACTTTCTCAAAAGAGAGAAAATTGCTGAAATTTAAAATGGAGATTTTGTTCTTTCCAGGGATACGAAGTGCTTTCTCTGCAGAGGGAGAAATGTTCTACCTTTAGGAGCATTTCCCCCTCTGCAGAGATTTCAAAGGGGCTCCCTGTAACTGAGAATCAGCTGATCATTGCGTACAGGGAGCCTCTTTGAAGGCAACCTCCTAGTGTCCGGGCATTGAAAAGGCTACTTTGAAGGAGGTTGCTGCAACCCACAAGATCGTCTTGGCTACAGGTTGGCATAGCGTGTTGTGTGAATCAGCTCAGTCACATGTAATTGTTTTCTCAAACCTGCAGTTCCCTGAAAGAAGTGCTTTTTAACCCAGTAACAATTTTACCGCAGGCCTCACTCAACAGACAGTGCCACACACAGAAAGATGACTCTCTCGCTCGCAGACAGATGTTCCAAGACACAAAAAATTCGTATTTTGCCCATGGCTGGCCGTGATCCAGAGTCCCAACGAACAGAAATGATTAAGGTATAGTTTTGGGGTGGGGTAGCTGGAATCAAAATTTGCCTTCTAAGCCATTATTAAATTTGTCCCTTATATGCAAATCTTAAAATATTGTTTGTATGCGTGACTCAGCAGCATCTTTAGACTTGCTGCCCTCAATGCATCTAGCCTCTTGCTCGGCAGGAGTCTGAATTGCCATAGAAAACAACCTTACCTACCTTGGCATCTCTGTGGGTGGCCAGGGGGCTTTTTTGAGCCTGCAAACAGTTGAAAAGGGGGAGCAGAAAAGAACAAGCGGGGAGGAGCAGAAGAGATAAGAGTAACTTCCTATTTGCCATATCCTGCAGAACTCAGCATTGAAATCTGGCAATCAGTCTTTATAAACCATTTTATGGTATCACCAGCACTGCTAGGTAAAATGGGCAGTGCCTCGCTGCTATGTTGCCAGTGGACTAAAACACATTCCCCCCCCCCCATTTGGTGAAATGGTGGAGCTGAGTTGGGAGCCAAGTTAATATAAACAGGTAAAGGAGCCCTGACAGTTAAGTCCAGTCGCAAATGACTCTGGGGTTGTGGCACTCATCTCCCTTTACTGGCCAAGGGAGCCAACGTTTTGTCCACAGATGGTTTTTCCGGGTCATGTGGCCAGCATGACTAAGCCGCTTCTGGCGAAACCAGAGCAGCACACAGAAACGCCATTTACCTTCCCGCCTGAGTGGTACCTATTTATCTACTTGCACTTTGATGTGCTTTCAAACTGCTAGGTTGGCAGGAGCTGGGACAGAGCAACGAGAGCTCATCCTGTCACGGGGATTTGAACCGCCTACCTTCCAGTCGGCAAGCCCTAGGCTCAGTGGTTTAGACCACAGCACTACCCGTGTCTGAAGCAATTTAGTCTGAAGTTAATTTAGTCTGAAGCAAAACAAAAACCTTACTTGGATCCTTCTTCCTCCCTCTCTAACCTATTGATCAAGCTGTGTAATCCAGGCCAGAGCAAGTCATGAAACAGAGCCCATGAAACCTGTGCCACATTGCTCTGCTTCACCATGTAGCAGAAAAAGAACCTGGAATAAAAGTAGAACTAGACTTAACTGCTGCAAGAATGCCAAAGCCTCATCTGCATTGGCATTCCACCGGCTTCTGAAGATGCACCTGTTTACACAGGGACTTCCACGATCTTGACCTGTTTTAATGTTTTGTTTAATAGGATTGTTTTATTGGGTATTTTAATTATGGATGCTTCTATTCTAATATTCGTGTAACTGGTGTACTTTGAAAACCACTTCGAATTCTGCTTGGGCAATAAGAGGAGTGTAAATTAGTGGTGAGTGATGTGCAGGGCAATACACAGTCTGAGCCCTGTTTTGAGAAATCCTTGGCACACCCTTATGTTGTTGCCATTTCCCCCGGCAGAAAGAGGAGGAGAGGCTGCGAGCTTCCATTCGCAGGGAGTCCCAGCAGAGGAGAATGCGAGAGAAGCAGCACCAGCGGGGACTGAGCGCTAGCTACTTGGAGCCTGACCGCTACGATGAAGAAGACGAAGGAGAAGAAGCCATCAGCCTGGCAGCAATTAAAAACAGATATAAAGGCGGAATAAGAGGTATGGTCGGCTTAGCGCAGATTCCTGGATTTATCTGGTTTTAAGCCCAGGGTGCTGCTTTGGGCTTATCACACAAAGGAAAAGTGGAGCATTAATACCTAAGAGGAGGATGGCGGGAAATCCTTTTGGAAATAATATGGGATTATTTTGTTTGATTCGTTTTGCAATGGCCAGTCATGACAAGCAAATAAAGAACGCTGATAGTGCTTCATGGAGGGAAAGGATTGTCACTTCTAAGCGGCCAGTTTCTAAGTTACGGTCAGTTTTTGTAGATTAGCTCTTGAAAAGAAATGCATATATATATATATTTCCCTTTCAGAGGAGCGTGCTAGGATTTATTCTTCAGACAGCGATGAAGGCTCAGATGAAGATAAAACGCAGAGATTACTGAAAGCGAAGAAACTCAACAGTGACGAGGTGAGAGAAATGGTGAAGGGGTCTATTTTGAGTGGTTCAGGTGTTTATTTATTCATTCATTCATTCATTCATTCATTCATACCCCGCCCATCTGGCAGGGTTTCCCCAGCCACTCTGGGCAGCTTCCAACAGAACACTAAAATACAATAACCTATTAAACGTTAAAAGCTTCCCTAAACAGGGCTGCCTTCAGATGTCTTCTAAAAGTTTGGTAATTATTTTTCTCTTTGACATCTGGTGGGAGGGCGCTCCACAGGGCGGGTGCCACTACCGAGAAGGCCCTCTGCCTGGTTCCCTGTAAATTGGCCTCTCGCAGCGAGGGAATCGCCAGAAGGCCCTCGGCACTGGGCCTCAGTGTCCAGGCAGAACGATGGAGGTGGAGACGCTTCTTCGGGTATACTGAACCGAGGCCGTTTAGGGCTTTAAAGGTCAGCACCAACACTTTGAATTGTGCTCAGAAACGTACAGGGAGCCAGTGTAGGTCTTTCAAGACCGGTGTTATATGGTCTCAGTGGCTGCTCCCAGTCACCAGTCTAGCTGCCGCATTCTGGATTAGTTGTAGTTTCCGGGTCACCTTCAAAAGTAGCCCCACATAGAGTGCATTGCAGTAGTCCAAGTGGGAGATAACCAGAGCATGCACCACTCTGGCGAGACAGTTTGCAGGCAGGGAAGGTCTCAGCCTGCGTACCAGATGGAGCAGATAAACAGCTGCCCTGGACACAGAATTGACCTGCGCCTCCATGGACAGCTGTGAGTACAGAATGACTCCCAGGCTTACTATAATTTGTTTGAAGTATAGACCACTCTGTACCTTGGGGTGGAGAACCAAGGGCCCTCCAGAGGTTGTTGGACTCCAGCTCCCAGAATCCCCAGCTATCGAGGCCAAAGGTCAGGGATGGTGATATCCTACAACATCTGTCTCTGCTGTACATGCTAGTTTGAAATGCCAAAGACTAGTCAAGCTCTCTTACCTTGGACTTCTTCTATGACCTGATGTTTCTTGAGACTTGTCATACTCTTTTCTTTTCTTTTTACTGTTTTACCCAGAATGCTCTGACTTTAATGTCATTTTAAAACCAGTGTAGTGCAGTGGCTTACAGTGTTGGACTGGAACTTTGGAGTCAGGGCTCAACTTCTTGAGGGTAATGTACTGAGATAAAAAGTTGCATCACAAAGCCTGCTAGCATCCTTCAGGCTTGCACAGATTCTAGTCTGAAAACATTGTTGTCTCTTAAGATCATAACTGGAAAGCATCTGTTGAATGCTGTAATTTTAGACGCCTGCATGTTTTTACTTAAGTGGCTCAGTATCCCACATGCCCAAAGAGGCTTTGGTCTTGTGTTTCAAAAGTGGTTGGTGACATGGCATTGAAGAAGGGAGCCTCCAATCAAAGAAAAGCCTTCTCCAAGCCTTCTCCAATCAAAGGGATTCTACAAGTGGAATTCTGTCTGGTGCCACAAATTTCTCATTTCTGTGAAAGACAACGAAACCATGACTTCTGCTTACTTCCCGCCCCCCCGCCCCCCATTTTAAAAGCAATTTAGTTCGCTAACATTCAACTTCACCACATGGTGGCGCTTAAGCATTAAAAAAAGTAGTTAAGAGAGTAGCACATCTGCATGGACCACAAATTATGGGCTGCACAGACTTGTACTTTGGTATTCATCTCATTGCAACCATTTTCCTGCCCTTGCTCTCCAAAAATGATCCAGAGGATCACTCTCTTTGCGCTAGTGAGTTCAGCAGAACTTCTCAGAAAGAGGTGAAGAAGTGAATTAGGGTAGAAGTCCAAAAGAAGAATTCTGTACTGCATTGAGATCAGTTGACGTGCATTGTGGGTGGGTGGGGGGGGGGGAACCTTGGCTGAATTCAATCTGTAGAGGTTCATCATTATTTAGGAGGTCAGGCTTATTAAAGTCAGCATTTAATTTGTGCCTAGACCAGAGGTGGGAACTGTTGTGAGCCTGCAGGCTGCAATTCTCTTCTGGACCACATGCTGGTGGTGGGCGGAGCCAGAGGCAAAAGTGGGAGGGGCAATGCATGGAAAGTTTATCTTGAATGGTGGGCTAGTTTCCACACACACACTCACACCCTGCACATGAGATTCCTCGTCCCTGACCCAGACCAAGCAGCCCCACAGGCAAGGAAGCATTTTCGGCATCCCCTCAATTTGTCTCCCTTTTAAATGCCTTCTTTTTTATTGTGGTCATATCATTTCATGACATGGAGTCTCAGTTTGCATGCATGAATTCAACTCTTATTTGTCCATGCCTTATGAACTGTTTGCACTATTTGTTTCAGCTTCTGAGTAGATGGTTGAATCAGCCGCCCTTGACCCAGGAGCCACTCCTGCTCCCCCCCTCAAAATAAATTCTAGTACCCCAGGCACTTCCCTGAATCCGGACCCATGTTGAATGGGTGTCCTAGGTTCCATTATGTTAAGCTTTATAGGGAAAAATGAATCAAGTAATTGGGTTCATTAATAAAAAACGCAAGTAATTTTCCAGTTGGTAGAAAGCTGTTGAAATTCTACTTCACTGCGAGAGACACACACATTATGGATTACTTCATTAAAATAACCACCAGCCTCTTTTGAAGCATGTGTTGCAGAGGCTGACTTTGAAATTCTCAAGGACTTCATTTTGATCTTTGATTTGCACAAAACCTGGATGTGTGTTAATAGTCAGGGAGTAGAGGATTGCAATTAGCTTTCACCCAAAGTCCCAAATCACCCAGTAGCACTTCTGGCTTCTTATAGCTGAAGGAAAAATATTAAACTTGAATGCATTTGGGTCAGTTTTGTTTTTTTGCGGGTAGGTGGTGCCATTTGCTGAAGTATTTTGTACTAGGATACATGATCTTCTCTGGGGGGAAAAAGAGAAATCTTTAAGCTCATCACTGTTAATGCATTCTGTCTTAAAATGGGAAGCGGTTTCATTGTAAATTAGAACAGGATACTTACCTGAAAATTAAGAGCAAATTATAATTATCACATTGTTTGCTTTTTCCCCAGATTTTGCACACAGTCTATGTTTTGGCAAAACAAACAAGATGCATTACCTTTTGCTAACAACAAGTAATTAGCTGAGATCTAGGCTGAAATCATAACTACTGTAATATGCCCATCAGGCAGGGCCAGAGTCTCTGGGTGACGTAAGGCTGCCACTGAAAAGGGCATCACTGTGTTGAGTTCACACCTTCTGTGATGTGTAGTGACACTCCTGCCTTGACATTATGAAACCATGTGAATTCCCACAACAATGAATGGTGCCTAGTTTGGGGGACTTGCAGTAGATTTTATGCAGGGAGCATTCGGATACTTGCTTCCTGTCCCTTCTTTGCCCCAATGAAACTGCAATCCTAAAAACATTAGGTTGCATCCGGTGCTATTCACACGACAGGCTTTGCTTGTGCAGTTGATCTGCAGACCCCTGGGCACCCTCAAAGTCTGCTCCAGAGGGTTGGGAAACCCTCCAAAGCAAATTTGGGGGGAACACAGATGCCAGCAACAAATGGCTTGTATCCATCTCTCTTGAGAGGCAATGGAAGAGTGTGCCATGGCGGGGCAGGGGGTGTCAAACCGCTGGAAGGTCACAGTGCCTGCTGTGACTGTAGAGATGGGAGAGGCATGTTTTACTGCAGGTGGCGATGTCCTGTTTCATTGGGACAGGTGGACCATGGCATTTCTTCTCTCTGCGCTCCTCCCAGCCGTCATTTTTCCTCTGGTCACCGCTATGGATTCATGACCTGACTGTCACCAGGCACCTGCGAGGAATTCCCACACGGCAGGGTTGATTTTGCCAGCCTTCGTGTCATGTTTGCAGACATTTTCGTAATGCAGAGTTGGTCTGCCAGTGGGCCTGTTGCCTGAAGCCAGTTCCCCGTGGAGCGCATCCTCGGGGATCCTGCCGTCTTCCGTTCTGTGCACATGACCAAGCCAGTGTAGTCGTCTCTGAGACAAGTGTGTGAACAAGCTGGGAATGTGGGCTGGTTTGAGATTCTGTTGCTGTGTTATGCCCCAAATCTTTCTGGCACAGCATATATGGAAGGCCTTGAGTTGTCACTCCTGGTGGGTTTAGCTCTGGGGAATTTAACTTTTGAGTAAACGTGATTCGGGTACTGTTGATGTGCCTGTTTTTTTCAGCTGTCCTCTGTCCTGTTTGCATCTTTAGATAGCCAAGTGTAAACAGTTGCAAGATTCATTCTTCCTTAGCCCAACCTCTGTTTCCATAGGCTCTTTTCCCTCTAAATTGTATTTCAATCAATTGTTTTTATACCTGGTGTTAGCCTCCCTGAGCCCGTCTCGGCTGGGGAGGGCGGGGTATAAATTATTATTATTATTATTATTATTATTATTATTATTATTATTATTATTATTATTATTATTAAATGTTGCCTCTATTAACCAAGGAGGGAGCATCATTTTCTTTGGGAGCATTAAATGCCTTTTTCTTAGTGCGTGGATGATCCATATTGCAGTTTTAGTCACTTAAACCTAGAGAAATGCTCATTTTGGCTTAAAATCGATCTGCTTTCCTGTAGGAGGGTGAGCCATCTGGTAAAAGAAAAGCAGAAGACGATGAGAAGGCAAGCAAGAAGCACAAGAAGTACGTGATCAGTGATGAGGAAGACGAGGACGAGGACGCATAATGCAAGCCTGAAAGTCTACAAGACTCGTGTAAATATATATAATGACTGCACTGTTCTTTTTGCAGCCAGGATGTAAGTAAACCTAATGAGGATTTTTATTTTATTTTTACAAAAGAAACTTGCATTCAGATCTGTAGTCTTAAAATGAATAAAGATTTTTGTTGGACCCTTTTAAATTTCTTTTCTTTCAAAAGGTGATTGCTGTGTTCCGCTGGAATATGTTGCGGCAGATTTGTTTTAGATCTGTACCCATTTCATCGTCAAACACTGTGCTCTGCAAATGCTAGGTTGTTGCTGGATCGTTGAGTTTTATGAAGCTGGAACGAAATGTTACGGGTCACATCTTGCCACCAAAAGAAGCAGCGATCCAGCATCTCCTCTTCCCCCTTGTAATCTTCAGTAGGGTAAAGTGTGTGGCATGATGCCATCGCGCCATAAGATTCCCTTCCCCTTCCTTAACCTGCTGGCTGCTGCTCGTAGGGGCAGGAAAACTTGCAACTTGCTGCTGCTGTATCATATGTTTTGCATATCTACAGTGGAGAAGAAGGGGAGGTAGAGATGCGAAGCTGCTGATTTGGGTGGCAGGCATAACACGTACCACCCTTGGTGCAGATAAAACAGGCACATGTGCAAGCATGTGCACACATGCACACAAACGTATATACAAGCGCATACATACACACACACACACAAATCCGAATTAAATAAGTCACAAGCTACTATGCCTACAGGGTATGTGGGTGGCTTATAGATTCTGCTTCCTTATGGCAGGCCCCTGTCCCTGGTGAAGAAGTGATTAAAGTTTAGCACTTTAAAAAATAGCTACATTAATCAAATGGCTGGATCCTGTATTACACACACTCACACGAGTGGGTGTTGTGTAGGTGGTCAGTTGTGTCTTACTAGACCTGGGGAGACCTGGGTTCCTCTTCCTGTTTAGCTAGCCACGAAGACCTTTGGTTGCTGATCACCACTGGTCTAGATATATAAACAGACCAAAATAAGATAGAATTTGTTCAAAAATAGGACACATGTTGGGTTTAAATGTGAGTTCTGGTCTAGAAGGATGAAAGGCTGCTGCTATGAAGAAAACTTTGCTTGGTCTTGCAGGCAAAAGAACCTCAATCCACGTTCACACCATACAGCACAGTCATGGCTTCCCCCAGATAATTATGGGAGCTGTAGTTTGTTAAAAGTGCTAAGAGTTGTTGGGAGACCCCTATTCTCCTCAGAGAGCTAGAATTTCCAGAGTTTCTGGTGAAGCGGGATTTATTGTTAAACCACTGGGAATTGTAGCTCTATAAGGGGACCACGGATCTCAGCACACTTAAACTACAGCTCCCAGAATTCTTTGCGGGGAAAGCCATGAATCTGTAAAGTGGTATCGTCTTGTTGTAAATATTTGGTGAGGACGTGGCCTCAGTTTATCACGGAGATTCCCATTTAAGGCCCGTCCCTCTCTGTCCATACAAAAATTTTCAGCTCCTTCAACTCCATCATCTCTAGGCCACATCATGGTCACCTCCATGACCATGGACCCCCTTCCTGCTTGGCAGGGGGTTGGACTCGATGGCCCTTGTGGTCTCTTCCAACTCTATGATTCTATGATTCTATGACTTTTCTTGAGATTTTCACCATCCCATGTAAGCCTCCCCAAATCTTTGTTTCCACCTGTTGCCTGTTTTTCCTTTATTCCACACACACCCCCAGCTGCATCAAAGCTGGGTGGTTCCACATACCTTATTTCCTTTAGTTTTGGGGGGAAATATATGCCAACCTAGCAGTTTGAAAGCACGTCAAAGTGCAAGTAGATAAATAGGTACCACTCCAACGGGAAGGTAAACAGCATTTCCATGCGCTGCTCTGGTTCATCGAAGCGGCTTATTCATGCTGGCCACATGACCCGGAAGCTGTTCGCTGGCTCCCTCGGCCAATAAAGCGAGATGAGCGCCGCAACCCCAGAGTCGGCCACGACTGGACCTAATGGTCAGGGGTCCCTTTACCTATATTGTTAATTTACTTGTGATCAGTTGACACCTGAGAAGCTCTCCTTATGACGTTCCTCTGTGTAATTGTAACGCCGTCTAATAAAATTCATGCGTTTTCCACTAGGGTTTTATTCCCCCCTCCCTCAAAAATAATGCTGCTTTATAACTTGCTGGAATTTTGACCTGTTAATCTTCTTAGCAGTGTGACATCAGCAGAGGCATTGATCCCCTTAGTGAGGTTACTTAGGTATTACTTTGGTCTTTTCACATAACAGAAGCCAGCTCAGAAGAGGCTGATGCTTCATTATGTAATATAGATTTAACGTAGCCTTTTTGCTTTGTCGTAGAGCAACCCCAGCACATATCCGTGTTGAAATTCTGCTGGGAGTGTGGGGGGGAAGCTCTTGACCTCAGTGGAATATTACAGTTGCTCTGCGCACTTGATTGGCCGTCAGAGTGCTTCAGTTTTTCCTATGTTCTCTCAGGATTTTAACTTTGAATAACGTTTTCTTGTACGTTTTGTTTGTGTATGTTCACAGGACACTGTTCAACCTATGCAGGACAATTGGAAATTTTCGGTTTCTCAAACCCTTGAACTCTGGTTACTGTGATTTCAGTAGACATTTCCCACACACTTTCAGGACAGTGAGGACTTCGCTCTCTCCCGTTTTTGTTTACACTCTGACTGTCACGACAGGGCGTACTGTGCCTAACAGCAAAACTCTATACTTATTTTAGATTCATAGAATACACTCTTAATTTTTCTCCCTAGAGCCATCAGTTCTAGACGACTGCCACTAGAGGAAAAAAACAAATTACAGTCGTACCTTGGATCCTGAACGCTTTGCAAGACGAACCGTTTGGCTCCCAAATGCTGCAAAGTGAGTGTTCCGGTTTGCGACGTTCTTTGGAACCCAAATGTCCGACGTGGGTTCCGCAGCTTCCGATTGGCTGCAGGAGCTTTCTGCAGCCAACCGGAAGCCGTGCCTTGGTTTCTGAACGTTTTGGAAGATGAAAGGACTTCCAGAACAGATTCCGTTTGACTTAAGAGGTACGACTGTACTGTAAGTTTTTAAAAATCCTTTGTCCTCTTTAACACCTCCCAACCGCCATTTCTAAATTGAGATTGTCAGTACTTTGGGTGCAGAGACCCACTTTTTCTATGCAGTGCTCCCTAAAGCAGTGCAGACACGGAGGGGTCTGTAACCATAATAACAGAAGATGGTGGTAACAGCAGCACCCAAAGGACCCGGGAGTCACCCACACGTGTCTTCCTTTTATTTGCATCTGTCCGTGTATTCCAATGTTTGCCAACTGTGACTCAGAAGAAAAAGAAAACAGAACCAGCTCTTGCCTAATCACCTGGATGCAATACTTACAACAGGTGAGGCTATATTAATATGGCACAACATATCAAAGTGATGCTGAATCTGCTACTTACTCTCTGTTTCTGGTATACAGGTAAGCTCCCAAGCGCATTAGAAGCCAGACACTCTCTAGCCCCAAGGAATCAATGGCCTCCACTTTTACTTTTTTCAAATTCAAGTGCACCACTTTCTCCTCTCTGCTTTCCTCCTGTTTTTCTCAGGGCATCTCGTCACTGCAGACATATTGGTTTAATACCCATTATTTTGCCCTTAAAGGATCCCTGACAATTGTACAGGCCGTGTGTGTATGTGTGTAGTTGTAAGGATCTTCCAAAGCAGGGTTTTCCACACCTACGCTAAACTTATTGACCGGTTCATCGCAAGCCCTGACAGTTGACTTAGGACTCAGCTACATTAGTTTTAAAAAAGCGTTTTGAATGCGTTATAAACATGCAACACCAGATATGCGCTGGAAAGTTAAAAAAAAAACATGCAATTTTCTATAGCATTTTCTTCTTTTGTTATAACAATTTAATTTCTGACTTACTTATTGCATTCCCCCCCCCCATATGAAGAGCTACCCATAGTAGCAAACCATTATAACATCGCAGTGTTCCTTCCCTCCCCAAATCTTTCTCCTTTCTCTCTCTTTTTAAAAATAAAATAAAATAGACAAATCTGCCAGTGGTGTGTTTCCATCAGTTGAAAACTGCAGTGTTAACATTGTTTAGCTTTTCTTAAAAAACATAAAATACAATTGTTAATAAAAATACACGAAGATGACTTACAGTTGCTTACACAAAACACATCGGTAAATCAGTGAATCTGAGGTTCTTTTTAAGTGGCAGCAAATTAGGAATGCAAAGGTAGCAATAGGTTCTGATTATTACAGATTTAATCCTGCTCCAATTTTAAGCATCACAATAAATTGAATCGACTGCTGCATGCACAATTGAAAACAAAAGTGCCATCCTGTGTCTCGCAATTGCGTAGGCCCTGATTTTACACTTTGATGATGATGATAATGATAGTAAATGTAAACTAGTATATGTAAAATATGGACAAGTTTGGGGGGGCACCCCTATGTTTGCATAAAGGTGGATCATAGTGATACCTTCCACTCATGTGTCCTTTTTTGCCATTTCTGTAATTTCATAAATTTCACACACTGCTTGTTGGGGGAGGGGCACTCAAAGCAGTTTAGAAAAAGGATAATACAATACAATTATCAATAAGAATTAGGGGCAATAATTTCATAGAATTGTAGAAGAGACACTGAGGGTTATCTAGCCCAACCCCCTGCAACGCAGGAATCTCAGCATCTATGACGGATGGCCATCCAACCTCTGCTTAAACGCCTCCAAGGAAAGAGAATAGAATAGAATAGAATAGATTCTTTATTGTCATTACACAAGTGCAACATTGCACAAAGTGCAACGAAATTGGATGCCATCCCTTAAAACAACAAAAGCAAAACAACAACAACAACCAAACAAACCACATTCCAGCCACACCCACACCACACCCATCAAACTCCCAGGTCACACTATCGAGTTACAGCATTCAAAAAGGCCACAGCTCTTGGATAGAAACTGTTTTTCAGTCTATTTGTCTTTGACTTGATGCTTCTATATCTCCTGCCAGAAGGCAGTAGTGCAAACAGACCGTGTCCCGGGTGAGATGAATCCTGCAGGATGTTATTTGCTTTCCTAAGACCGTACAGTTCTTCCAAAGATGGGAGAGGATGACCAATAATCCTTTGGGCTGTGGTTATGACCTTCTGGAGCACCTTCCTCTCCCTAGCTGTACAACTGGAGAACCAAGCACAAATACAGTATGTAAGAATGCTCTCTATGGAGCCTCGGTAGAAGGACACCAGCAGTCTCTCACTCAGATTGTTCTTCTTTAAAAGTCTGAGGAAATAAATTCTCTGCTGGGCCTTCTTCACCAGAGCAGTGGTATGTGCGCTCCAAGTCATGCCCTGATCGATAGCTACTCCCAAAAACCTGAATTCCGCCACCCTCTCCACCCGTTCCCCGTTGATATACAAGGGCTGAATGTCCGCCTTTTTTTCCCTGTAATCCACCACCAATTCCTTGGTCTTAGCCGTATTAAGAGCCAGATTGTTCTCTCCACACCAAACACAGAGCCGCTCCACCTCATCCCGATAGGTGGACTCATCCCCTCCTGAAATGAGCCCTACCACCGTAGTGTCATCAGCAAACTTGATGATTTTGTTGCTGGAATAGATGGCTGTACAGTCATACGTATAGAGAGTGTAGAGCAGGGGACTCAACACACAACCCTGTGGTGAGCCGGTGTTAAGGCTAAGGGCTGTGGACATTTTTCTCTCCAAGGAAAGAGAGTCCACCCCTTAACTTTTGAAAAGTTAAAATAACAATAAACTCAAACAGATTAGGGGGGCCACTGGGGCGCATTGGAAGATGGCTGACAATAACATCTCTCTGACCCACACGAGGTAATTAAGAGGCTGTGATGGGAGTAAACAGCCTCCCTGCCCCCCCCCAGGGAATGGGGGGGGGGACTTCCCTTGCCTGCTGTGCCCATATATACCACCCCCGAACTTGAGGGGGTGGGGGCACTAGGCAGAAAGCCCTTGTGTGGATTTCGGCTCTCCTGGACGCTGTCTCTGATTCGCGCCACTAGCTGCAGCAACTTCAAAAGAAACTATTAGGAAGAAGCGAATGCACATATTTCAAGGAAGAATGGGGAGTAAAGACTGCTAATTGAAGGGATCTCTGAGAAAGAAGACGGGTCAGATAAACAGAAATATATCATGAGAAGACACACCAAGGCTCGGTATGTCGGCAACGGGACTGGATGGAGGGGGGACTTTCCTTTCTTCTATGTGATTAACCAATAATCCCCCCCACAAGTCAGAAATGCCGCTTAAATGACCTAAACTGGAAGATTTAAGACTGTGTGGAGATAATTTCTAACCAAAAGCACGTTTTAAGGAGATCGTGGAAAAGTACAAGAGCTTTGGGATGACGCAGTAAAAAACAGTGTCGCCATTTTGGCAAGTTCTGTCGAAAGATTTATGTCTGGGAGGAGGAATGCATTTGTTTTCATATTGCGGGCGAACTTCCTCAGAGGACTAAAGAAGGCGACAGATTTGTGAAGCTTAATGATGGAAAGAGCGCTTTTATGTATGGATGATATATGGAAACCATCTCGATGTGGTTATTGGACGAACGGAAAAATCCACACAGGATTATAATTTGTGTTTACCTTCTTAAGGAGATTATCAGAAGAGATCACAAAGAAAAAAGAAAAATATATGAAAATAACAAGATGAGATGTGGGAACAGCAAGATAGGACTGGATAGAATTGTGAACATTATTTGGACAGATTTGTGGACATTAATGCAGCAGCAAGAAGATGATTGGAATCCCCTTCGGAACTTGAAATATGGGTACCCCCAACAAAAATTTAAAATTCGGCTTTGTAATTCGGAATTTATGTGATGTGATGTGATGTGATGTGATTTGATTTGATTTGATTTGATTTGATTGGTCGGTTAATAAAAATTATTTTAAAAAACTAAACAGATTAAAACTCGCATCCACTTTCTTTGAAGAGGCCTTGCCTGACATCAATTGGCGGGGAGTTCCGCAGTTTAGGTGCTAACTACGCTAAAAGATTGAATTCTAGCAAATGCAAAATGGGTGATGTGTGGCACCTGTGTCTAGATAATGTGCCTTTAAAATGAAGTTGCCTAGCCACGGCCGAGGAAATAAACAGTGGAATAATCTGGAGAGTTTAAAAGAGGCTCTGGCTGCTGCTACCGCCGTTGCTTGGCAGAGAACTTACTCTAAGACTCGATCAATCATTTTTCCATCTCTTTCTCTCTCTCGCCTCGAGTGGCAGGAGCTTCTAACTGTTGCTTTCTTTCCCTAATCCCTGGCGGAAGGGCCAAGGAACATGTTTTCCTAGTTTATTCCAGGCCACATTTCTTCACACTTGCCTGAACATGAAAAGCTTACAGAAAGCTGCAGACCAGTCTTGGTCAGTAGGGTAGCGATCGCCTGCGTTTGCCAGCGCTTGGGCGTTCTGAACACTTATGTAAGCTGAGCTGGTGTGGGGGGAGAAAGTCCCTTTTCTCTCAAAGTATTTGGCTTGCCTGGTTTATAGCAGGTAATCGTTTTATAGCTTCAGCGAATGCTTGCTTGCGATGGAACCTTGCGCATTGCAGGTGATTCTGGGGTGCACTGTAGGGTGCCCAGTCAGTTCGTTCATGGCACTGGGTTGTAGCCCGTGAAACTCTCCCATCTGCACAAAGGCTTCTGCTTGTACAGCCGAATTTCTCCTCCCTCTGAGCACCACCCAGATCTGTTCTGGGGGTTCCCCAACCTTCTGGAGCAGATTTGGGGAGCAGGCTTGCAGGGGGAGGAGAAGGGGAAGCTCAGGTAGAAGTTGTAGTGTAAACAGGATGTCTTTGTCGAATGCGACCCAATGGACCCTAATGCCTATTCTTTTCAGCGGATCTTCTTTGAGCAGGACTTCTCTCTCTCCTTTCCCTTTCCCTGCTTTTTTTGATAAAGTTTTATTAACACTTTTCAGAATACAATAGGACCCACCTACCTATGGGACCCACGTAGGACCCACGTACCTACGGGACCGCCTCTCCTGGTATGCCCCGCGGAGGACCTTAAGGTCTACAAATAACAACACTTTGGAGGTCCTGAGCCTCAAGGAGGTTAGATTGGTTTCAACTAGGGCCAGGGCCTTTTCAGTACTGGCCCCGATGTGGTGGAATGCACTGTCACAAGAGACCAGGGCCCTGCAGGACTTGACATCTTTCCGCAGGGCCTGCAAGACAGAGCTGTTCCACCAGGCCTTTGGTTTGGACTTGGTCTGACCCTAATGTTTCCTTCCCCTTATGGTCTTGATTTATCGGCTACTTTAAAGTGAGGCTGCATTTCAAATAGCATTTTAACCTGTATTTTAAATTGGTTTCTCCTCCCCCCTCTCTTTCCCCCCTATTACGCTTTTACTGTGATTTTATTGGTGTTAGCCTCCCTGAGCCCAGCTCTGGCTGGGGAGAGTGGGGTATAAATAAATTTATTATTATTATTATTATTATTATTATTATTATTATTATTATTATTATTTTATAAAAGACAAGCTAATTGACACAAAGAATCATAAAAAAGAAAAGGAAAAAGATAGAAGAATCCAGGGATCGTCCCTAACAATAAATCTTAACTTTTGTCCCATACAGAGTGTCTTCCCAGCTCTCACCTGGGAGCCTCTCTCTCATCTCCGGCCTTCTGCACTGAGAGATCTCCCCTTCCCTGTCTCTCACACAGGGTCTGTACATCCGCTTCATCTGCTTGCAATTCTTACCCAAATACAGTAAGATAAAATGATAATAGAAATGGTAATAGAATACCAAGGTTAGGAAGATAAGAATAATAACAAAACAGAGAGAGAGAGAGAAAGATTTATAGAAGTGACTTCCAACTATCCATCCATTCTCTGAGCAGGAGTTAACATGGGAGACAACCCACTATTCAGCCTTCGAATGAGCTGGGGGAGTGACTTCACATTGGATGGAGGAAAGACATTGAAGGTAGGGCTTGATGGGTTTCCACATGTGTTTATAAGTCCAGCCCACTTCATGCATAGGTCCGTCTCAGGGGCGGGTGCTTATTTTTTTAAAAAAATGCATTATTTATTAATGCTTTTCATTCTGAAATACACACCTTCATATGCATTTTGTCCTAGAGCGTGCATTTTTGGTACACGTTTTGGTATGCATTTTGGAGCCAACGATGATATTGTGAAATTTGGAGAAGGATAACAACTGCATTCCAATCCATGCATTTGTTCAGGAAGGACAAATCGGTTCAGTTTGCTTTAAAAATACAGACGGAACAAAATCCTTGAGCATCCCTAGGTGGAGTACATGTTTTGCATGCAAACGAGTGCCCTCGTTCAGTCGCTATCTGTTAAGGATGAATGAAGGGAGAGGAGCTGGGGTTGTATGCCAGTAAGTCCTGGGCAGTGTTGACCAAGTGAAATTAAAATCTAGGTTAGTTGAGTCCTTTAATTTAAGTGGGTCTAATCTAAGTAGGACACGGGGGGGCGCTGTGGGTTAAACCACAGAGCCTAGGGCTTGCCGATCAGAAGGTCAGCGGTTCGAATCCCCGTGACGGGGTGAGCTCCCGTTGCTCGGTCCCTGCTCCTGCCAACCTAGCAGTTCGAAAGCACGTCCAAGTGAAAGTAGATAAATAGGTACCACTTCAGCGGGAAGGTAAACGGCGTTTCCGTGCGCTGCTCTGGTTCGCCAGAAGCGGCTTAGTCATGCTGGCCACATGACCCGGAAGCTGTACGCCGGCTCCCTCGGCCAGTAAAGCGAGATGAGCGCTGCAGCCCCAGAGTCGGTCACGACTGGACCTAATGGTCAGGGGTCCCTTTACCTTTAATCTAAGTAGGACTAACAGAGGAGTAGCGTATGATAGAGCATAGAATCATAGAGTTGCAAGGGACCCTGAGTATCATCTAGTCCAACCCCAGCAATCCAGGAATATGCAGCTGTCCCATACAGGGATCAAACCTGCAACCTTGGCATTATCAGCACCATACTCTAGTCTAACCAACTGAGCTATCCAGGTGGATGGATTAGTTCACATTTAAAGGTAAATCTATCAACTTTGCACTTTTGGACATGAGAACTGAAACACAGCCACTCTTCAAAATTCACCGTCACCCAACTTTAGCAATCTAGTTCTCCAACCAACCATTGTTTACCAAAAATGCATGTATTATGGGAAAGGGTGCATGGAAATGAATGTAGTAGTGAAAATAACATACAAAAATGCATCACATTAAGAAAATTGCTTGTAAAAATGTGTACGTTAGTCAAAACTGCATACAAAAATGTGTTTATTTGCAGAAATTTGACCAAAACACTGATGAGTTTCCATGAGGATGATGATGATGATGATGATGATAATAATAATAATAATAATAATAATAATAATAATAATAATAATAATTGTGAATTGCTGCAGAAATCCTGGGCAACTGAAATCATGACTGGAAAAATGAGAAACTGAGAAAACTGAAACTGATTGATCCTTCCATCCCTGTATTGGACACAATCTCCTAATGCAGGATTTTGAAGTGACAAGAAACCAGTGTAGGGATTCCCTCAAGATGTGCATTTGCCCAGAAGGCCTGTCAGGTGATTGTACAAAGGTGATGCACCTTGATGGGACAGAGGATGGCTGGGGGTATCATATCAGAAGTTCCAACAGCATTGTTTTCGATAAGAAAAATCAAGGTAACTTCCTTAAAGTGAAGAAATCTGCACTTTGTCCAAGACATTTGGATGGCAGAACATCCTATCTAAATTAAAGCATAATGATTAGCCATCTATGATGCTTTCTGCAGTGATAAGATAAAAAGTCTCCAGGAAGCTTATTTGCTTAAGGCTGCTGGAGTATTTAATCTCCGAGCCCCACTGAATCGGGTTGAATTTCAGCGCCAGACAAGTTCAACGCTCCCTCTATCTTGGCATCTTGGTCCCAACCATGCGATGCTTGCCATTAAGAAGTGTACAAAGGTGCCATTTTCCTCCCTGTATTGTTCAGATTCCGATGGGTCATGTTGCGTTTTGAACAAGGAGTTGTGCGTCTTTGGAGAAAGAAAGGCGCTGACAAGCCAACTTAACTATGGCAATTCTCTCCGCCTCCCCCTGCCCTGCCCAGCTTCCCTGTCCCCCTCCCCCTTTGTATGATCGCTTGGGATGGGAGAAAAAGAGAAAATGCCAAAGCAAAACTGACTCTGGGCAGCTCAGCTGCATGAATTCCAGGTCGTCAACCTGAAATATACTCAGAGTCGCAAAGTGATTTCATGCTCTTTATTCAGCTCATAGTGGTGAGGAGGAATGAATGAAAGTCCCCTCAAAGTATCTGCTTTATATACATTATTTACACGATGGGCTGCACGTGATTGGCTAATTCCGGAATTCTCCTGTAGGCCAATCAGGTTGTGGATTCACTTCTATCTGGAGCTGGATTGGGTGGCTCCTGCCGACCAATCATACTGCTGCATTGTTCTAGGACCAATCAGACTGCTGCATTTTGGAGCCTATTGTTCTAGGACCAATCAGACTGCTGCAGTTTGGATCCTATTCAACTCAGTACATAACACAACCCAATAAGGATGTTTTCCAGTTCCGCACAAGCAAGTGGGCCTTTTGTAGAGCTGAAAAAGACACTAGCGAATCTTTCAACTCACAGGATCTCTGTACTGATGTGAGCAATTGGGGAAAGATTGGATGACATGTTCTAACACACTGGTTTTTCTTTTTTTAAAAAACATATTTTTATTGATTTTTCCATTTTTCATTACACAAACCCATAACTTAAAGCATTGCTCAAACAAAGCAGCAACCTCCTTCCCTCCCTCTTTCTGACTTCCAAACATCTTTTACAAATTCTTCACATTTCTATAGCCACTTTTTTACCTAATATCTTCTTTTGACATTCACCTCCTTATATGTAAATCAGCTCCTTATTTTCACATTACCAAACATTTCAACTCAAACCTACAAACGTTTTCAAATGTTTACAGTTTTCTTTCACATAAAATACAGTTTTCCACCTGTATGTGGTTTTCTTTAAATGAGCAAACCTGGTGTTCCTCAGAAGCCTACTGGAGTTGGAGAACAGCCTTTACCAAAGGTGTCATGGGCTTTGAAGACACCCGAACTCAGGACGAAAGGGAGAAATATGCTAAGAGGAAGGCACGCTTGACAAATCCACACCATGATCAACTCCCACCTGGAAACCAATGTCCCCACTGTGGAAGGACGTGTGGATCCAGAATTGGCCTCCACAGTCACTTACGGACTCATTGTTAAAACCGTGTTTATGGAAGACAATCTTACTCAGCTACGAGTGATCGCCAAAGAAGAAAGAAGAAGACTGGAGATTCCTCCATGAGATCACTAATGGCAGGTGAGTTTTCCTGAAAGTCAGCCTGCCTGCCACTATTGATCTTCCCCATTGGGCCGCAAGACTGTGGAGGACTTAGGTGTGCTCTAGAGGAAGCATGGGCTGACTTCAGGCATGTGGGAATGGCTATTCTTAATCATGAAAACCATAGAATTGTAGAGTTGGAAGGGATTCCAAGGGTTATATAGTCCAACCTCCTGGTGCAAAGCAGCTGAAAATCAGGCATGAGACAGTGGCAGAGTCGGTTACCTGCAGCCCAAGTAGATCTCTGTCAGTGTGGTACATTATTACATGAGCACTGCTCCACAGCATTTGATATTTTCATTCACATATATTCATTCAAAATAAGATGGGTTCATGAAACAATTCTATATTCTCCCACCATGCTGACGAAGATCTACAAAACAGCAGTCAATATCCGGAATCTCTGTTCAGTGTTGGACATTGTATTTGCTGAACACACAAAGCTTCACAGCTTATCTTTCATCGTACAGTTTGGTACCTCCCTTCATGGACCAAGCATCTGATGTGATATAAAACAGCTTTCCATTTTCTTAAGTGTTTCTGTTCTTAATTGATATTGGCACATAATGACGCTCATTTCCAAGCTGGGGGCTTTTGTAAAAGCACCTTTTGGCAGATCATAATTTTAAATCTCCACACACACACCCCGCACAGGAAATAGGACCAAATGTTTCCTTGAAAACATTCAACTGAATGTTGAGAGGGCTTAAGCAGACCTGATCTCATGAGATTCCTAAAGCTTGCGTGACTTTTTTCTTTTTTTTTGTCATTCAGAAGGTGTGCGTTCTTCGGAAACCGCTGAGGCTGTTTTCAAAATAGGTTTTAATTGAACCCATTTTCCTTTTTCTCTCCTGTAACTGGGCCACAGATAACTCTGCATTACCGGGAGAATGTAGAAAGTTAATTGCACAGCAATTTCAGGTTATGCATACTTTCCAAGGGCTTTAATTTAATTGTTGCAAATTAGACTTCGAAGCCACATGAGGCATTGCTCAATTTCAGGTTTGAGATTAAGCCTCCATGAAAATAGCATTTGGGGAGGGGGAAGGTCAGTCTAGACATACATAAATCCTGCAGCACGATTCACTAAAAATGTAAACCTTTGTAAGTATATCAACAGTCAAGTGGGGTGTACGTGACTGGGCAGAAGGGGCAATAAACGCTTTTTCAGCCAGCGAGAAAGATCAATGAAAATAACAGTATCCCTTTTCTTGGGCTTACAAAATAAAAAGACACAGCAGAAAAGGAAAAAGGGATGGGGAGGGAAGAGGAAAGAGGAAAGAAAGCAAACTAGGGTGTCAATCCTTAATGTTTCAAGGTTCTTATAACAACTAGATTAGATGGAAATGGACTGCTCCTTATTAAACAATCACAAAAACAGGTGTGGGTGGATTCCTGAGAAATATCCTGAGTGATTGCGATGTATCTGGAAATTGTGAATCTTACAGGGTGAGTCTTTGGCTTCTTGCCACTCCAATTGCAGCAGGTGGAGTTGATACCCCCAATCCCACCAATCTCCTGCTCTACCTTGCACTGCAGGTGGAGCTGACAGCCTCTGGAAGGCGAAAGAGGGTCGCAGGCCGGCTGTTGGGAAGTTAGAAAACTTGCTTCTGTCTCACATGATTACAAATCGGCTTGGCCTTGCTCCACATGGGAAAGGCTTGTTCTGAACAGCGAGAGAGGGGAGCTTGTTTAAAATGGCCCAGATAGGGTTTAACTTGCTCATATCTGATCTAACAATAGAACATTATGTTCAGAGTACAGAGAGAAAGTGTGCAGGGACTCTCAGTGTATCGTAATGGGCGGCAGCAGAACAGGGAAGGTTTCTGCGGCAAACACACAGCACCTTTTCGGTCTGATTTCTATTTTTAAGCAGTACTGGCAAACCAAAAACCCATTAAAAACTCTTCTTCAAATAGGAACTTCTGGCAGTAAGTTGCTTTTCTGCCCCAACTGCTTAGACTTGCCACTGTGGCAGGATATCCTGGAGGCATCTTGACTCTGCAATATCTCACCTGTGATCAAGACCTGATGTTTGCTAGAGCTTTTCATTGCTGTCATGTCCCAAAGCATCAGAAAACGAAAATGGAAATCTACAGTCGGGATTTTGCAGAGTGGGGTGGTGCAGTTATTGCTGCATTCTGAATTTGGGGAGCAGGGATCATGTACTATTCCATATGAAAACAAACATATAGGTTCTAGATTAGGTTTTTCACTTATAGGCAAAGATTTGTAGGTGCAGAGAGTGTGGGTTTTTTTGAAATGAAGAGCTTTTCGACACCCAATTCCCCCCAAACCTCTGCTTGCTGCTTTTGATGTCCTACTTTTCAGCTCAAGATGCTGAAGTCAGGGATCTTGAACTAGAGAACATCTCCTTTATTCAGGTACAGCTGCTCAAAGCTGACCTAGCCATTTTGCAGCTAATAATAATAATTTAGAAAATAACCCTAGCTGCTGGAAGTGGTGGATTTTTATTTTATTTTATTTTATTTTTTGTTTCAACTCGAGTGCCCTTGTCTTTGATCCCTGAATGACAAAAAGGCTTGAACCCAGGAAATATTGGAATCCTCAGTGACTGGGGTTTTGATTCAGTTTGTTTGTCCGTTCCGTCAAATGGCCTTAATTCCCCCTCTCACCGGGTTGGATTGAAGAAAAATGTTTTATGCAATCAGTTATTCAAGCTTTAAAATGTAAGCCTTTGCTGAGCACAGGGCTAATCCTTTGGCCAATATATACATAGTTTGGCTTGGCTGCTTTCATGTGGGATTTTCTCAGGCTCCATTTATGTAACAGTTGGAAAAGCTGAATGAAAATAACAAGGGTTATGTAGTAATCTTAGTGAAAGCAAAGGCTAAGCCAGACAAATTAAAAGGGATTTTTATTTTATTTTTATTGAACAAAATATATTCGGGTTTTAAAAGGATGCTTTCTTGTCTTGTGAATGAATTGATGTTTGGCTGACCATCCAAACATGGAGAGCCAGTGTGGTGTAGTGGTTAAGAGCGGTAGTCTTGTAATCTGGTGAACCGGGTTCGCGTCTCCGCTCCTCCACATGCAGCTGCTGGGTTGTTGGAATTCTGCCTGGGTCAGAGGAGTGTGCCACAGCGTAGGCACCGGCAGATATTCCTGTCGACCTCCCCGCGTCTCCACTCTGCTGATAAGCAGGCGAGGTCCCGGCGATTCTTCTCAGATGTGTGAGAGGAACACACCGTTCTTCATCTCTCCCCTTTGGTGTCCCCCAGGGAGGGTGAAGAAGCAGACAGAAAACTATTTACATCTTTTATTTCTGTCTCTCATATCAGTACAGAGAAACACGTCTGCACTCGACAACAGCAAGAAGAAACTCCACCCATGTACTTCCAGTACGGGTCATATGACACACACACTGAGCTAACATCCGGTGCTCAGTACAGAATGGACTGCCCCTTTGTTCCCATGGCAACAGTCACAAACATCCTGTCTGGCTTTCCAGCCACAAGCAGCTGACTGAGCTGCTGGAGCCTTTGCTTGCTGCAGCATTGGTGCTTTATGGTAACATGGGTGACCTTGGGCTAGTCATACTTCTCTGAAGTCTCTCAGCCCCACTAACCTTGCAGAGTGTTTGTTGTGGGGGAGGAAGGGAAAGGAGAATGTTAGCCGCTTTGAGACTCCTGAAGGGAAGTGAAAGGCGGGATATCAAATCCAACTCCTCTTCTTCTTCTTCTTCTTCTTCTTCTTCTTCTTCTTCTTCTTCTTCTTCTTCTTCTTCTTCTTCTTCTTCCTTGTCTGACCTTCTCTCTTTCAATACCGACCTGACATTACAGGGAAAGAAACAGGCAAATGATACAAATCCTAATTCTATTTGGACCAATCCCTGAGTCCAATCTTTTGATGGCTAAGCTTCATTTGCTTGAATAATAGAGGCCGTATCTGCACCATACATTTAAAGCAGTATTATATCACATGAACAGTCAAAACATATTGGGAACTGTTGCTTGCTAAGGGAGCTGAGAGTTGTTAGGAGACCGCTGTTTTCCTCCTGGAGCTACAATATCCGAGTTCCCTGGGAAGAGGGATTGATTTACTCTCAAAACCCTTAAACTACAGTTCCCATGATTCTCTGGGCGAAGCCATGACTGTTCGGAGCACAATGCTTCAAATGCCTAGTGCAGATGGTGTCAAAGAGTCAACCCCTTTGCAAGAGAGCAGGGGAAGAAAATCAGAGCAAATTGGCTGCACCCATCAGACCTCCTTGGTCGCCACCCATGCAACCTTACTGGGAAAGCTCAGAGGGAGAAGATCTGGACCCAGGCTCCTAGTGGTGGGCAACAGGCTGCACCCCAGAGGAGGAAATGAGCTGGGAGCTACTGGAGGCTGGGAGCATGATGAATGATGAAGATCAAGAAACAGACACAGAGCACAGAGCAGAGACAGGAATCCATAGGAACTCCTTGGCCACAGGCCACCCCCACTAGGTTCAGGCGTTACTAATCATTATTGGTGTTATGTACTGAAGTTCTCACCCTGGGCCAGCAGGGGGATACTGTAGATAGTTATGCAAATAAAGGATCAAAAGTGACGTTCAGTGATTGGATAGTTTTAGAAAATTGTTACAGTTACGTTGTTCTGGAGCTCTATATAAGCAGGCTGACTGAACCCTTCAGTTCAGTTCTGTTCTGGCCTGTGAATAAACAAGAGCTGTTTGAAGAATCGCTGCGTCGTCTAATATGTTCACCCACAACTTAACAATTGGCCTCCACCCTAGGGAGAAACACAGAAAAAGACTTTTCTTGATCTTAGGGAGCAGGCAGAATGGAATCCTTCGGGTACCCTGAAACCAAGCTATTGGGGTCTTTTAAAGGTATTCACTGATATTTTGACTAATGTCAGTATCAGAGAAGGCACTCGTGGAAGACTGCCAGGGAATACTTATCTGAGCAGGAAGCGCTGGAAGCCAATATATATCTCTATTCTGCACTGAGATTTTCTTGCCCCCTCTGTCGCAGATGAATAGAGTCTTGGAAAGAGAACGATGACCCCCTGTTGCGGAACAGGCTTCCTGGTGAAACTTGCATAACACCTGTCGCGCCGCGAGGTTATTTCAGTGCCAAGGGCTGCTTTTGTTCTCCGCAGACATTTTAACTGTGAGGCTTTTTAAAGTCTCTGTTGATTGGTATTTAAGATGCTCTGCTTTCGTTACAGATCTTGTTTAGCTGCATGAATTTTATTATCCTTGTTTTGTTTCGTTGTGTCTCTATTTTTATTGTGAAGGAGACCTGGGGAAGCTTGTTTTATGGGTGGGGTAGAAATAACTGAAAAATAAGGGAACAAAAAGCTCCACTCAGAGAAGTAGCCACTGTAATTCTCTAAAGTCACGCTGCTCGTTTAGTCCAATGGGTGAGCAGATCACTCTTGTGATCCAAGTATTGTCTATATGCTTCTCTGAATTCTGCAAGGCAGTTCTCCGGCCAAGCAATGTGTAGAAAAATACATATATGGGTGAAAGCAGCATGCAAAAATCCATTATAGGAGAGGGGTTTTTTTTGTAAAAATTGTGTATGCAGTGGTACCTCAGGTTAAGTAGAGCCAGTGTGGTGTAGTGGTTAAGAGCGGTAGACTCGTAATCTGGTGAACCAGGTTCGCGTCTCCGCTCCTCCACCTGCAGCTGCTGGGTGACCTTGGGCTAGTCACACTTCTCTGAAGTCTCTCAGCCCCGCTCACCTCACAGAGTGTTTGTTCTGGGGGAGGAAGGGAAAAGAGAATGTTAGCCGCTTTGAGACTCCTTCGGGTAGTGATAAAGCGGGATATCAAATCCAAACTCTTCTTCTTCTTAAGTACTTAATTCGTTCCGGAGGTCCGTACTTAACCTGAAACTGTTCTTAACCTGAAGCACCACTTTAGCTAATGGGGCTTCCTGCTGCTGCCACGCCGCCGGAGCACGATTTCTGTTCTCATCCTGAAGCAAAGTGCTTAACCTGAAGCACTATTTCTGGGTTAGCGGAGTCTGTGACTTGAAGCGTATGTAACCTGAAGCGTATGTAACTCGAGGTACCACTGTATTGGGCAATGTTGCACACAAAATGTGTATATGAGGAGATGCTGGTTTTCATGAGGGCATTAAAAAAACAAATCACAAACTGATGTTGAAATGTGAAGAACAGAACTTAATATTGGAGAAATGAGATTCCCTGCCTTTGAGTTGTGCTGCTGCCGCCTTGTGGGCTATCTTTAAGAGAAGAGACGGCTAAGGACTAAACCCTGCACAAATCTGGAATAGATTTCCTAAGATGGTTGGGTGGCGCCTGGTACGCCTCTTTCTGGCAACTCCTGCAGCCAAGCTGGTGCCAAACGTATCGCTCTTCTTTCCTTTTGACCACATCAAGGGAAGTAATAGTGCCACTGTATTCTGCTCTGGTCAGACCTCACCTGGAGTACTGTGTCCAGTTCTGGGCACCACAGTTCAAGAAGGACACTGACAAACTGGAACGTGTCCAGAGGAGGGCAACCAAAATGGTCAAAGGCCTGGAAACGATGCCTTATGAGGAACGGCTAAGGGAGCTGGGCATGTTTAGCCTGGAGAAGAGGAGGTTAAGGGGTGATATGATAGCCATGTTCAAATATATAAAAGGATGTCACATAGAGGAGGGAGAAAGGTTGTTTTCTGCTGCTCCAGAGAAGCGGACACGGAGCAATGGATCCAAACTACAAGAAAGAAGATTCCACCTAAACATTAGGAAGAACTTCCTGACAGTAAGAGCTGTTCGACAGTGGAATTTGCTGCCAAGGAGTGTGGTGGAGTCTCCTGCTTTGGAGGTCTTTAAGCAGAGGCTTGACAACCATATGTCAGGAGTGCTCTGATGGTGTTTCCTGCTGGCAGGGGTTGGACTCGATGGCCCTTGTGGTCTCTTCCAACTCTATGATTCTATGATCAGCGAAGCCGAGAGGGGAGCCTTGTTGTCTGGGCTGCCTCCGGACACACTGCCCAGGTTTGTGCCCCAAGGAGGTCACTTCAGTGTAGCTAATGCAGCAGTTTGACTTCACCCTTGGAGGTGCACTCCATTGTCTCTCGAGACAGATGGATGCCAACAACCGTTGAGTCACTTGGGGGTGCTGGTTGGCTGGTTAAGCCTCTATGACTGCTCCCATTCTTCTGAATCCATTCCGATTTCCCAACTTGGAAGCCTGGGCAGCTCCCTTTGGAACGCAACCGAAATGCAAATCTAACCCACTTGGAAATGCACACCTTGCTTAGTAGGTCAGTCCTTTGAAGCTTGTTTCCTAAGCTGCTTCCACCAGCCCAATTCTGCGAGTCATCATTCCGAGGCTGCAGGATTGGTTGGATGGGGCCAACTCTATCTCTAGCCTCCATCCCTGAGAATGTGTTTGTTTTCCACTGTGGGTGGAATCCCTGCCAACTCTCTGAATATTGTTTTCCAATCCTTAATCTGTTTTTCCCCCGTAGGCGAAACTGACTTGTGTTCCTCTCTCCCCAGGACTTCTTGATTGCTCAGCATTTGATCTCCTCTTGCCCTGCCCTCAGATTCACTCCTCTTCTTAGATCATAAAGCAAATATGTCAAGATAAAAGGGGCAGTGTTACATACGACTGCAGCAGCAAGAATTTGGGGCTGGGGACAAGGGTGGTGGGTTTCCTTAAGCAGGTAACTATCTTGTGATACTGACCGCACTGGTTTTTGATGTTTTCAGGCCCTCTTCGAGGTGATGGTTACAGGCTGGCCACATAGGCCAGGCATCCCCAACCTTCGGCCCTCCAGATGTTTTGGACTACAATTCCCATCATCCATGACCACTCGTCCTGTTAGCTAGGGATCATGGGAGTTGTAGGCCAAAACATCTTGAAGGCCGCAGGTTGGGGATGCCTGTTATAGGCATTACCAAGAAAAGACAAAATGGTTTACCGAAAAGGAGAGCGCTAATTTGCATAAAATCTCCATACAATAGATTAAAATAATTACTGCATTTTAAATAAGGGGTGAAGAACCTGTGGCGCTCTAAATGTTTCTATTCTACATTTCCTACCATTCCCGAACATTGGCCACGCTGGCTGGGTCTGAATGGGAGATAGAGTCCTGCATACGATTTATGCGCATACATTTTGGATGTGATTTAAGTGGGCACACTGTATTAGAGTATCGCAGAAGACCATTGTGATTTCAATGAGCTGGGTTTTTTGTGATATACAACAATGCCCTCGGAATCCATTTATTGAGAACTGAGCAGCATGCTCAGTGGCCACCGAGTGCTGATTTTTGAGGGAGTCATGGAAATTGGATGTGGGGGTGGAATGGAATATCCTGTATAATATCCTGCATAAAAGGTAAAGGGACCCCTGACCATTAGGTCCAGTCGTGACCGACTCTGGGGTTGCAGTGCTCATCTCGCTTTATTGGCCAGCTTCCAGGTCATGTGGCCAGCCTAACTAAGCCACTTCTGGCGAACCAGAGCAGCGCACAGAAATGCCGTTTACCTTCCCACCGGAGCGGTACCTATTTATCTGCTTGCACTTGACTTGCTTTCGAACTGCTAGGTTGACAGGAGGAGGGACCGAGCAACGGGAGCTCTCTCCGTCGTGGGGATTCGAACCGCTGACCTTCCAATCAGCAAGCCCAAGAGGCTCAGTGGTTCAGACCACAGCGCCACCCGCATATCCTGAATAGGAGCACTCCACAAAGTAACCTTTCATTGCAGGTACCACTTGAGTATCTCAAAAGATCTGTTATCCCTGATTCCCTTGTCTCCATCCATATCCTGCTCTGCTCCCAAGAAGCTCAGCACATGGTAGATGGATTTACCCAAATCTATCCTAGCAACCTTGGGAGTTTGGCTGGGGTGAGATTTAGTGAGTGAGAAAGGCCATGGCTCTGTAGAACATCTGCCTTGCATGCAGAAGTTCCTAATTTCAATCCGCAGCATCTACAGGTAGGGCTGGGGAAGAACCCTTTCTGAAAACCTGAAATGCTGCTGCCAGCCAGTGGAGACAGTACTGATCTAGATGGACCAATTACCGTATTTTTCGCTCTATAGGACACACCTTTTCCCCTCCAAAAATGAAGGGGAAATGTGTGTGTGTCCTATGGGGCGAATGCAGGCTCCTTGGCTTCAGCGATAGCAATGCAAAGCCTCTGAAGCCTGCGCTCCGGAAGCTTTGCGTTGCTTTCGCAGAAGCCAGGAGAGTCTGGTCTTTGAGGCTGGCGGTGGGGGAAAGCAGCGCTTCCCCCCACCGCCAGCCCCACAAGCTCGGGGGGCAGCGGGAAGGCGCGGGACGCCTTTGCACTGCTCCCCGATCTGGTTTTGAGGCTGGCGGTGGGGGAAAGCAGGGGAATTCCTCCATCTCGTAGAAAAGCCCGCAGGAGCCGCGCAGCCTTTAAAGAGCGCGCCGCTTTTGGGGGCTTTTCCCCGAGGAGGGAGAAGGGACTGACTGGCCGAGTCAGTCCCTTCTCCCTCCTGTGGGCTTTTGCAGGAGGTGGGGGAATTCCCCTACCTCCCGCAATAGCAGGGAGAAGGTCTGGGAGAAGCGGACAGGCTGCGTGCAGCCTGTCCACTGCTCCCAGAGCTGGTGGGGGAGGGGGAATCATATTTTTTTCCTTGATTTCCCCCTCTGAAAACTAGGTGCGCCCTATGGTCAGGTGCACCCTATAGAGCGAAAAATATGGTAGTCTGACTCTGTAGAAGGCTGCTTCCTGCATTCCTTATGTCGTCTCCAAGTAAACTCTAAGTTGTGGGAATTTTAACCACTGCTGCTCACTCTTAGTTGCCAGCATCCTGGATTCATTTCTCCACATTTCCTGGAACCTGTATTTTAATTTTTAGCTCTTTGTCACATAGACGGGCTAATATAGATTCCTAACCAGCCTTTGAACTTGCAGTGTTCTTTAATAAAAAATAAAAAACCCCAGAGGCCTATCTCCTGGGACTTACAGATTTGGATATTCTGCTAAAAATGAAGGGTATCTTTTTATATGCCACGGCGGCAGCAAGAGTTCTTATCACGGCAAAATGGAAGAGTATTGAAATTCCCTCTATACATGAATGGATCCAAAAGCTGACAGAATATGCCGAATTAGATGCTCTATCAGAAAAAAATAAAGAATAAATCAAAACAGGAATTTGTCTGAAAATGGGAGGTTTTCAAAGAATATTTGAAATATAAATATAGTAGTTTAAACTCTGTTGCAGCATTCGAGGAACTTCAGTAACAGATGCAAGTTTGACATAAGAGTTAAGATATATTAAGAAAAAGTTAAATTATGATAAAAGTGTGTATTGGCAATAAGTAATATGAATTTTAAATAAGGAATAGATGGGAGGTCGGGTCTATAGTGTTAAGACCAACTTATGTTTTACTGTTTGTTAAGAAAATTTGGTGTTTATTGTTATTCCTGTGTGTAATTCTGTATCTGTGTTTTCTCTTTTTTTCCATTTCTTTCTGTATCAATAAAAAATGAACTTGCAGTGTTCAGTCGTATAGTGGGAAAAGAAACAGGTGAGTGGGTCAGGTGAGTAATGACATCATTTTGCAGAATTCCACGGTGATTGATGGCTCCTCCTTGATCTGTCAAATGAATGTGATGATAATGAGGCTTTCAAGTCTGTTTGTGGCAAATTAGCATAGTGGAGGTCAGAGAACGACAGAAACAATGAGAGACGGGGAAATTCTTTCATTTTCTTTGATGGGTGTCTGACTTCACAGAACATTTATTTGCAAGGTCATTTGCATTTCTCAAGTTTGTACTTCAGCTGGCTGAAAATCTTTTCCTAAAGCTTGGTGTGTTTTACAAGTGGAATATCTCCAGCCAGAACAGAAGAAAGTGCCACAGAGGTTAACGGAGTCTACTCCCAGGAAACTAGGCATGAGATTGTGGTCATTCTTATCCTAACGCACTGGGTCAGGCACCCCCAAACTTGGCCCTTCAGCTGTTTTGGAACTACAACTCCCATCATCCCTAGCTAACAGGACCAGTGGTCAGGGATGATGGGAATTGTAATCCCAAAACAGCTGGAGGGCCGAGTTTGGGGATGCCTGCACTGGGTATTTGAGGAGATTTCACCCCTCCCATATCCAAGAATCTGCTGATGTTCTCTGCTGATTCCCCAGAGAGGAGGGGCGGTTTCTGCTCTCTACTTATTCCGCTCCAGCCTCACATCAAAGTGTCGGGGAGAGAGAGAGACTGAGTGTTAGAGAGAGATCGTGTGTATAGATAAGGTTGCTGCTAAGAGCAGCTGCAGACACTCAGTGCAGTTCAGCATTTTTCATTTAGACCTCATTTAGCTCTGTATATAGTTGTGTATTATAGTTGTACAGTGGTGCCTTGCAAGACGAAAAGAATCCGTTCTGTGATTCTCTTCGTCTAGTGGTTTTTTCGTCTTGCGAAGCAAGCCCATTGACGGATTAGCAGATTAGCGCTATTAGCGGCTTTTAGCGGCTTATCTGCTGATCAGATCAGCTGATAAGCGGCTTAGCGGCTTAGAAAAAAGGGGGGGAACCCCGCAGGAACTCGCAAGGCATTGTCGTCTTGCGAAGCAAGCCCATAGGAAATTTGTTTTGCGAAGCACCTCCAAAACGGAAAACCCTTTCGTCTAGCGGGTTTTCCGTCTTGCGAGGCATTCGTCTTGCGGGGCACCACTGTAGATAGAATAAAGAAGATATTCTACAGAGCTGCTCTCCGAGTCGTTTATGCTCAGCTGTACTCTGCTATATTCTGCTGTGCAATGACTGTCTTCTAGAAGTGAGTTCGGTGCTCACAGTTCTGAGCTGTGAGTCCACAGCACTTTGACCTGTTCCTGCAGAAGGTGGTCTCTGGAAGTGCTACCCAGCTCGCCTAGCCCAGTCAGTGCTGAAGTGGATGAGTCCAGTCGGTGGCACTGGCTCAAGGGTGATGCTGACAGTATTATGATATGTATTACTTCTCTTTGGCAGGGTGTGTATGTATAATGACGGACAGTCAGAAATGGATGAACATAGCTGCCTGCATTTGTGTATTCTCCTTGGGGACATGACAACAGGAGCTGTCACGGTGAGCTCCTGCGTTTCAGCATTTGCCACGACACCTCTGGCAGCGTTCCTCTCTGCGTCTAAACTGGGACCTTTGAATCAGTTGATGTCAGCAGCTGGAGTCATGCCTTGTTGCACATGAGAAGGAGGGAAGGCAGCCAGTAGCTTCTGAGAGGTGAAGGCAGCTTCCATCTGCATGAGCAACCTGGCATCGCCCCAGATCAGTATCTGTCAAGGGCAGGTTTCATAGTCTTTGCTGAGGCTGAGGAAAAACTTGGGTGGAGGAGAGAGAGGTGGAGAGTTCCGTATAAACCATTTTAAACAAAAGACCAACGTTTCCCTGCTATGGCGGGGATAGAGAACTGGACACAAGACACTAAAGGTTTCACAAAGACAAAGAACGTTCTGCCTTCCCTAATCTCATAATCAGGGCCGGCCCACCCATGAGGTAAGGCGAGAAGACCGCCTCGGGTGGCAGAATCCACAGGGGCAGCAGATCCAACCTCTAAGAAATGCATTTCCCACTGATGTTGCCGCTGCCGCGATGACAGTGACGGCTGTGATGTGCTCCTTGGAGGACAGATCTGTCTGCTGCTCAGCAGATCCTACTGGAGTCCAGGGGCAGAGGGAAGAAGAAGAAGAAGAAGAAGAAGAAGAAGAAGAAGAAGAAGAAGAAGAAGAAGAGGAGGAGGAGGAGGAGGAGGAGGAGGAGGAGGAGGAGTTTGGATTTGATATTCCGCTTTATCACTACCCTAAGGAGTCTCAAAGCAGCTAACAATCTCCTTTTCCCTTCCTCCCCCACAACAAACACTCTGTGAGGTGAGTGGGGCTGAGAGACTTCAAAGAAGTGTGACTAGCCCAAGGTCACCCAGCAGCTGCATGTGGAGGAGTGGAGAAGCGAACCCGGTTCCCCAGATTATGAGTCTACCACTCTTAACCACTACACCTTATTGGCACACAGGCAACCAAAAGCAAACTTGTGGGGTCTCCTGGGGTCCAGGGGCAGAGGAAGGAGGTGGTGGGGGCGTTCCACTCTGGGTGTCATCACTGAGGGGGGTGACATTCGGCGTGCTGCCTTCCCGCGGCTCCCAAGCCTCCCCCGAGCCATCAGGGGAAGGGACAGAGTTGCACCGCTTTGCCGGCGGCCTTCCCCCCTTCCCCCTTTGTTTTGACAGTTCAGGGGAGCCTTGGGAGTCGCGGGGGGCGTGCCATTGCCCTCCACTTCCGGGCTGCTTCTTGGGAGGGAGGCCTCCCCCCCTGCTGTCAAAAGGAAGAGGGAAGGGAGGAAGGCTGCTGGTAAAGTGGCACGGCTCCCCACCCACCCAGGAAGCAGCATGCCATGGGCAGATCACTCCACACCCCCCATGGGCAGCTCGCTCCCTGGGAAACTCGCCGCGGTGCCCCCCTGGGATATTCATCCTCCCCCCCATGGCCCTGCCCCTGGGTGCACAGCATGTGCACCACTCCGGGTGCCAGAGCAGCTAGCTCTGCCTCTGCTGGGTTCTACACCTTCCCGGCATAATTCAGAGTGGATCCCTTCCTAGTCCCGCTGCAGCAGCCTTTGATTCCCACTTCAACCGTCTGGGGAGGTTGATTTGATTCTGTCCCTTGTTCCCGGTGTAGATCTTCGCTCTTCCTTCCCTGGTGGTGGGGACGGGTGCCATTTTGTGGATCGCCTGAGCTGCCAAAGTGTTTTGGGCCAGCCCTGCTCATAATGCTGGATGCCCAAAGATGTTGAATGATGGGAGATTCGGGACGGACAGAATACTGAAGAGGCATCCATCCTATTCTTGTGACTCATTTGTTTTCACTGCTTTTAATACTGAACCTTAAGTTATGTTAGCCTGCTCTGGAATCTGCTGGTAATGGGTGGGTAATAACTTAGACAACAACGTTCTGCCTTGTTTCTTTCTGAATCCCTAAAAAAACAAGATAGATGGTGTTTTGAACTGGCGGATACCAGCCCAGAGTGGTAGCTCTCAGGTGGCTTTATTTATTCATACTTAAGCACTGCTGCTAGTGGATGTCATTAACCCAGATGAGGTCAATTGACAGAAATGTCACATTTCCCACTGCAGCTGATCTTGTTTTCCTATCTACACCTCTCCACCCCAATCTTGCCTACACCAGTAACAAAGGTCATGCTGTGACTGAATGAGGTAAGTAGGCGTCCTATTTTCTGAACTCAACCCCTTGCTAAAAAATAGGGAAAGGACCTTGGGTGATTGTTCAGGCATGAGCTTGGAATACAGACAGGGATGTTGCTATATACTTAAAAGTCTCAGGGCAGACTATTGAAAGAACAGCAGCAGGGATCATTCAGTTAATATCCTAATGGTTAATTCTGTTGACAGCCAACCAAGGAGCTGTGGCCTAGCCATAGCTGTCAAGTGTCCCTTATTTGAAGGGACAGTCCCTTATTCCAGCGCCATGTCCCGCTGCTGTCCCTTATTGATAGATGTCCCTTAAATGTCCCTTAAATTTCAAAGGAAGCAGCTCCTCTCCCTCCCTCCCTGCCGGCCAGGAAGGAGGGAGGCTCCAACTGTGTTGCTTGGCTGTGTTGCTCACCCAATAAGAAGTCTAAGAACGACTGGGGGGTGGAGCTTGCATGCCTTGTGTGTGGCTAGTTAATGCAAGCTGAGGGGTTTTTTTGAATGCTGGACGCCATTTTGTTGCACGTGCTGCTGCAAACTTTGCAGTGCAAAGCCAGGCTGGGGAGCCATCTTAAGTTGAGGCTGCATAGGCCTTGTGGTGCATGTGATTCAGATTCTATTCAGTTGAACCTCTGGTTACAAAGTTAGTTGGACAGTGTTCTCGAAGCTACTGCAGGAGGACAGGAAGACTGGAGTGCCTGGAACCGGTGAGCCTGCTGGTTGCTTATTTTCAAGGCTGCTGGTCCCTTATTTTCAAATCTGTAAGTTGACAGCTATGGGCCTAGTTAGAATGCCATGAGCCTTGCAGAGGTAACTCATACTCTGATTGGCTGTGCACATGTCAGTGGTGGGTGGAGCCAGGAGCAAAAGTGGGTGGAGCAACAAATGTAAATTTTACCTCTGTATAGCAGGCTGGTTTCTACACAGACTTTCATACCCTCTCCATCTCGGCCACGTAGGAGGCAATATCAGGGTGTAAGGACACATTCCAGCTAGGCTGAAACCCTCAAGGTGGTTGTGCGGCTGGGCCAATGTGGAGAGCGGATGTGATCTGGGGAGAGTCCCAATGGCCAGATAGGTGTGGAGGATAGCCTCAGATCTCAGGTTCACCTGAGGTAGGCTTTGGTCTCATCCAGCTTGTGCTCAAAGCTTTCTCTTTTTTTAATGGATAAAGAACTGAAGATTGATTGACAGTTTCTCCAAACAACTGCTTTCAGGATTTAAGAGAGGGAAAGGATAATTGCCACGCCTAATCTCTAGAAATATGCCAAGAATAATGAAGTCACAGAAACAAACGAATGCCTTAAAGCAAACTGCACGGGAAAATAACTTTCCAGGCAAAAACTCAGATGCTCAGTGCAACAGAAAGTTGTCATGTGGCTTGCTGCTGCCACACCAGAAAGCAATCGGGCACGTTAGTGTAGATGCACATGGAGACAAAACCTGTGGTCTTTGCTAGGAGTGGTGTCTGGGCAATGACTAAGAGTTACCCCATCAGCTATTCTTCCGCCCCCTGCAGATTAAGTTTTCATTTGTTGTTGTTTTCAATCTGCAAGGGATAAATGAATTTAGCAGGGTGTGTGCCCTTTAAATATCAAGTGGAGTTGAAAGGTTTGTTTGCATGCAAGAGGGATGAACTTTTGACATTAAGGAAGCTTTGTGTGGTAATGGCCAGGTGAATCGCTTTGAGGTACCAGCTGCTCCCTCCAGCTTTCCAGAGTGCAGCTTTTGAAACTGATCAACAGTCCATTGAATGAATGAAAGAGAGAGAGAGAGAGAGAGAGAGAGAGAGAGAGAGAGAGAGAGAGAGAATCCTCTAGTTGAAGGGGCCTCAAAGGCTACCTAGTCATTTGTGCTTATATCTTCATTTTTATGCATAAAGGTAAAGTTAAAGGGACCCCTGACCATTAGGTCCAGTCGTGGCCGACTCAGGGGTTGCAGCGCTCATCTCGCTTTACTGGCCAAGGGAGCCAGCGTACAGCTTCCGGGTCATGTGGCCAGCATGACTGAGCCGCTTCTGGCGAACCAGAGCAGCACACGGAAACGCCGTTTACCTTCCCACCGGAGTGGTACCTATTTATCTACTTGCACCTTGACGTGCTTTCAAACTGCTAGGTTGGCAGGAGCAGGGACCGAAGAACGGGAAATCACCCCGTCGCAGGGATTCGAACTGCCGACATTCTGATTGGCAAGTCCTAGGCTCTGTGGTTTAACCCACAGCGTCACCCGTGTCCCTTTTTTTTTTTTTTTAAATGCATGCTTCCCCCTAATACATGCTTTTTTTGTAAACATGGGGTAGGGGGAGAACCACCCTGCAAAAATCAGTAAGTGTGACTTTTGAAGGATGGTTCTGTGTCGGATCTCATATTGTTTCTGAAAGTGTGGATTAGATAGTCACCTTTAAAGGTCTACTGAATCAACCCCTCGGATCCTTAAATGTGACCATTCATTCATTCATTTTAATAACCAGTTTGGCTCTCACACCAACCCCTGTTGGACTTCTGACTCTTCTCTCCTGTTTCTTTGAGAATGTCTTTTTTGATCCATCTTTGCAGTATCAACGGACTTCCTTCCTGCCACTTCATTTCCTGACTACTTCGACTAATGTACTTGCCCGCAGCATGGTTTTGGAAACGGACCAGCTGGCTTAATTTTAGAACTTCTTCAGTGGGTAAAGTAAAGCTGACGCTTTGATTAGCTGAGAAATGTTTGCATGTCCACATCTCACACCCGCTATTGTGTTCACAAAAAGGCAACGTTAAGTCCAGCCACTGAAGTCAATTCGGGAGCATTTCCCCAAGCCTTCCTGCTTCTATTTGTGTGTATCCCTGAGAACCCTTGCAATTTCTCTTTTTCTCAGGAATGGGTGGCTCTCTCAGCTTTGGTTCCTTGCAGTTTCTCCCCCCCCCCAGTCTTAAAATAGGTGCTTCGTGCTTCCTCATCGGCCTGCATTCCTAAAAATTCATTAACATTTTAGTGAAAATTTATCCTAACCCAGTGGCATAGCATGGGTTGCAAGAGCCCAGGGCTGTGCAAAGGGGAGGGAGGGAGGGAAATGGACAGAATGCACAAGCGCATTCAACTGCCTAATGGCTTCAGTGTCACCCAGGAGATAGCAGTCACAGAGATAAGAAAATAAGAGTAGTTCTGTTGTATGGAGAGGTCACTTCCTGGCACGCATGGAGAAGCTGTTTTCAATGAAGCCCGGCAATGGAAATGTATTGAGGTAGCATCAGATGTTGATATCTGGGCCCCTAACAATTTTGCACCCATAGCAGCCACCCTTGTGCCCCCCATGCTATGCCATTGTTCTAACATACACATTAGTAAGCAATTTTGTATAATATACTCATTTTTTACAAAGCAATTTTGCCTAATATAACACCTTTTATGTATTTTATACATCGTTCTAAAAATATATATTATGCGTTTTAATGCACACTTTACCTCAGCAGATGCATTTTTGTACATGTTGCTTGGTTGCAGAACTGCATTGCAAAATTCGGTGACATGCGACTTTTGAAGGGTTGGCTGTGTTTCAGTTTGGGGATGTGCAATTCAGGTGGGTTCTGTTAAGTCGTGGGTTGACATAGCAGCCGGCACAGCGATTTCTTCAAGTAGCTCTTTATTATGGCAAGCTGGAATAGAACTGACTGCGAACAGCTCAGCCGGCCTGTATTTATAAGCAGCCGGCTGTCAACATTGTAACCACAACAGCCCAGAGTTCCCGCCTAAAATAACTGCCGCGGACCTGAGTGAAAACTATCTACAGACCTGAGTGAAAACTATATACAGTATCCCCCTGTTGGCCCAGGGTGAAACTACACTACATAACACCCCTCCCCACCGAGATAAGGCGTTAGTTACAATCGTAATGGTTTCCTTATATACAGCACTACGCGTAATGGTTCAATTAAGCACAAAAGCATATCGGTTACATTTCCCATACTTAGACCAACAGTGATACCTGTCCAACAACATAGTCCTTTAAATAAGTTGGGCGCTTGGAAACTCTGCCAGACCGCCGGGGACTGGTAGCCAAGTCCGGAGGGCCACACAGTTCTCGCTGAGGCTGTGGTGCGACCCTAGGTGGCGTTGGAACCAACTCCCCTGGATCCGCTGCTGTGGGTGGAGCCTCCTCAAGTGGAGTGGTCTGAGTCTGTTCTGAAACGGCTTGGTTCGGCTCCACGCTGGCAGTTTGCGAGGGAGGTGTAGGTGGGGCCTCGCCATCTGTACGTGTCTCTTCTGGAGCCGCAAACGCAGTTGGGGGCACCTCGGTAGTGTCCAAGTCCCCAACCCTGCGCCTAAGCTGGTCTATGTGCCGTCGCCACAAGCGTCCGTCTTCGAGTGCCACCTGGTACGAGCGAGGTCCAGTGACTCCCACTACTGTGGCTGGCACCCAAGGGATGTCCCCCACATAGTTCCGGGCAAAGACCTGGTTTCCTGGGACAAGTGACCGTGGTGCGTTGGCACAGCCTGGGGGTTCAGCCACGGCAAAGTCTGGGTGTAGCCGGTCGAGCGGTGACCTGAGGCGGCGGCCCATAAGCAGTTCAGCAGGACTCCTCCCTGTGGCCGCATGAGGGGTGATGTGTTGCACGAACAAGTATTCGGCGACCCGCTCATGCCAGTCTCCCCGGTCCAGGCGCGCCAGTGCCTCTTTTGTTGAGCGCACCATTCTTTCCGCTTGCCCGTTGCTGGATGGATGAAAGGGTGCCGTTAGGGCATGGCGGATGCCCAGTCCCAAAAGATACCGCTCAAACGTGCCTGACGTGAACTGCGGTCCGTTGTCAGAGACAAGGACATCAGGACACCCATGTGTTGCAAACAGGCCTCGCAGCACCCGGATGACAGCTTCGGTAGTGGTGGAGGGCATCAGGGCGACCTCCAGCCATTTGGAATAGGCGTCCACCACTACCATAAAGGTCCGGCCGTGAAAGGGGCCAGCCAGATCGATGTGCACCCTCGACCAGGGTGTCTTTGGCGTCTCCCAGGTGTGTCCCTTAGCTGCCGGTGGTGCAGGCCTCGACTCCTGGCACGCTTGACAGGCGGACACCCAGGCAGTGATGGCATCGTCCATATTAGGCCACCAGACGTAACACCGAGCCAACGCCTTCATTTTGACAATTCCCGGGTGGCCAACGTGCAGAGCCTCCAGGACGCGCTGACGGAGTCCCTGGGGAATCACGACGCGGTCTCCCCACAGCAGGCAGCCGCGATGAGCTGAGAGTTCATGTTGTCTGGTTGCGAAGGGCTGGAACTCCGATGCAAAAGGCCCTTGTGGCCACCCCCTCCACACCCAGTTGAGCACCCGGCTGATGGTGCGATCCTGGGCAGATGTGGAGGCCACAGTGGCAGCCGATACAGGCGCTGCCGGAAGATCCTCAATCAGAAGGAGCGATGAAGCTGGAGCCGGGTCTTCCACAAATGCTGGAAGAGGGCAACGGCTGAGGGCGTCGGCATGGCCCATCGATTTCCCCGGGCGATGGATGAGCCGGTAGTGGTAGGCAGCCAGGAAAACAGTCCATCGCAGCATGCGTGGTGAGAGGACCGGTGGAGTTGGACGATCACCGGCGAGGAGGCCCAGGAGTGGCTTGTGGTCAGTGATGAGGTCAAAAGTCCTGCCATAGAGGTATTCATGGAACCTCTTCACTCCAGCCACAAGTGCCAATGCCTCCTTGTCGAGCTGGCTGTAATTCCGTTCCGTCGGAGATAGTGTCCTGGAAAAGTAGGCGAGCGGTGCTTCTCTTCCATCTGGAAAACGGTGACTAAGGACAGCACCGATGCCAAAAGGTGAGGCGTCGCAGGCAAGGACCAGCGGCCTGGATTCACTGTACTGTACCAGCACACTGTCTGAAGAAAGGAGAGCCTTGACCGCGTTGAAGGCCGCCGTCTCCCGATGACCCCAGGCCCAAGGCGTCTTAGTGCTAAGGAGTCGGTGAAGAGGCTCAGCCACTGTGGCTTTGTGGGGCAGGAACATGTTATAAAAGTTCAGCAGCCCCAGGAATGCCTGCAACTCCGTTTTGTTCTTTGGGGTGGGGGCCTGCTGGATAGCGCGGATCTTGGATGTGGTTGGATGAAGACCGGAGGCATCGATAAGATAGCCCAGGAACTCTACCTGTGGAACGGCGATCTGGCACTTCTCCCTCTTTACCTTGAGCCCGGCCTCCTGGAACCTGGTCAGCACGGCACGGAGGCGCTCGAACAGCTGCTGGTGTGAGTCTGCAGACACCAAGACGTCATCAAAATATGGTACCACGCCCGGAAACCCTTGCAGGAGACGCTCCATAAGGCTTTGGAAGATGCCAGGAGCCACACTCACCCCGAACTGCAACCGGCGGCAACGGAATGCCCCCCGGTGGGTGACGATCGTCTGGGCTTCAGCAGTGGCATCATCGACTGGCAGTTGTTGATAGGCTTGGGCAAGGTCCAGCTTAGCGAAGACCTTACCCTCACCCAGGGAATGCAGCAGGTGTTGGACAACAGGAACCGGATAAGCGTGCTGCTGAAGTGCCTTGTTGATCGTGCACTTGTAGTCAGCGCAGATTCTCACCGACCCATCCGGCTTGACAGGCGTGACGATGGGGGTTTCCCACTTTGCGTGGTCAACCGGCTCCAAAACTCCTTGGGCGATCAGTTTGTCCAGTTGTTCATCCACCTTAGCCTTGAGAGCAAAGGGAACCCGGCGTGGCTTTAGCTTGATGGGGGCGACTTGTGGATCAAGGCTAAAGGAGATGGGCGTACCTGTATATTGGCCCAAGGTGCCGTCAAAAACCTCGGCAAAGTCTTTGACCAGACCCTCAGTCTCTGTGTTAGAGATGCAGTTGATGCCGGTGACTTCCAGGCCGAGGGCATCAAACCAGTCTAGCCCTAGGAGGCTTGGCCGCTGACCTTCGACCACCACCAACCGGAGCAGGCCCGAAAAATCCTTGAAGGCGATCCGGAACCGGCCAACGCCTACCACGGGAATGTCGTTTCCCTGGTAGTCTCTCAGGTGTACGCGGTGAGAGTCGAGTTGCCTTTTGGACACTCTGGGTACCAGTCTTTTGATGGTGCTCCATGACACGATGGACAGGGCAGACCCGGTGTCGATCTCCATGTCACATGGAGCTCCTTCAATGAGCACCGTGACGTTCAGCTTGCGTCGCGTAGGCGAGTCGGTTTGGCCAATCGTGGTTCCAGACGGGCAGCGGCAGTTGGTGAGAGCGAAACAACTTTCCTTGGCAGACTGGAGTGAAGACTTGGACTTGCGAGTCGATGAAGGGGGGGTGTCAGACGGAGCCGATCGGCAGACCTTAGCGATGTGGCCCCTTCTGGAACACTTCCTACAGATGGCGTCTCTGAATCGACACTTGGCACGGGAATGGTTGCCTCCGCAGCCAGCACATTCCGGTTGGCCCTTGGACTTCTGTTGGAACTTCCTGCGCTCCCGCTTTGTCTGGTGCACGTCATCGTCTTCACTGGAGGATGCCTCCTCACTGCTGGCCTCTTCATGATGCACCGGAACTGGCTCCCTAGCAAGACGCGGGCTGCTGGACTTGCGGATCTCCTGGGCGGAGCGTTCAGCAGCTTCTGAGGCCACAGCCTCCTCAACGGCTTTCTGTAGCGTGAGGTCTGGCTTGGCTAGGAGGCGCCGTTGCAGATGGATGTCCCGGACCCCGCAGACGATTCGATCCATCAGGGCATCGTCTAAGTCTCGGAACTCACAGTGCATTGCAGCCTGTCGCAGGGCGGTGGTGTAGTTGTTGATTGACTCCCCCTCTGCCTGGTTCCGGTGGTAGAACGCATGGCGGGCAGCAATCTTGGACGGCTTTGGTGCGTAGTGGTTGCGGAGCTTCTCTTGGATCGTGTCCCATGGTGTTGCCTGGACTGCTTCAGGCGCAACCAACGCTCAGGCCGTCTCAAACACCTCAGGCCCACAGAGGCTGAGGAATAGGCCCCGCTTCCGATCCTTTGATACTGCTGTCAGCTCGTTGGCTTGGAGGTAGCAGTCGAACCGAGCGAGGTAGGAGTCCCATGATTCAGAGGCTGGCGCAAACGGCGGTAGAGGCACAAGTGAAGCCATGATTCCGATGCCGGCGTGAAGGGCAATGGATGGAACACAGTGCTCTAGCCAGAACAGTCAGCTCTGAATTGGTTCTGCCCAGTGATTTCGCTCAGTGATTTCGCTCTGTGATTCAGCTCAGTGATTCAGCTCAGTTCAGAGGCTGGCCGCATCTGGCTGTGCTCTGATGTCCATCAATCCCATCCTCGTCGCCAGTGTTAAGTCGTGGGTGGACATAGCAGCCGGCACAGCGATTTCTTCAAGTAGCTCTTTATTATGGCAAGCTGGAATAGAACTGACTGCGAACAGCTCAGCCGGCCTGTATTTATAGGCAGCCGGCTGTCAACATTGTAACCACAACAGCCCAGAGTTCCCGCCTAAAATAACTGCCGCGGACCTGAGTGAAAACTATCTACAGACCTGAGTGAAAACTATATACAGTATCCCCCTATTGGCCCAGGGTGAAACTACACTACATAACAGGTTCACCTTGACATGGAAACGGAATAGCATTTCTCTGCCTTCCCACCCCCTGCTCCTCTCTCCATCTTGCTCCTGCACTTCTCTTTCCTGTGAACATGCTCTTCGTGTAATTAGTGGTTCTCAAACTTTTTGCTGCCTGCGCTGCTTGAAAACTGCTGAGGGTCTTGGGGGACAACTTAATCATTTTTTATTCCCCGCAGTAATTGTAATACGTGGTGCTAAATTCTGTATTATTTTTAATTGTGTTTTTGCAGACACACCACGGGCCTCCCCTCCTCCCTTTTCCCCCGACCTCAAGATGCCTATGACAAAAGTGTCTCTCACTAAATGTAAACAAAGTGTGAAAAAGACTCAGTAACTGAAAGTAGAGGTGATAGGTGTACCTTTCCCTGTTTATCTATTTGTTCTGTAACACACACAAAAAACCTTTAATAAAAACTTTTTTTTCTAAGTGCAATAATAATAATATTGGCCTATTCTAACCTATGGTTGGCAATCAGGTATGCTGTGGTACATGCTCAGTATGAGCCTGTGTTGCCTAGCAACAGGTTCACCTCCAGAGGCTTCCTGTTTAGAGTAGTAAAATAAGGCCTCTGTGAGGGAAATGAGGCCTGGTTAGTAGTTCCCTGGGTTAGAGCATGGTACCTATGAGCCCAAAGTCACAGTTTCAATTCCTGTATGGGCCAAGAGGGCCCCCCTTTTCTTTGTCACCCTATTCATCCCCACCAACTAAAAAAAAAAAATATGGGGGGGACACAAATAAAGGGCAATTTTTACAAAGGTGATTTTGAAAATCCCTTGAGCGGATGCACAATTAACCAAAGACCCATCGGCACCATACATTTAAAGCAGTATCATGCCGCCTTAAACGGCTACAGCTTCCTCCAAAGAATCAAATACAGTGGTGCCCCACAAGACAAATGCCTCGCAAGACGGAAAACCCGCTAGACGAAAGAGTTTTCCGTTTTGGAGGTGCTTCGCAAAACGAATTTCCTATGGGCTTGCTTCGCAAGACGACAATGTCTTGTGAGTTCCTGCTGGGTTTTTTTCCTCCCCCCCTTTTCTAAGCCGCTAAGCCGCTTATCAGCTGATCCGATCAGCAGATAAGCCGCTAAAAGCCACTAAAAGCCGCTAATAGCGCTAATAGCGCTAATCCGTCAATGGGCTTGCTTCGCAAGATGAAAAAACCTCTAGACGAAGAGAATCACAGAACGGATTCTTTTCGTCTTGCGAGGCACCACTGTACAGTCGTACCTCGGGTTGAATGTGCTTCAGGTTGAGCGCATTCGAGTTGCGCTCCACAGCAACCCGGAAGTAATGGAGTGCATTACTTCTGGGCTTCACCGCTCGTGCATGCGCAGACGCTCAAAATGACGTCACACGCATGCGCGGAAGTGGCAAAACGTGACCCATGCAGATGCGCCGTCGCGACTTATGATGGGTTCAGGGTGCGAACGGGGCTCCGGAACGGATCCCGTTCGCATCCCGCGGTACCACTGTTGCTACAATTCTCAGAAAGTCATAGGTTCTCTCCCCAAAATGAGAGGAACTGTAGTTTGTTAAGGGTGCTGAGAGTTGTTAGGAGACCCCATCCCCTTGCAATTCCCAGAGTTCTCTGGAAAGGGGGATTTGGCACTTTGACAACTAGGCATCTGCGAGGGGAACATGCCTCTCCCAGCAACTCTGCACAGCAGTGGCGTAGCGTGGGGGGTGCAGGGGGGGCCGGCCGCACTGGGCGCAACATCTGGTGGGGCGCTCGCACTCGCAGCTCTCTGCCCCTATCTGGCTCACTCACTCTCTCTCACTGCAGTGCTGGCTGTGCGAATCCGATCCGAGCCGCTGGGTCGCCGCCCACTGTGGAGGGGGGGTGCCAGGCGTGCGGTGCGGAGAGAGAGCGAGGGACTATCTGGGGGAGGGACAGTGCAGCGGCCGCCCAGCGCAGCGCTGAGCGCGGGAGAGAACCAGACCAGACCAGGCAGCAGCAAGAAGAAGCTGGCAGCGGCGGCAGGTTAGGGGTTAGGGGGCGCAAATTACTTGCCTTGCCCCGGGTTAGGGGGCGCAAATTACTTGCCTTGCCCCGGGTGCTGACAACCCACGCTACGCCGCTGCTGCACAGGAGGGTATTCAACATCAGATGCTGCTTTAACAGCACTTTCTCTCATTGGTGGCGCGAATTGTTGTGACGAGGGGATTTACTTCCTAGTGTTCCCCATATGTCAAGGTGGGCAGGAGCCCCTAGTGCCTTGTTCACAGTCATGTTGAGAAGATGGGGTTTTTTTTGGCAGGCACCGTTTGTCACGGAGACTTGAGAAATGCAGCATCTGCTGGAATTTTCTCCTCTGCGCAACTGTGAAAGCAGTAATTCCCAAAGCTGTGCCGGAAGACAGCTAGGGTAGCAGTGAAGAAACAAGTCGCAGCGTGGAGTGCTTCTGACAGGATGCCAGCTAGCCTATTTCCAGGATACTCCATTCCCTAGGGTGCCATTTCTCTCTCCAGCGCAGGGGTCGGCAAACTTTTTCAGCAGGGGTCCAGTCCACTGTCCCTCAGAACTTGTGGGGGGCCAGACTATATTTTGAAGAAAAAAATGAACAAATTCCCACAAGTAACCCAGAGATGCATTTTATATAAAAGGACACAGCATTCCATGCAAGAGCACCAGGCAGGCCCCACAAATAACCCAGAGATGCATTTTAAATAAAAGGACACATTCTACTTAGGTAACTTGTCTATACGCCCATCCTGTATTTTTATACTAGTGTCCAAAAAATGTATTTCTTGCATAGATTGGTTCATTGTTAGATTGATGGTATTTGAAGAAGTGTGCATGCACCCCAAAGCTCATACCAAAAACAAACTTAGTTGGTCTGTAAGGTGCTGCGGGTGGGTTAAACCACAGAACCTAGGACTTGCCGATCAGAAGGTAGGCGGTTTGAATCCCCGTGACGGGGTGAGCTCCCGTTGCTCAGTCCCTGCTCCTGCCAACCTAGCAGTTCGAAAATACGTCAAACTGCAAGTAGATAAATAGGTACAGCTCCAGCGTGAAGGTAAATGGCGTTTCCGTGTGCTGCTCTGGTTCGCCAGAAGCGGCTTAGTCATGCCGGCCACATGACCCAGAAGTTGTACGTCGGCTCCCTCGGCCAATAAAGCGAGATGAGCGCCGCAATCCCAGAGCTGGCCACGACTGGACCTAATGGTCAGGGGTCCCTTTATCTTTACCTTTAAGGTGCTACTGGAAGGAATTTTTGTTTCTTTGTTTGTTTCGACCACGGCAGACCAACACGGCTACCTACCTGTACTTAAGTAAGCCACCCCACCCCACGACTCTCCCCTCCTTTCTCCACACCACCAGACAAGCCCCAGTGGCTGCTTTCCTGTGTCTTGCAAGCAGCAGCGGCTGGCAGCGGGGGGACAATGGGCAGCACGTGAAAGGGCTCCGGAGAGGGGCTGGCAGCAACAAAGCCCAGCCCCCTTCTTTCGGCTCTAGGCAGGGTGGGTGGAGGGAGGGAGAAGGCGCCGCCGAACGCATGCCCTGGCGCAGCCTGAACGACCAGATCCATGCCGATCCATGCTGATTCCCAGACCGTCCACGGGCCGGATCCAGCCCCTGGGTCTTAGTTTGCCTACCCATGCTCTAGCGCAGGGGTCAGCAAACTTTTTCAGCAGGGGGCCAGTCCACTATCCCTCAGACCTTGTGGTGGGCCAGACTGTATTTTTGGGGGAAAATATGAACAAATTCCTATGTCCCACAAATAACCCGGAGATGCATTTTAAATAAAAGCACACATTCTACTCATGTAAAAACACCAGGCAACCCCCCACAAATAAGCCAGAGGTGCATTTTAAATAAAAGGACACATGCTTCTCATGTAAAAACACGCTGATTCCCAGACCGTCTGCAGGCCAGATTTAGAAGGTGATTGGGCCAGATCCGGGCCTTAGTTTGCCTACCCATGCTCTAGTGTGTGTGTGTGTGTGTCTCCCTCACATGCCAGTCACTCTCCAACAGTCAGTATTCTGCACCCCGTGAGCGTATTCGGTCCTCAACAGGCTGTCCCGCTCATGAAGCAGGTCTAGCACTGTGGCAGGACCCTGATGATGATCACCATGCAGCTTGCCGTCTGGCACTGGTGCTCTGGGCTTGTCAGAGGTTGTGACAGAGTGCTGGGCCTTCAGTGGACATGTGGCAATGCGCATCATGTGCGCGATTGGAGGAGGTCAACGGTTGGAAAGGCCGGCCATTGGGAGCCTCCTCTGTTCCAGAACTATCTGGTAGTCCATTCTGGAAAAGAGGATGCTGGCCTTTGGTCTAATCCTGTTGGGATTTTCTTCTTTCATGTTCACCTTGGAGCACTTAAAAGGGTTTCCAGATCAAATGGGTGCTGTTTGAAGACAGTCTTGATCCTGGATAACTCTTTTCTGCCTGCTCCCACCCCAAAGTAAGCCCAGATAATAATAACAGTGGGCTGAAATGTGAGCTGCCGTCTCTAGAAAACACCGAGGGGGAAGAAGCCATTCGTTGTTCTAATAGAAGACAGGAAGTGCTTCATCACATGTATAATTTATGCTTGACTATGCTAGACACCAAGTATCCGTTATACCAGGCGGAGTAATTTCCTGTTTGTTTCTCCCTATGATCAATTATCTTCAGCCAACCTTCCAGTCACAACAGGGGAGTATTATTAATTTATTTAAGAGAATTTTGACATTGTGGCAAGCTTTATTTCCTTGCCTTCCATTAATGCCAGTGATGACTGGAGGGATTCCTTTGAGCTGGCTAAACTAATAATAATAATAATAATAATAATAATAATAATAATAATAATAATAATAATAATATAAATTTTATTATTTATATCCCGCCCATCTGACTGGGTTTCCCCAGCCACTCTGGGCGACTTACAGCATATAAACACAGTAAAACATCCGGGGTTGCCTTCAGATCTCTTCTAAAAGTTGTGTACAGTGGTGCCTCGCAAGACGAAAAGAATCCGTTCTGTGATTCTCTTCGTCTAGCGGTTTTTTCGTCTTGCAAAGCAAGCCCATTGACGGATTAGCGGATTAGCGCTATTAGCGCTATTAGCGGCTTTTAACGGCTTATCTGCTGATCGGATCAGCTGATAAGCGGCTTAGCGGCTTAGAAAAAAGGGGGGAGGGGGGGAACCCGCAGGAACTCGCAAGACATTGTCGTCTTGCGAAGCAAGCCCATAGGAGATTCGTTTTGTGAAGCACCTCCAAAACGGAAAACTCTTTCGTCTAGCGAGTTTTCCGTCTTGCGAGGCATTCGTCTTGCGAGGCACCACTGTAGTTCTTTTTCTCGTTGACATCTGAAGGCATTCCACAGGGCGGGTGCCACTGCCAAGAAGGCCCTCTGCCTGGTTCCCTGTAACTTCGCTTTTTGCAGTGAGGGAACCAGCAGAAGACCCTCGAAGGAGGACCTCAGTGTCCGGGCTGAAGGATGGTGGCAGAGACACTCCTTCAGGTCTACTGGGCCGAGGCCGTTTAGGGCTTTAAAGGTCAGCAAAAGCACTTTGAATTGTGCTCGGAGAAGTACCGGGAGCCAGCTAAGATCCTTTAGCACCAGTGTTATATGGTTCCTTTAAATTTTTTTTTTTGGGGGGGGCTCAAAAGATTGGGGCCCTAAGCTATAGCTTGTTTAGCTTATACATAAATCCGGCACTGGTTTTGCATTTCTCATTTTGAATGCCATCCTTTAAAAAAATGTGAAAGTGCCTTGAGGGCTTGGGGAGAAAAGAAGTATAGAAATAATAAAATGAATGATGTGCACGATTCCTCGTGCCAGGTTTTCACAAGGTCATGTCTCTTCCTATTGGATAGGGAAGGAGGCGGCCTGGGCAGGCAAGACGCCAGCAAGTCAGCTAGCAGCATGCCCTCTGCCCAGTCACATGTCCAAACCTACCCTGGACTCTTCCTTTTTAATTCAGTAACAGCAAACACTGTCTGTTGCAACGCCTGGTGCCTCATAAATAGCTCACTCTAGTGTGCAGGCAGAAGAGCAAAAAGAAAACACAGAAAGCCACACGTATGTCGTCACTGCCTGGGAGCAACACACGTCAGCGTGTTTGAACAAATATATCACTCCCATCTGACCAAAAGGCCAACAATTGAGTGTAACTCTTTTCATCCTGCTTCGCTTTGTTTCCAGGCAGATGGCAAAGATGGATGGCAGCAGGTTTTGTAGAATTTGTAGCAGGGGTAGCCAGTGATGTTCTCCACATGTTGGACTGCAACTCTAGGGATGAGTGAATCTATCAATTTCTGTTTGTCTCCCTTTCTCATTTTTTCCAGTATTATGGTAATGTGCAGAACTGAACTTATCAGTTTGCATTGGGAAAAAAAAATCCTCATGAAAATTCTTCGGCATTTTAGTGTAATCTCAATGTGCACATGCAATTTTGCCTAATGTGCAGATTTTTTGCAGTCATTTTCTTTAATATAATGCATTTATTTATATTATTTTCAGAAATATATGCATTTATATGCACACTTTATTCTAGTATATCCATTTATGTACATGTTACTTGACCAGAGAACTCGACTGCCAAATTTGGAGAAGTGTGACATTTGAAGGTTGGCTGTTGTTTCAGTTCACCTAATGTTTCAGAAAGTGCTTCTGAACAGGATTTTATTCAGATTTCACTCCCATTACTATGTAGGGATGTAAATATTTTGTCAGTTTTGTCACAATGTTAAGGAAAGGTCTTTCTACCAGTTCATTGTTCTTGCATTTCTCAAAATAAATCACAATTCAATCCATGTTGTCCGTCCCCCCGTCCCCAATGACAGGTCTTTACATTAATAATGTTATCATGCTTTCTGCTTTGGGCCTGTTGGAGGAATGTTGGAGGGTATTAAGTGTCGTTGAATTCAAGGTAGGTAATTATAGGATTGCCAAAGATCTAGGCTTTCTCTCTAGATTTTCTGTAAGTGTGTGCAAACCAGTGACTTTCAAGTAAACAGACTAAGGCTGCATTCCTAACCTACTTAACTGGGAGTAAAGGTAAAGGTAAAGGGACCCCTGACCAGTAGGTCCAGTCGTGACCGACTCTGGGGTTGCAGTGCTCATCTCGCTTTATTGGCCGAGGGAGCCAGCGTACAGCTTCCGGGTCATGTGGACAGCATGACTAAGCCACTTCTGGTGAACCAGAGCAGTGCACGGAAACGCTGTTTACCTTCCCGCTGGAGTGGTACCTATTTATCTACTTTCACTTGGACGTGCTTTCGAACTGCTAGGTTGGCAGGAGCAGGGACTGTGCAACGGGAGTTCACCCCGTCGCGGGGATTCGAACCACCAACCTTCTGATCGGCAAGTCCTAGGCTCTGTGGTTTAACTGACAGCGCCACCCACGTCCCTGGGAGTAAGCGCCATCAAATTCAATGGCACTTACTTCTGAGTAGACACATTTAGGAACCTGTCCCACTAAGACTCCCTCGTCAAAGTTTTGGCCCTACAGTGGGGTGTATTTATGAAATCTGGGCTCCACTTCAGGCAGCAACATGTCTTGGGCTGATTAGTCACAATAGCTAAACAAAGCCTTCATTTTCAACCCTACTACATCTCCAAACACAAGATGCTGGGGGACAATGGTAAAAGAGGACTATTTCCTCATTCCCTGGTCTGAACCAGCTGGATTTTTGTCCACTACACAGCTGTTAAGAGCTCCCATCAAGAAAAGAAATGGCAGCCCTATATTGCAAATGCCATTGATTATTTTATTCTTTGTCCCATATTGACTATGTTCCAACCAGCTCGACTTAGGCAACCTTGAAATGTCCCTTCCTTGGCACAGAAGGTTTGCTCTGTTTTCAGCTTCTCAGGCAGTTTGAATTAAAAACAACAAAAGGACCCGGAGTGTGAAAAAGAAAAAGAAATACATGCACTTCAAGTGAATTCAGGGCTCTCTGATGAATTGCTGCAGGAAGAGGCAAAGGACTTACTAAGCAAACTGTGTGCCAGAGCTGTTCCGTAAGGAGAAAGAGGGAATATGACTCAAGAACAGCCACTCCTTGGTTTCCTCTACTTGATTGAGTGAATCCGTTTAATCAGCACAAATAAAGGCTTTGGGGGAAAGAATGATGCAAAGTTAGCAACCAACAGTACTTGAAACTAGGTGCTTCAAATCCATAATAATTACCATACTTTTCCGTTGATACGGAAGGGGGGGGCATGTCTTCTTCACCTCCTTCTTCACTACAATATATCCATTTATTTCCAATTGTCAATGTCAAAAGGGACTAAAATCTATAAAAATTCATAGAAAATCAACGTGCCAATTTGCTCAATTTCTCTAGGACCCCATGACACCTCTCCCATCCTCCATAATCCCTCAAGCAAGGTGTCAAGACCCTAATCCGGTCAAATTGCTCTGCCAAGCCCTTCCTCCGGGCGATGCCAGGTGACAGACTATGCATACATGGACCATTGTCTTCTCAGGATGTGCTTATCTGCGCATATCTCCAGCTCTGCATATTCCCCCCTCCCTCCTCCATATGTTAATCCAGTGTAACCCAACCTCTTCCTAATGTATTCGTGATGTAATCTGTGTAACCCAACCTCTTCTTAATGTATTCATGATGTAACTGGGATGTATTTTGCACTGTATTCTGGGACATGGAGGGAAATTTCAAAAGTTCATGTCACCCCTTTCTCGCTGTTCAATCTCGCCTTGAACCTGTTGCGCAATAAACTTGGATCTTCTGCAGTTTGCTCCTGTCCGGCTGAGCTCATTTTCTTCCGCAGGGACCCGTGGACCTAGTCTGACGAGCTGGGTGGCAGAGTAGCCCCGCACCCAGATTTTTCCGTAACACCGTGTATAAGACTAGGGTGGTGTTTTTTTTTACTCTAAAATAATGTTCAAAATCATGGCTCATCTTATACATGGAGCCATCTCCCCCCTTTTCTTGAATTGGAGTCCCCCCAAATAGGGGGCATCTTATAGAAGGAAAAATACGTTATTTGGGGGGGGGGGGGGTTCCTGCAACAGACAGAACCACTGCTTTTTGAAGCCCCTCTGCAGCTCCAGTGTTTTGTATTGTATTTTTTTGTCACTCATTATTTGCTGAAATGAGCAAGTAAATAGGTCTCTGTTATTTGCAAGAGTCTTTTCTCATCCTCTGGCCTTTAGAGTATCTTTCCAGGCAGTCAATCAGTTTCTTGTGCAGTAGTTTCCAAACTGTTTGGCTGAGGCACATTAATGGGCCACAAAGGAACTGCCAGCGTGAGAGCGCTGCTTGGCCTTAATTAATTGAAGTCTCCTGGGAGCCCAGAGTAACTTTATGCAGAAGTGTCTACCTGCTACTGTCTCTGTTCCCCTCCCCTTCCACACAACCACACACATACACAACCACAGGTATATGTCTCCTGGGCTGGATCTAGACACATCAAGGAAGCGTTTCACTTAAACGCGTTGCAAACTTTGTGGTGGAATCTACACACACATTAAAAAAAAAAGTTCTGAAAATGCTTTTCTTAAAAGCGATTTTTTAAAATACATTGAATTTTCCATAAGGCTCAACCATCGCCATCTAGTGTCACATTGTATATTGCACTTAAAACCCACTTCAAACGGTTTTTTTGCAGCTGGGGTCACAGTGTTAGAATGCGTAAACAATGCATATAAAGCGCTTTTTCTTTGCCAGTGTAGCTGAGTCCCTGCTGTGCAATACATTAACAAACTGTATTGAACGTTAATATTTTGCTGTTAAACTTTTGCTACATTTTAAAGTGCACTGTGGATGAAGCTAACCTGCTTTTCTTGAGCCTTGCTCTGTTGGTAGAGCATGAGACTCTTAATCTCAAGCTTTTTGGGTTTGAGCTCCACATTGGGTAAAAGATTCCTGCATTTCCGGGGGTTGGACTAGATCAGGGGTCACCAAACTAAGGCCCGCGGGCCAGATAAGGCCTGAGGGACTCGTTTATCCGGCCCATGGCGACCCCCCGCCGCCCGCTCTTACCAGCGTTGCACTGCGCGGCTGCCCACTTCTGGGTCGGAGGAGCACCGGAAATAGCTTGTGCGCATGCGCAAGTGTTATTTGCACATGCACAAGTGTTATTTCCAGTGCACATCCGGGTTGGAGGAGGCCCTTGCACATGCACACAAGCTATTTCCAGTGCTCCTCTTACCCGGTAGTGTGCAGGAAATAGCGTGTGCGCACATGTATGGGTATGTGCTCCCTCACCCTCCGGCCTGGGGTGCAGTAAGTTTGCTGACCCCTGAGCTAGATGACCCTTGTGGTGCCTTGCATCTCTACAGCTCTATGATACTCTATGATTCTTATTGATCACTCCCTCTAATAGCAAACACAGGTGGTGAGTGCCAGTAGAAATGGAGCCAAATCCTGAGAAATCAGGGAGAGGTGCTACCATTTAACTTGAGGAAACTGTGGTTTGTGTAAGTCCTAAAATGAATGAATGAATGGAACAAACCAGAATGGGAGAACAGCCTGATGGAGACTGAGTATGCTTGGAAGCTGTGGAATGTTAAATGCCAGGTCATATTATTTGCAGAAATATATGCATATATCTTGTATAGGCATTTTTTAGATGTTACTTGGCTGGAGACCTGCATTGCAGTGTTCCAATAAGTGTGAGTGTCAAAGGATGGCTGTGTTTTGGTTCTCATCTTGTTTTGGAAAGTACAAATTAGGTTGCTTTGCCTTTAAGCACAAACTGAGTCAAATTTCTCCCCAATTCCTACCCTTCCCTACCACATACACCAGGGTCCACGCCTGCAATTAACTATAAGACTCTGTTCCTGCAGTTGCTAATTGTTTGTGTTGTATCTCATTTCTTTTCCTCTCTTTTTCCCCTTTTTAATAAATCAAGGAACATTATCATCTTTTCTCCAGCTTGCTGACATGCTCTCCCTGCAGAAATTCCCTCTTCAACACCGCTATTAAATGTTCAGGCCTTCCTTTTTTGCAGCTGATCAGCTCATCCTCCCTCCATTGCCCTGGTGCTTCCCCCTCCTTGCGATGGATTTCCTTGAGCACCTGAGAAAGTCACGTTGCACTTAACAGCTTCATGTGCTCCCGGAGAGGGCTCCTAGGCACGCCAGGCTGCTACATGCCTGGTAAGCAAACACAGCCCTGTGAAACGTGATGCTCGACGGCAGACTTTGGCTGAAAAGTGTTGCTCTTTTAATGAAGCAAGCAGCGGCTTGTGTTTAATGGCTTTTGCAGCAAGGGCTGCCTTTGAGGGGTGTGGGGATTGGCTCAGATCCCTTCATGGGTGTGCGGGCTGGCAGGGTGGAACGATTAAATTGGGCTAGCTTGGGGCAGGAAGGATTCTGTGCCTTATTGCAAACACTTGAACTATCCTTGTTTACTAGGGCAGTTCTGTTTCCTGGCACGTTTAATTGACTGATGGTACTTGTATACTGCTTTTCATGGGGACATAGGAAGTGGCTTTGAACTGTCTGAAGGCTCCTCCAGATGGCCTGTTGATTGATCATAAATCCTGATTTGCTTGCACAAAGCTTACTCAGAGGTTCGATGATGCTCAGTTTTCATCAAACACTCATTTTGATTTGTGTGTGAGGTGGCTATATGGGATCACCAGCCTCATATAACCAACATGCTTAAGTTTAATTAATGCACAAAGAGGTTAATACCATAGAGTGAGCTGCCCTTCCCAGCTTAGCTATGTCCATGGAAGGAAATGGGTAACCAAGCCAATTCTTCTCCCCCAGTCTACCTGATGAACTCAATGTGTGAAGAGGCTAAGCTAGTTGCTTTAGTTTACCCACATGACTCTCACAAGCCACTCTTGAGTTCCTATTCCAAGTTCCTTAAGCCAAGTTTTATTGCCTGTGCAACCTCTTATGAATGCTGTTTGGAAAAGCACATTAATCTGACCTTTGGAGAGTTTGTAAGTAAACCATTTTTAACTTGCCAAATGTGTTGTCCTTCTCTAAGCTAGGGGAAGTGGGGAACTTTGGAAGGAACTTAGAAGTGCATATTTTGAAGATCTAACAGCCTATATTTCCACGCTTTACTGCATATTTTGTTATTTTAAATTGCTGCTTGGGTTCTCTCGCCAAAGAGTACTTGCCCCACACTTTGATCTTGACATCCATGAAGTCTCCTTTTATACCTATTTTTTTCCACTTGAACCAACAAGTCATACAATGAGCATTCATCCGGATTGACTTGTGGGGTGTTCACACGGCTTCCTGCTAGTCATTCATGCACCCCGCTCTTTTCAGTCCATCTCCCTATCACCTTCCAAAACTGCAAGATGTCTGATGGCATTGGGAGCACCAGACATGGAGCCCCAATGTAACAAGCACTTTGGCCTGAAGATGCACAGAGTTATACAGTACATGCTGTGAATCTGCAACCGTCTGTCAATTTCCTTTAGCTAACTCTCCTTTTAGACAGTCCTTTAAAGTGCTAGACCACCAGCAAACACTGCACTTGGAGAAGACAGACTGTGTTATGCTAGGGTTGCCATATTTCAAACAGTGAAAATTCGGACAGAAAGTTCATAGAATCATAGAATCATAGAGTTGGAAGAGACCACAAGGGCCATCGAGTCCAACCCCCTGCCAAGCAGGAAACACCATCAGAGCACTCCTGACATATGGTTGTCAAGCCTCTGCTTAAAGACCTCCAGAGAAGGAGACTCCATCACACTCCTTGGCAGCAAATTCCACTGTCGAACAGCTCTTACTGTCAGGAAGTTCTTCCTAATGTTTAGGTGGAATCTTCTTTCTTGTAGTTTGGATCCATTGCTCCGTGTCCGCTTCTCTGGAGCAGCAGAAAACAACCTTTCCCCCTCCTCTATGTGACATCCTTTTATATATTTGAACATGGCTATCATATCACCCCTTAACCTCCTCTTCTCCAGGCTAAACATGCCCAGCTCCCTTAGCCGTTCCTCATAAGGCATCGTTTCCAGGCCTTTGACCATTTTGGTTGCCCTCCTCTGGACACGTTCCAGTTTGTCAGTGTCCTTCTTGAATTGTGGTGCCCAGAAGTTGACCTTTTGTTTCTCCCCCGGCAAAAACAGCAACCCTAGGATTGCGCTAGTGGCTACCCATTGTGTGTGTGCCCCCCATACTTTGTGGGCAAACAGTAAGTTTGCAATTTATGGCACACAATCAACTTGTTTTCCTTTTAAAAAATATTTTCCTTTTATCAGCTGTGCTGATTTAAGTTCCGTGTTTATGATAAATATAGGACTTTTGCCCTGGGCAACAACAGCAATGTTACTTACCTGCTGAGCAGTTTAATTAAAAGTTTGCGGGCATAATATCTGCCGTTTTCACAAGAAGTGACACTTAAAATGGGGGTTTGCATTTCCTAAACCTGTACATGGAATTAAAAACTATACTGAATACAACGTGGGTTGTAATTAATTAGTTGATTAGAATTGTGGCTCTCTTGTGTTAACAATATTCACAAAAGGTATTCTTAGCATCATTTGTTTGCTTTTAAAACATTCTTTGGCCTTGTCAGAAGCAATGAGCAAAGATCCTGAACCAACAGATCTGCAAGAAGTAATGTTGTTAGTCGTAGTTGCAAAGAGTTAAAAGTGGAGGGAAACCAGATAATTAAAAAAAATCAAATAAAGCTGAAATGATAGATAAAATCTTGACCCAGCCCAGACAGAACTGTATTCATTACATTTCTTTTATATCTCATCCTATCCTAAGGGCTCAGGGTGGGTAGCAGATCCAGTTATCTACTGCACTGGTGGTTTAGTGGCTAGAGCACTGAGCTGGGATCTGGGAGACCTGGGTTCAAATCTCGAGTCAGCCATGAGGCCTTGGGGCCAGTTCACCGTCTCCCAGCCTGATTCATGTCACAAAGTGTTTGTGAGGTGCAGGGGTGGGGGATTATGTACTCCACCTTGAAGAGGGACGCGGGTTGCGCTGTGGTTTAAACCACAGAGCCTCTTGGGCTTGCCAATCAGAAGGTTGGCGGTTCAAATCCCCATGATGGGGTGAGCTCCCATAGCTCTATCCCAGCTCCTGCCAACCTAGCAGTTCGAAAGTACACCAGTGCAAGTAGATAAATAGGTACCACTGCAGCGGGAAGGTAAACGGCGTTTCCGTGCGCTCTGGTTTCCGTCACGGTGTCCCATTGTGCCAGAAGCGGTTTAGTCCTGCTGTCCACATGACCTGGAAAGCTGTCTGTGGAAAATGCCGGTTCCCTTGGCCTGAAAGCGAGATGAGCACTGCAACGCCAGCCTTTGACTGGACTTAATTGTCCAGGGGTCATTTACCTTTTTACCTTTACTCCACCTTGAACTCATTGGAGTTCTATATAGTCATCATGACCCCTAGATACAAAATCTATGGATGCTGATGCTGCCCACCTTTCAGCCTGAAGCACCCCAAGCCCAGCAGCCAATGCACCTGTGTCACCAAGTCTCCAGGTGTTGTAGTCTTTGCTCAACACTGCAAGTCACTAAATCGAGCAAATCACAGGTGAGTTGACTTGCCTGGAATCCACCTACCATGGTGCTTTATCTTTCCCCTCAGATGCCCAGAGCTCTTAGTAACCAGGACAATAAGCGCCAGTATGAGACTGGCACCCTTTGAACACCTTTCAACTACAATGAGACTAATGAATAGGTCATTAGCCAGTCCCATGAGCTTGGAGCGCCAGTCCTACACTGCATCCTTGCCACACGCAGCTTATTAATGAGTCTTCTATAACTCTTGTTTACTTCTGCAGCAGGGACACACACTGCTCTCCTGCCCAGCGCGGCAGCCCTGGAACAATAATCAATCAAAGTTCAGCATATATTTAGCAGAGGCTGCAATACACAGGAGCCGCTGCCAGGCGTCTTTGTCTTATTCCAGAGATGGGCAATCATCTCGTATATCCCCATCGCCAAAATGTGATTCGGCCTGGTCCCATGGCCAAACCAAATCGAGGTATGGTGAATTACAGTTTGCTCACAGTCTCACAGGCAGGGAAGTGGAAGACTGAAACCAAGCAACGAGGTTCAGTACTTGTTTCAAAATAAATGTTGTTGTGGCGTATCTCACGTGTGATTTGGAAAGGCAAGGGTGCAACCTCCTAACATTTCACAGATAAGAATCGAGATACGCCTGCAGCACTCCTATTCTCACAGCAGGGATGGGGGAGAAATTGCATTCAGTTTGCACTTAAAGGCAAAACCTAACTAGTTTGCATGTTCCAAAATGGAATACCAACAGGAACGCAGCTGTCCTTTGAAATCTGCACTTCTCTGAATTTTCCAATGCCCCAGACAAATGTTGTTGTTTAGTCGTTTAGTTGTGTCTGACTCTTCGTGACCCCATGGACCAGAGCACGCCAGGCACTTCTGTCTTCCACTGCCCCCCGCAGTTTGGTCAAACTCATGTTTGTAACTTTGAGAACACTGTCCAACCTTCTCATCCTCTGTCATACCCTTCTCCTTGTGCCCTCAATCTTTCCCAACATCAGGGTCTTTTCCAGGGAGACTTCTCTTCTTATGAGGTGGCCAAAGTATTGGAGCCTCATCTTAAGGATCTGTCCTTCCAGTGAGCACTCAGGGCTGATTTCCTTCAGAATGGAGAGGTTTGATCTTCTTGCAGTCCGTGGGACTCAAGAGTCTCCTCCAGCACCTCCATCCCCTTCATGGATCACTGCCTTGCCATGGTGAAGGGGCTTGAATAACTCAGAGAAGCTATGAGCCATGTCGTGCAGGGTCACCCAAGATGGACAGGTCATAGTGGAGAATTTTGACCGTGATCCACCTGGAGCAGGAACCGGCAAGCCACTCCAGTATCCCTGCCAAGAAAACTCCATGGACAAAGACAACAGGCCCCAGACAAATAACTTGTCCTAAATCCTGGAGCTATGCATTTCAAGATCCCCACCATTCACTACATCACTGGCAGTGTGGAAAAATGGGGGACCCATGACTTCCAAGTGATCAATACAGCTCCCCACCTTCTCAGAGATTCTAGTTGTATAGCAGGTATAACATCCTATGAGGCACTGTATGTATTCTTTTTCTACAAGCTTGCCCTTCCTTTTTTACTTCCTGTACTTCCTGCAGTTCATGATTGCTGCCTCTGAATACCTGGTGTTAGGAGTTTGCAGGTGCCCCAATCCCTGGATCCAGCAAGTGTTAAAATATAAGCCCAGGCTATCTTCCTGTGGAGGTGATCACCTGGGTGATGGGCCATTAGGAGAACAAAGGAAAGAGGGCTGTGTACCAGGCAAAAAAAATGGGTGGAACCTCTCCTTCAACTCTTAGATAACTTGAAGGACAAAGCCTGAGTTTTAGAGCAAAGTTTGCTGTGATGTGACCTGATAGTAAAGCAGCAAGCAGAGAGAGCGAGAGAGCCATGCTGGATCTCTGCTTGAATCCAAGACTCCGGCTAGGAGAGAAACTAGACCCTTTAGTGGTGTTGATGCTCCATCGAAGGCTCAGGTTGTGTAAATGAACCATATACCATGAAGACACCACAGTCTCCACCATGACTCATTTCCCATCGGAAACATGAACCCTGGGTAAGCACCCGGGATCTCACACCGCTCAGAGATTAGGGTGGTGTGCAACACCTGGGAATCACAGGTGGGGAGAGCACTGCTGTACTCAGGTCCTGCATGTTAGCTCCTCATGACACCTGGCTTGAGAGCAGTACATGTGAAAAGGATCTAGGAGTCTTGGTTGACCACAAACTTGACATGAGCCAACAGTGTGACGTGGCAGCTAAAAAAGCCAATGCAATTCTGGGCTGCATCAATAGGAGCATAGCATCTAGATCAAGGGAAGTAATAGTGGCACTGTATTCTGCTCTGGTCAGACCTCACCTGGAGTACTGTGTCCAGTTCTGGGCACCACAGTTCAAGAAGGACACTGACAAACTGGAACGTGTCCAGAGGAGGGCAACCAAAATGGTCAAAGGCCTGGAAACGATGCCTTATGAGGAACGGCTAAGGGAGCTGGGCATGTTTAGCCTGGAGAAGAGGAGGTTAAGGGGTGATATGATAGCCATGTTCAAATATATAAAAGGATGTCACATAGAGGAGGGAGAAAGGTTGTTTTCTGCTGCTCCAGAGAAGCGGACACGGAGCAATGGATCCAAACTACAAGAAAGAAGATTCCACCTAAACATTAGGAAGAACTTCCTGACAGTAAGAGCTGTTCGACAGAGGAATTTGCTGCCAAGGAGTGTGGTGGAGTCTCCTCCTTTGGAGGTCTTTAAGCAGAGGCTTGACAACCATATGTCAGGAGTGCTCTGATGGTGTTTCCTGCTTGGCAGGGGGTTGGACTCGATGGCCCTTGTGGTCTCTTCCAACTCTATGATTCTATGATTCTATGATTCATAGGCATCTAGTTGGCCACTGTGAGAACAGGACACTGGATTAGATGTGTCTTTGGCCTGATCAGTGGTGGAGCATATGCCCGCGCTGCCCAGGGTGGGCGCGCTCCCAAGGGGGGCGGGGCACGGAGGGTGTCCTCCCAGGCGCAGGATAGCCACTCGGGTGCATGGAGCGGCACATGTACCCTGCAGCCGGGGGCAGAGTGAGCCGCCCACAGGGGCAAAGCAAGCCGCTGATGGCGGACATTCTGCGTGCTGCCCACCTGCAACTCCTAAGCCTCCCCTGGCTGTCAAAATGAAGGGGGAAGCCGCTGGCAAAGTGGCGCAGCTCCCCCTTCCCCCGATGGCTTGGGGTAGGCTTGGGAGTCACGGGCGGGCGGTGTGCCAAATGTCACCCCCTCAGCAAAGGCACCCGGGGCGCTCCACCACCCCCCCCACACACCACCCTTCCTCTACCCCTGGGCCTGATCCAGCAAGGCTCTTCCTTATGCGTCTCTTTATTTTTTTTTTTATTTTGCCAGCTCCTCTAGAATCCCTTGCTTTCCCCCTTAAAGCAGCATCTTCTTTTACAAAAGTGCCATCCTGTCTTCACAACAGTATGGACAGGACTTGTATGGACAAGCATTTCCAGTTTAATGGCCCATCCATATCTCAGCATAATGCAAATTGCAGACTCCTTATGCCTCCTTTATTTCCCCCTCCTCCGTCCACGTGGCCTTCCTTTTCAACTCCTGCTGCCCCACACTTTCTCCTCCCTAAATCCAGATATTCCCTGTGCAATGGATGCAACTTTCCTGTTTGGATTTGCGGGGGAGAGAAAGAGTGGGACAAGTTTCTCCTTAAATATGGCAATCCATTGACATGGTGGACAGGTAGCAAACGTAAGGGGGCAGCCCAAACCCTCTGTGGTTCAGTCATTTGACATCGCAAATGTACACTACTAGCCAAAACCGGGGGAACCTTTAGGAAAATATGTATTTGGCTATACTTTTTGATATAATAAAGATACTTAAACACAGTTTGTTGCATTATATTCTGCATTAAGTTATCTTTCTAATGATATATAACTTTATGGTAATATTCAAAAAGTGATGTTATAAACAGACAAACCTTAGAAACACAACTTTTCCTAAAGGTTTCCACTTAATTTTGGCCGCTTATGTATACACACTGGCATAGTGCTTTTGGCAGGAGAGGAGGGAGAAATCTTCTCTCGTGCTCGTTTGCTTACCAAAGCAAGTTAAGAGATGTAAAACAAACTATTTTATTTTTTTATTGAAACTCCAGGCTGTTCTGCAGAGAAACTGGAACTGCAGTGCTCTGATCTGTATTCTGCTCACCTCTGAGACATACGTCATCGACACACAAAAACTCCCAGCTATGCTGAGCTTGCAGAGCTGATACAGTGGGCAGCCAATGCTGAATCAGAGAGGAATGTAAGCAGTTTTTTCCATGTCGTACCCTGGCCAGATTTACCCGGGAACTAGTGTAGCTGCAGTTTCCCTGCAAAAAAGCTCTAGGTAGCCCATCTTCTTTCACTGTGACTGCTGCTATTCTGTGGAACCCCCATTCGGATCTGACCAGAGACCACTAACCCCCCAAACCGTGGGCTCCTGTGATATGATTGTCCTAAGGAAAGTATCTAATTTCAAGAGAAGTGGATCTCCTGCTGTTTCTCTACCTCTGGCAGAGAGTGAAGCTGGCAACAACCTGAGACTGGAGTGGTTTCTAGCAGAGAGGCAGGACAGGGGACCTGGCTGGTCAGTTGCTAAGCAGCTGTAAACCAAATACAGAAAGTCATTGTGCACATTCCCTCTGCCTCGGGCTGAGTTAAACATTATTTCAGACAAGTGGGACCTGTAATAAAAGACTGCAGCATAGGGTGCCCTTGTCCATCAGCTGTGCACCCCCCCCCATTATTTCCCTATGAGTAGCTCGCTCACGCTTATCTGGGAGGGGTGAGATGAGATGAGGCCATAGTGAGATTGGGGTTCAGTGTCTCATACCCAGAAACTTCTAACTCAGGCGAGTCTGGCACCCACAAACTCATAACACAATATTTACTTGCAGATAGGTAGCCGTGTTGCTCTGCCATAGTCAAAATAAAAAAATTCCTTCCAGTAGCACCTTTAAGACCAACTAAGTTAGTTCTTGGTATGAGCTTTCGTGTGCATGCACACTTCTTCAGATACACTGAAACAGAAGTTGCCAGATCCTTCTATATAGTGAGAAGGTGGGGAGGGGTATTACTCAGAAGGGTGGTGGGAATGGGAGATTGGCAGATAGCTGAGATGAGCCTGTTGATGACTCTTAACGACTGCAATAGGTCTTACAGGAAAAGGCAAGGGGTGAGAAGGTGAAAAATGGCTTAGTCATGTATAATGAGATAAGAATCCAATGTCTTTGTGGAGAGACCTGGTCTCTCCAGTGTATCTGAAGAAGTGTGCATGCACACGAAAGCTCATACCAAGAACTAACTTAATTGGTCTTTAAGGTGCTACTGGAAGGAATTTTTTTATTTTTAATATTTACTTGGTAAGTTTTCAACACAACAGTCACCTCAGGGATGGATTTTTTAAAAAAATATGTTTGTGCCATTTTGAATAAATGGTATCTGTCCAATGTGCAGTCTTGTATCACAGAACTACAATTCTCAGTGTGGTTTAACAGACAATCCCCCTTCTCAGGGAGCTGGGAACTGTAGCACTGTGAGGGGAATGGGACCTTCTAGCACAGGGGTCAGCAAACCTTTTCAGTAGGTGGCTGGTCCACTGTCCCTCAGACCTTGTGGGGGGCTGGACTATATTGGGGGGGGTGAATGAATTCCTATGCCCCACAAATAACCCAGAGATGCATTTTAAATAAAAGGACACATTCTGCTCATGTAAAAACACGCTGATTCCCGGACCGTCCACGGGCCGGATGTAGAAGGTGATTGGGCCGGATCCGGCCCCCGGGCCTTAGTTTGCCTACCCATGTTCTAACAACTCTCAGCCCCCTTAACAGACTACAGTTCCCAATATTCTCTGCAGGAAGCCATGACTATTTAAAGTGGTATAATACTGCTTAAAATGTGTAGTGCAGACAGGACCATTCTTAAACCTGAATTACAGTGTCTCTGGAAGTGTCTTCAGTATTGTGCACAGCTAAGAAGGAAGAGAGATAAGTACACACGGCCTCATCCAAATAAAACAACGAGGAGTATTTACACAGACTTCTGAGTCAAACAAGTTCAGCTCTGACTCGGCTTCTAAGATCAAAAGACACCAGGCAATGTGAACTGCCCCATTCGTCTAAATTTAAAACACAATAATTTGCCAAAAAGTATAGTCCGGCTGAACACAGCGTTTTCATAAAACATCTTAAGATGAAGATTCCATCTTACTCGCGTGTGTGATTCCCACATGAAGAAAACAAGGACTAGGCACCTGAAACTGGCAACAGGATTTGGCCTTTCCTTCATAAAACCAACAGATTTTTCATTCTTGCCATAAATCGCCACTTCTCCCACAGCAAAGGTTGAAAGAAATACCAGGCTGACTTTTTCTGTAGTGACAGTTGGTATTTCAAGGAGAGGGGGGGAGAAAAAGTATGAGAGAGTACTGCAAGTGGTGGGATCCTTTAGTGAAAAGTTTAGAAATCACGAAATTGAAATACTTTCAGAGGAATGGAGATCATATAACAATAAGGGAACCATTGTATTGAGTTTGTCCGTAAGTTGAATGCAAAGTTCCACGCAATGTAGGATTTAATGTTTGCATAGAATATAAGCGCATAACGGTCATGTCAGACTAAAGGCCCATGTAATCTAGCATTCTGTTTCTCAACCAGATGCCTCTGGGAAGCCCACAAGATATTAGTTTTCTCCTGTTATTTGCCCACATATGGAAACACACAGAGAAACTGGTACTGGCTGCTTCTGATGCATACATGTTCCACTGATTGATAGTTGCTAAAAGCCATTGAAGTGGTCTGAACTATTAAGGTAAAGGTAAAGGAGCCCTGGACGGTTAAGTCCAGTCAGAGGCAACTATGGGGTTGCAGCACTCATTTCGCTTTCAGGCCAAGGGAGTCAGCGTTTGTCCACAGACAGCTTTCCGGGTCATGCGGGCAGCAGGACTAAACCGCTTCTAGCACAACAAAATACCATGACTGTTAAGTTGTGGGTGAACATATCAGACGACACAGCGATTCTTCAAACAGCTCTTGTTTATTCACAGGCCCAGAACAGAACTGGGCTGAAGGGTTCAGCCAACCTGCTTATATAGAGCTCAGCTACAAAGCAACAGTAACAACTTTCTGTAACTATCCAATCACTGAACATCACTTTCAATTCCTTATTTGCATATGTGGACCTGAGTGAAAACTCTCTACAGTATCCCCCTGCTGGCCCAGGGTGAGAACTTCAGTACATAACAACGACAGAAGCCAGAGTGCACGGAAACGCAGTTTACCTTCCCACCACAGTGGTACCTCTTTATCTACTTGCGCTGGTGTGCTTTCGAACTGCTAGGTTGGCAGAAGCTGGGACAGAGCAATGGGAGCTCACCCCATCGCGGGGATTCGAACCGCCAAGCTTCCGATCAGCAAGCCCGATCGGCAAGGTCCGTGGTCTAGACCACAGACATGGGGAAATGCAGGAAGATGGCTTCACCCACGAAAAATGACCATAGCTGTCGACATAATCCAGTAAATATTCTTGTTCTTGGCATGAAATCTTTCTGCATCCTGAAGACCGTTACATCACGGATCCTTAGTTAGGAAAAAAGCACCTAATAAAAATACTCATCAATACAAGAGGCTTAGTCACAGTTTTCTGTGCCTCTTCTCCTATATGCTTGCATAACATCAGACTGAGTCAGAGTTATGAGAGATGCATGTCATGAGCTTCTCTGAAGAACAGTGAGATGCAGAAGGCTGCCTCCTCTGCAGCTTGCTGATTGTGACTTGAAGAGGCTGGCGGGTTTTTATTTTTACTTTTTAACCGATGGAGAGCTTGGCATAAGAGGCGCCGGGTGGATCAGGCCCATGGGCCCATCTGGGCCAGCATCTTGTTCTCACAGTGGCCAATCAGAGGCTGCCATGGGAAACCCACAAGCAGGGTTGAAGCGCAAGAACGAGGGTTGCCAGATTTTGAAGATGAAAAAGGAGGACACATTTGCTGACCTCTGCTTTTAACTACAGATCGCTATGACGACTCTCGTTTTATATTTTATTTTTTAATAGAATTTTATTGTTTTTTCACAGTTTTTATAAACACAAACAATACACAAAACAAACAAACAAACACACAAAATAATATGTATAATTTCATATCCTTTTTTCTGAAACCTTACTTCACCGACTTCCCCATACCTCCCCTTTCTACATCCCAATTTCCAAAATTATTTCAGCAAATCCTAGCACTTGGTTTTATCAATTTTTTCCCTTATTCTTTTCTTTTACTTAATCTTTTACAGCTGTAGTCCCCATTTTTCCTAAAACCTCGACATTTTAGCATTCATTAATTTTGCAATGTTTCTTAAGATAAATTTTCTTCCAATCTTCTTCCGCCGTCTCTTTCCCCTGGTCACGGATTCTGCCGGTCATTTCAGCCAGTCCCATATAGTCTATCACCTTCATCTGCCATTCTTCCAGAGTGGGTAGATCTTGTATAACAACTCTCGTTCTACATGCCCATGAAAAAAGAGGACACGTCCTGGAAAAAGAGGACATATGGCAACCCAAACTCTCCCCTCCTGTGGTTTCCAGCAAATGGTATTCAGAAGCATTGTCGCTTCCAGCTATGGAGGCAAAGCATAGAGATTGAGGCCAGTAGCCAGTGCTGGATTGAAAAGGTAAAGGGACCCCTAACCATTAGGTCCAGTTGTGGCCGACTCTGGGGTTGCGGCGCTCATCTCACTTTACCGGCCGAGGGAGCTGGCGTACAGCTTCCGGGTCATGTGACCAACATGACTAAGCCGCTTCTGGCGAACCAGAGCAGCGCACAGAAACACCATTTACCTTCCCGCCGGAGCAGTACCTATGTATCTACTTGCACTTTGATGTGCTTTCAAACTGCTAGGTTGGCAGGAGCAGGGACCGAGCAACAGGAGCTCACCCCATCGCGGGGATTCGAACCGCTGACCTTCTGATCGGCAAGTCCTAGGCTCTGTGGTGTAACCCACAGCGCCACCCGCGTCCCAGTGCTGGATTCACATCTAAGCTAAACAAGCTATAGCTTAGGGCCCCACTCTCTTGGGGGCCCCCAGAAAATGTAAAGGAAAAAATCTGGATGTACATTTCCAAAATCTAAGATAAAAATAAATAAAATAAAACCTACATACAGCAACAGTGTTTTGTGCTGTGTAGGCTCCCATGATGTAAGCCTGCTAGCCTGCTCCCTAAAATATCACTGGTTTGCTCACTTCTATATATAGGGTGCTTACATTCTGCATTGACTGGTTGCATGGCAACATGCAGCACGCAGCTGCAGACTGCAGTGTGGCACAGCTGAATGGAGGTCAAGCTGTTGCACCTGTTATCTAACATTCAAGAGTGCTTGTAAACTGATGATGAGGCAGCATAGACTAAGGGTATGAGTCTTATGCCTAGTGATTGATTTCATGTAATACATAATTTATTTATTTTGATCCCATTATAAAATTACTTTAGAAAAATACCTATTAGGTCCATAAATTACTATATAGCATATATTCAACACAAAAAACAGCAACAATTCCCGCTCACCCCCCTCCCTTGGGTGGGCAGGGTTTGCAATACCACGCAGGCTCCTGGGACCGGGGAGCCACACACCTTGTTCCAGGTAGATCGTTGCCCCGCCCTCATCCGGCAGGCCTATGGGCAGTCGGCTGGAGGGTGCGGCAAGGGCCGATGCTCTTTGGCCCAGGCTCGCTTCAGCTGGACACATAAAGGGTTCCATTCCCTTCAGTAGCTTAGGGCCTCCTCATCAAACTGAAATCTGGCCCTGCCAGTAGCCATCACGTCCTCTCCGCCATGAATTTTTCTAATCCTCTTTAAAGCTGTTTTGTACTGAGTTGATTAGGATCCAAAATGCAGCAGTCTGATTGGTCCTAGAACAATAGGATCCAGAATGCAGCAGTCTGATTGGTCCTAGAACAATAGGATCCAGAATGCAGCAGTTTGATTGGTCCTAGAACAATAGGATCCAGAATGCAGCAGTCTGATTGGTCCTAGAACAATAGGATCCAGAATGCAGCAGTCTGATTGGTCCGCAGGAGCCACCCAATCCAACTCCTGGTGGAAGTTAATCCTCAACCTGATTGGCCTACAGGAGAATCCCGGAATTAGCCAATCACGTGGGGCCCATTGTAAATAATGTTGCTAAATAATGGGGCCCATGTAAATAATGTATATAAAGCAGACATTTCGGGGAATTTGCATTCCTCACTACTATGAGCTGAATAAAGAGCATGAAGTCCACACTTGACTCTGAGTATACAGTGGTACCTTGGGTTAAGTACTTAATTCGTTCTGGAGGTCCGTTCTTAACCTGAAACTGTTCTTAACCTGAAGCACCACTTTAGCTAATGGGGCCTCCTGCTGCTGCCGCACCGCCGGAGCACGATTTCTGTTCTCATCCTGAAGCAAAGTTCTTAACCTGAGGCACTATTTCTGGGTTAGCGGAGTCTGTAACCTGAAGCGTATGTAACCTGAAGCGTATGTAACCCGAGGGACCACTGTATTTCAAAAGCCATCCAAGTTAGTGCCAATTCCTGCCTCCCAGAGGAGCATCTTGGTAGACCCAGAAGAAGAAGATGGTTGCTGCCAGGAGAGCTGGGAAACTTGTGACTCCGCAGTTGTAGGCCAGCAACATCTCGAGGGTCCCAGGTTCCCCATCCCTGTCCCAAGGGTGGTCATTTTTTCCCAGCACATGTTTAAATTATGGCACTTACTTCTGCAGAGGGCAGCAATAGCTGCCAATATGGATGGCTTTAATAGACAAATTCATGGAGGAAATGGCTATCAGCGGCCACTTCCTTTTAGGAATTATAGGGACAGAACTCCCCAAACTGTATAGAAATTTATTCATGTATGCAACTACAGCAGCAAGAATGTTACTTGCCCCAAAATGGAAAGATGGAAGAAGTCCCAGCAAAAGAAGAATGGATACAAAAACTTACGGAATATGCAGAAATGGCAAAACTTACTGGAAAAATAAGAAATCAATATAACAAACTTTTTATAAAAGAATGGAAATGGTTTATGGAATACTTACAAAAAAACACACACACCTATAAGCAGAGTAGAACCTTGGCAGGATTATTGTAATGACTTGCAGTTTTATAAGAGTATATATTTATGGTGCTGGAGGAGACTCTTGAGAGTCCCATGGACTGCAAGAAGATCAAACCTCTCCATTCTGAAGTGCTCACGGGAAGGACAAATCGTGAAGCTGAGGCTCCAATACTTTGGCCACCTCATGAGAAGAGAAGACTCCCTGGAAAAGACCCTGATGTTGGGGAAGATGGAGGGCACAAGGAGAAGGGGGCAACAGAGGACGAGATGGTTGGACAGTGTTCTCGAAGCTACTAACATGAGTCTGACCAAACTGCGGGAGGCAGTGGAAGACAGGAGTGCCTGGCGTGCACGAAGAGTCGGACCTGACTAAATGACTAAACAACAACAAATATTTAAAGCAGATGAATAAATGAGCAAATTAAATTAATTTGGATATGCAGAAAATATTAAAAATAATTTTAGGAACCGCAGAAAGAGGGGGAAGGAAGGAAGTTTTGAAATGTTTGCGTGCCCTGGAAAACTCACAGACAAGACAACACTGGCAGCAGAATGCTTTCAGGAGATCGTCGTTAAGAAAATATGTTTTGTTCTTTTTGTAAATAACTTTTTTTTAGAGGCATTCTTAAATCAGCAGGTGCCTTTTGGGGTGCCTCTTGCAAGCTTTTCTGTTCTGCCAGGCCTATGCAGGCAATGAAGAACGCATCCCTTCCACAATGGTTAGCCGATGTTTCTTTTCATGGTTTTCATTCTACTGCTTTATGTTTTATTGCTGTGAAGCGCTCTGATGTGTTTTTAAGGACAGAGTGGTATATAAATATTTCTATAAATAAATGCAACCTAAAAATTAATAGGCTTGAATCTAGCTTTCCCCTAGATATGTTAGTACAGAATGTGCAGAGATGAAGGGGCTGGTCTGCGGGTGGCGTGGGAGGGAAAGGGACAGTCATACTTTCAGTTTCCCACCTGTAGTGAAGAGTCAAAAGATAGACCCAGCAACAGATTTATCCCACGGTAAATCTATGATTCAGCTCCTTAGTGCACCGTATTTGTTTAGTTACATACTGTACATTGTCACACTGTGGCCTTCGTTCAGTTTCATAACAGTGAGTCATTTCAAACCTTTTTTCTTTGGATGCAGATTTTTTCCACCTGCTTCCTCTTCTGACAATCTGGAGCACAGGGAAACCGAGGCTTAAGAATCTAAGAAGAGCCTTCTGGCCCATCAGGCCAGTGGTCCATCTATTCCTGCATCCCTGTTCTCACAGTGGCTGACCGGATGCCTGTGGGGAATGGGCCCATTAGCATAATAATAATAATAATAATAATAATAATAATAATAATAATAATAAATTTATTTATACCCCGCACTTCCCTGTTCAGAAAACTGGGCTCAGGGCAGCTAACAACAAATTTAAAACACTTAATTGATGCTACAAAATGAATGAACCATCCAGATTGATGCTGGCCCCTGGCAAGCAGACCATTGTATCATTCCGGGCAGGAAAGAATATAAAGGGGTTTGTTTTTTCAGCTCAGGTTGGCTTCAGCAAGGTGATTTGGAAGACTCAACCCTGGAAAGCCACTGCCAGTGTGTTGACGATACTGAGTGAGATCAGGGGTGGGGAAGCTTTTTGGCTCCATGGGCCACAACTTTGTAACTCGCTCTACATGGAGCTGCCCTTGAGACTGACTCAGAAACTTCAGCGGGTGCAGAATGCCGTGGCGAGACTCCTTACAGGGTCTTCGCCACGAGATCACATTCACCCAGTGCTATACCAGCTGCACTGGCTCCCGGTGGAGTACAGGGTCAGGTTTAAGCCTTTAAAGCCCTACACGGCCTAGGACCCTCGTACCTACGGGACCGCCTCTCCTGGTATGTCCCATGGAGGACCTTATGGTCTTCAAACAAAAACATCTTGGAGGTCCCAGGCCACAGGGAGGTTAGGCTGGCCTCAACCAGAGCCAGGGCTTTTTCAGCCATGGCCCCAATCTGGTGGAACGCTCTGTGACAAGAGACTAGGGCCCTGCGGGACTTGACATCTTTCCGCAGGGCCAGCAAGACAGAGTTCTTCCACCAGGCCTTTGGCCAAGGCACAACCTGAACCCCCCCCCCATTGGTAATCCTCACAGAACTCTAGCCCAATGGTTGCCATTAATTTGATTTTGAATTGATTTTAGAATGAATTGATTTTAGAATGCTGTATTACTTTTACTGTTGTTAGCCGCTCTGAGCCCGGTTTCAGCTGGGGAGGGCGGGATATAAATAAAAAATTATTATTATTATTTCTAAGATGGGCACCGAGGGCCAAATTTGGTGGGTGAGCAACACCACTAGACCCTCCAAGTGTCCCTATTTTCCAGGGACAGTCCCGGATTTATAGAAGCATTCTTGGTTTCTGATTTGATCCTGGAATGCCCCGCTTTTCCTTAGGACGTCCCTAGGCAACCCAATCAGATAGGCTAGGTATTATTATTATTATTATTATTATTATTGATGCCCCTATTTTAATCAGAGAAATGTTGGAGACTATGAATGCCACTCGCCTGTCAATCACATGACATCATTTAAATGAAGCAGAAGGGTGGTTCCTGTGAGAGCACTTTTGATAAGTGCTTTAAAACAACCACCACGCCCCTGTTGCAGCTGAAACAGGAGCACAGGAGCTGCCTTACAGCCCTTTGCAAAAGTGCTCTTTGAAGCAGCTCTTGCGCTTCTCATACCCACTCACAGTAGAAACACTTCCAGCTGCTTCAAACAGCGCTTTTAGCTGCAACTGCTTTTAGATTTTTAAAAACTGCACTTGTTTTTAGAATAAATAAAAAAAATAAGAAATTGTCCAGTAGCACATTAAGAGACCAACTAAGTTTGTTCTTTGTATAAGCTTTTGTGTGCATGCACACTTCTTCACTTGTTTGTTTTTCTTCTTTAATTGCGGATCTGTTTGCCGCCCTTCCTGGAAGGAAGGGCGTAATATAAATTCAATCAATCAGTACTTTTGAGAAGCGCTTTAATCCTCGCTCACCAGCTAGTAAAGGGATTAAATCTTGCTGCCTTGGCTGTGCAGTCCTGTTCCCCATAAGGGACAGGGCGTCTAGCCAAGGCAGAATTAAATCTCCGTCTTCCCGCCCATCATCAACTGACATGGGCATGGTTTGGGGGAAACGACCTTGCAAGCCAGGCTTGACCTGTGAGGAAGAGGTTTCTCTCCCTGGAGCTAGAGGATCCAGCTGGGGCGAATCAGCTAAAAGTAGCATCCAAACTGGTTCTGCCTTCTGCTTGGTTCTTTGATGTTGACGTCTCTTTGTTCTTCCTCTCTTGGTTATCCTCCCACAATGCTGTTCAGGATCCAACCATTGCAAACACACACACACACACGTTAGTAGCCTCTCCAGAGGAAAACAGCCACAATACTTTCCATGACAGCAGCATTCTTGCCCTTGTGATTTTGGTTTGGAAAATGGCCCCAGGAAAAGGGTTAAATGTTTGCTTCTCCAGTGTCACTGTGGTCTGGGCACACCCACCCTTGTTTTTGTTTTTTTTAAAATAAAATTTATTAGGTTTTATATAGGAAAATACAAAACTTAATGCAAACTAAGACTTTGATCTAAATACAACACAACACAATAGAGAAGGGGTGGGGATAATGAAAGAGAAAGAGAGAAATAAATAGAAAAGAGAGAGAAAAATAAAATTCGGAAGGTAAGGGACTGTCCGCTATATATAAACAGTATTCACTTTATCCTCTCCAATATAACCCTCAGCAAAACCGCTTTCTATAAACAAACATTACCTTCAACCCTCAAATCCAAATGTCATTATTTCTTTTTCCTTTTCAGTCAAAAAGTCTATGAGGGGTATCCAGTTTTTAACAAATGTTAACAATGACTTTTCTCTGATTAAACATGTCAGCCCCTGTTTTCAAGGTGCGTGGTTTCTTATTAAAAAAAAGAAAAGAATAAAATGAAGATTTCAATGCTAGACCTCCCACATCTCATCTCTTTTGCCCTAAGATTCATGAGCCACTTTCCTGCCTCTTTGAATACTTCTGCCTACTTCCTTGTATGCAGGAGACAGGATTTTCCCTTCATTTTATTGGTAGGGCTTTTCCCAACAAAGTCCCCAAGAAACAACTGCGAGTATGGCAAAGCAGATCTGTTCATCTCGCTTCGGGCTCCCATCTGCTGCCACAGTCCCCAGACCAGCCCTTTCACAAACAAGGGTTACTGTGTCACAAGACAGCAGATGCTGGTTATGTCTGGTTTAAATTCCAGACTCGACTTAGTCATCCCTTCCCTTCCGTCTGTTTCCCTGAAGACACACACACACACACACACACACACACACACACACACACACACGAGCTTGCAGGGCAGATGACTCTCATAGGAACAAGAATCAAAGTAAAGAAGTGAGCAAGAGGAGAGTTTGAAAAGAGAGAAACACCTCCCACAAGGAACCAAAGGTGAAACAAGATTTCATAGAATCTGGCGTCACATCTTGCAGCATACATTGAAAGCACTCTTTGAGAGGTGTGGCTTGCCTCCCAAAATATCCTGGGAAATGTAGTTTCTTAAGGGTGCAGAGTAAAGGTAAAGGGACCCCTGACCATTAGGTCCAGTCATGGCCGACTCTGGGGTTGCGGCGCTCATCTCGCTTTATTGGCCGAGGGAGCTGGCATACAGCTTCCGGGTCATGTGGCCAGCAAGACTAAGCCGCTTCTGGCGAACCAGAGCAGCGCACGGAAACGCCATTTACCTTCCCGCCGGAGTGGTACCTATTTATCTACTTGCACTTTGACGTGCTTTCAAACTGCTAGGTTGGCAGGAGCAGGGACCGAGCAATGGGAGCTCACCCCGTCACGGGGATTCAAACCGCCGACCTTCTGATCGGCAAGTCCTAGGCTCTGTGGTTTAACCCACAGCGCCACCCGCGCCCCTTTAAGGGTGCAGAGAGTTAGTTGCAAATTCCAGAGGGCATTACAATTACCAGCACCCTTAACAAATTACAGATCCCAGGATTCTTTGGGAGAAGTCGTGGCGATTGAAGTGGTACGATACTGCTTTAAATGCATGGTGCGGATGTCAATTAAGTTTACATTCAGGTGGCAATTTGGCTCAAGAACACCACCAATGGTAAACTTGGAAGTGGAGGAAACAGCCTTTATGGAAAGTTATTCAGCCTTTTGGTGCAAATTTCTCCTAATAGAGAACTTGCTTTGCAAAAATATATACAGAATATACTGAATTAGTATATGTGCCGCTAATATATGTGTTGTTATGCATGCTTCACCGTAGTGTGTTAATTTCTCCACACATTACTTGGAGGAAGAACGACATTGCAAAAATCTGCAGAAGAGCAAATTTCACTTCACTTCTCTGCAGCGCTTTTGAGAAGCGATGCAAGGCAGCCCCATGGCCCAGTTCATCCCCAAAGGGGCTGCCTGAAAGTGCTTTGCAGTAGTGCTGTTTTGAAACATCCATCCCTCCCTTCTTCATGTAAAGGAGAAGAGAGTGGTCTTTCCAGAAGCACTCACGGAGCTACTGTTTCAAACAGGATTATCTGAGCTGCTCCAGCCTGATCCAGCAAGTCTCTTCCTTATTTACTTTCTTAGAATATTTTTAACCGTTCTCTGCAGCTGAAAAGAATCCCAGAGTGGCTTTCACCCAATCCATTAAAACAAGCCAAGTCCCTACCTGCAGGCTTTCAGTATAAAAGGCATGGCACAAAAGGAAAAAGGTTTGGGGAGGGAAGAAGAAAACAAGCAATTTTTTTCAAGCTAAATAGTAGTTCTTCTATGAGCTTCAGACAGGTAGAATGGAAACAGTTCGGCGGCAGAAAGAGCCGGACAGAGCTGGCCTTTCTGTAGAGATGGTGGGATGGACCCTGCTTTCTATTTCTTTGGTGTGTTCATCCAGCATGTCTGACACTTGCAAAACCTCAGCTCCCTAAGGGAGAAATTAATGGCTCTGTGTTGCTTCTGCACTGGAAACTGGTTGGTGCAGTTGTTCAAGAGCAGCAAGAAGCAGCATGCCACCTCTCCCCCTGCCCCAAGGCAGCACAATAATAAGAGACACCCCTCACCCTTGGGACCCCAGGCCCCTGCAAGACCTACTGCTGATGCTTGCCCTGAGGCACCTTTCAAATATTGCTATTGCTGTTGTTTTGCTGGTGCTCCAGTTAGCACTTGTGGGTTAAACCGCAGACCCTAGGACTTGCTGATCAGAAGGTCAATGGTTCGAATCCCTACGACGGGGTGAGCTCCCGTTGCTCGGTTCTTGCTCCTGCCAACCTAGCAGTTCAAAAGCACGTCAAAGTGCAAGTAGATAAATAGGTACCACTCCAGTGGGAAGGTAAACGGCATTTCCATGTGCTGCTTTGGTTCGCCAGAAGTGGCTTAGTCATGCCGGCCACATGACCCGGAACTGTCTGCGGACAAACGCCGGCTCCCTCGGCCTGTAAAGCGATATGAGCACCGCAACCCCAGAGTCGGCCACGACTGGACCTAATGGTCAGGGGTCCCTTTACCTTTACCTAGATCTAGGACCTGGGAGGCTAGGGTTCAGCTGCCCACTCAGCCACATGAAACGCACTGGGCCAGTAACTTCCTTTCCTACCTGACAGGGTTGTTGTGAAGATGAAATGGAGAGGCATGTACACCCCTTTCAGCAACTTGGAGGCAAGGTGGAACAGAAATGTAATCATAAATAAATATAAATTAAGCACTAGGCAACGGCCCACAAGGCCACAGGGTATTGACCTTTAAAGCCATTTGCAGATTAGGGCCCTCGTATTTATGGGACCGCCTCTCCTGTCTGCCCCGCTGAGGACCTTAAGGTCCATGAATAACCATAGTTTAGAGGTCCCAGGCCCTAAGGAAGCCAGACTATCCTCCACCAGGGCCAGGGCCTTCTCAGTGATGGCGCCGACCTGGTGGAATGCTCTGTCCCATGAGACTAGGGCCCTGCAGGATTTAACCTCCTTCCATCGAGCCTGTAAGACAGAGCTATTCCGCCTGGTCTTTAATTTGAATTCAGCCTGATCTTTTATTTCCCTTCTCTTCTCTCCCCCTCCCCTTTTATGAAGATTACCTGCTCTGAGACTCCGCAGCTAATTCTGCCCTGGCCTCCTCACTGACCCAAGTAGGACCAATTCAGCCAGCTAGCCCTGGGGATTACTTAATGCTTATTTCCCCTAAATTGATTTCTGAATTTTGAATTTTATTGTTATTCATGTTTTTATGCTGTATTTTATGCTACTTTTCCAATTAAGTGTTTTAAATTTGTTGAGCCTGGTTTTTGAACCGGGAACAGCGGGGTATAAATAAAAAAATATTATTATTATTATTATTATTATTATTATTATTATTATTATTATTATTATTACCAGGTTGGTACTCATTGGAGCACTGCTGCCGCCTGATATTTCCGCTGCCACCAGGGACCCCCCATGATGTCCCAAACAGAGGAGGCATTGCTTTGGGGCCCCTCAAGTCCAGAGCTGGCTCTGTCAACATGGCAACTGAAGGATGCTTTCCCAGAAACGAGGGTCAGGGGAGCCAGTGGCCCTCCAGATATTCCTGACATCCAGCTGCTAGCAGCTGCAGTTAGCCTGCCACCCTGCTATACCCATGTTCCCCATCCTTGCTGTAGCCCTTGTGTTCATTTACTTATTTTTGAGTCCCAGGTGAGAAAGAGGCATAGCTGTCAAGCGTCCCTTATTTGGCGGGACAGTCCCTTATCCCAGCGCCATGTCCCGCTGCTGTCCCTTATTGATGATGTCCCTTAAATAAGCTACTGAAGGTAATGGGGCCCTTTCTATGCCCAGCTGTCCTTTGTCAACAACAAATTGTTGCTGTTTTTTGTGTTGAATATATGCTATATGGTAATTTATGGACCTAATAGGTATCTAAAGCCATTTGCATGCAACAAAATATGTATTTTATCAAAGTAATTGTTGATCCCTTATTTTGGCTGCTGATCCCTTATTTTCGAGGCTGCTGGTCCCTTATTTTCAAATCTGTAAGTTGACAGCTATGGATAGAGGGGTTTAGTGATTGGAAGCCAGTCTCATCCTTGCTTCGTTTGCTTGCTTGCATCTGGTTTCTTATTTTTGTTTTTTGTTTTTATTAGCATGTCGAAGGACAAGTATACATAACACAGTGCTTAGACTGACACAGTTCCTAGTTCTGAATAGTCTGTGTCCCAGCGAGTGCAGAAACATTCAGTCCTCTCGAAAGCTTCTGCATAGGTAACATACCCTCCCGCGTGTCACCGATGAAAATAGGGACTCACTTCTGCACTAAATACCCCTCATCACATTACCAGGGATTGCAGTCCCACGGCCTGCTTTGTTTCACTATCACAACTTGCAGAAGGCTCTTCTCTGCCTCTCGAATATTTCTCCCGTTTGCTCTGCATCAGTCTCTCTTGTATTGGCAGCCGAAGGAGGCCCTCCGTGAAGAAATCAAGGAATGTTTAATCTCGCGGCCGATCTGGTGGTTACTTATTGCTCCCTGCTGCAAGCCAAATGCATTCAGCAACATGGATTATCTGGAGGGGCGATCAGAACTAAGGATGCTTGAGTGCCCATTCGTCCCACCCGAAATGGGTTCGGCTTCTGCAAGCAGTCAGGCTGATCCCTCAGAAACGTCTCGGTAGAGCACACCTCTCACCTTTCCCTTACTGAGGGGAGATGTGATAGCCATCTTCAAATATCTCAAGGGCTGTCCCAAGGAAGATGAAGCAAGCTTGTTTTCTCCTGCTCCAGAGGGTAGGACTCAAATCAATGGCTTCGAGTTACAGTAAAGGAAATTCCAACTACAGTGGTACCTCAGGTTACATACGCTTCGGGTTACATAGGCTTCAGGTTACAGACTCCGCTAACCCGGAAATAGTGCTTCAAGTTAAGAACTTTGCTTTAGGGTGAGAAGAGAAATCGTGCTCCGGCGGCAGCAGGAGGCCCCATTAGCTAAAGTGGTGCTTCAGGTTAAGAACAGTTTCAGGTTAAGTACGGACCTCCGGAACGAATTAAGTACTTAACCTAAGGTACCACTGTAAACATCAGGAAGAAATTTCTTTTTTTAAAAAAAAAAAATATATATATATATATATTGATACTGATTCAGTTACACAAAATTACATACCCATTTCAATGTATCTTTTTGATAATATACTGATATAAAACAGCTAAAGGTAAAGGGCTAGGTTGGCAAGAGCAGGGACTGAGCAATGGGAGCTCACCCCGTCCCGGAGATTCGAACCGCCGACCTTCTGATCGGCAAGTCCTAACCCACAGTGCCACCCGCGTCCCTATAAAACAACTACTTAATTTTAAAAAGAACATAGGCAAGAGAGAAGAAAAGAGAAGAAAAAGGGAAACCTAAAGAAAGAGAAATCAAGAGAAGAGAAAGAGAGGGAAAGGATTAGAGAAAGATAAAATAGAATAAAAAGGGCTTCCTGCTCTTTGTCCTCCGGTTAAATATTGTATTCACTCCTTAAGATCCAACCATTTTTTCTTCTATAAAACAGTATTTTTTCAATATTTAAATCAGCTATTATAAGTTCATTTTCTCTTTCAGGCAAAAAGTCCATTTAAAAATTCCAATCCTTTGTAAATGTCAGTAATAATTTTTCGCTAATTACACATGTTAACTTTGCCATCTCAACCAAGTCTAATAGTTTTATCAGCCATTCTTCTCCCTCGGGTTCCTTTCCAACTCTATGATTCTGAGATTTTATAAGTCACTCTGCCTACACCTGGTGGCTCCAGGTATTGTAAGACTACAGATCCCATCATTCCTGAACATTGACCATGCAGGATGGGGCTGTTGGAAGTCAGAGTTCAAAATGTCTGGAGGGCACCAGAGTTGGGAAGACTGGCTACGAATCTGGCAAAGCTATCATGTTTTAATTAGAGGCTCTTTTCCAGATTCTTGTCTGTTGCGTGTTGCATAAGCCTTACTTGGGATGCAGTTTGTTATTGGTCATTTAAGGCCGGCAGTTGGCAGGGCCCCACCAGAGAGGTGCAACACATACAGATTTCTTTGTCTGCATTGATTAAGTTGTTCCACTCCAGACAAGAGGACTTGTTTGCTGTCCGTCAGTGGCAGAATCCCAAGTACAAGCCAGAGGACAAAGGCATCTTCTTTTAGTGCCTTTGGCTAAGCATCAGCACATAAGGCTTGGACGCTCCGGACAGTCATCCGTTTTGATTAATATCTGGAGTACGGTTCATCCTGAGAATAGAAAAGGAATATTTGTTCTAGGGCATTCTGTACTTGGAAAAAATAATCCGGGCTGTTTCTTTTTGAGATAGCAATGGAATTCCGCAAGGCAGGGGAAGAAACTGTTTGCTCTTTAGAGTAATTTGAGGGATTTCACAAGCAGAGCAAAGGTGGTTGAGAAGGGTAGATCAAAAATGGTTCATCTATGCGACGACAGCAGCGAGAATATTGATAGCCCAGAGGTGGAAACAACAAGAGATACCGACAATCGAAGAATGGCAGACGAAAGTAATGGAATATGCAGAAATGGCAAAGCTGACGGGATGGATCCGGAACCAGGTGTTCCAGGAAGAATGGTGTAAATTTGTAACATATTTAGAGACTTATTGCGTATGTATAAAATCACTAGCAGGACCGAGATAAAACTCACTACGTGAAGGAAATTGACATTCTAATAGGGACGAAAGTAAATGTTGTGAAAAGTTAGGTTAAATATAGGATGGAGATGTTATAAATGTGCAAAATAAGATTAAAACAGAAAGAAGCCAGAAGAGGGACTGAGGAAAGTCGAAGCTTAGCAGAGCAAATGTTATAATGATGGTTATGTAATGGTAATATATAATGGTGGTCGTATACTTTTGGAAAATCAATAAAAGTTATATGGCAAAAAAGTGAAGATGGCTCCCATTTCAGCCAAGACTGGACTCCTCTCTCATCAATTGGTCTTGAGCAGTGACCACATAGGGGCAAAGATACTCAGCCATGCTGTGCCACTAAGGTTGCACCTTCAAGTCACACCTCAGGCAATAAGCACACTATACATTTAAAGCAGCACCTTGCCCTTTTAAGCCACGGTTTTCTCCAAAGAATCCTGGGAGTTGTAGTTCTTTAAGGGTGCTGAGAGTTATTAGGGGATCCCTATTCCCTTCACAGGGCTACAGTTTCCAAAATTCAATGAGAAGAGGGATCTATTGTTAAAACCACTCTGAGCTCTGTCAGGGGAATAGGTGTCTACCAGCACAACAAACTACAGTTCCCAGAATTCTTTGGGGGAAGCCATGATCCTTAAATTGGTTTAAGAGTGCTATAAATGGATGGGCTGTAACTGTGCTGTTGTTTACAAATTTGGAACAAATATTATCTGGCATGTGCAGCAGTGCCAGTTCTGCCAAAGACTCTCCTCCTGCAAAAGAGGGGAGTGGTTGTGAGCGGGAGCCGGTCTCCGCCTCAAGCAGGGGGCGTTAGCCCCCTGCCTCCCCCTCACCTGGCTGGCACCACGGCCACGGGCAGGCACCCAACCAGGTGCCTTCGAGGGGGCGTGGACGGCAGCGTAAATCGCTGCTGTGCCAGCCATGCAGCCTCATTCTTCACCATCCCGTCGCAACTCAGACTGGCATGTAGTATAAAAATGTAGTATAAACACCGACAACTGGGAAACACTGGCCTGCGAGTGCTCCAATTGGAGAACAGCCTTTACCAAAGGTGTCATAGACTTTGAAGATGCTCAAACTCAGGACGAAAGGCAGAAATGTGCTACGAGGAAGGCATGTGTGTCCTCATCATGATCAACTCCCGCCTGGAAACCTACATCCCCACTGTGGAAGGACGTGTGGATCCAGAATTGGCCTCCACAGTCACTTAGTTGCATCCATTGCATGACCTACTCAGAGCATACCCGCTGGCAGTAGGAGTACAATATGGGCATGTCTTTAAGTTAACATCTTACATTAAAAACCTGACAGTCCCAAACTATCGAAGGCTTTTCACCAAAGCCAGACTAAACGTCTTTCCTTCTGCAGTGTTGGATGGCAGGTTGAGAGGAGTTCCCTACCAGGACAGACTTTGCTCGTGTGCTCAAGACATCGATTCCATAAAACATATTTTGTTGCACTGTGCAAAATATGAGCAAGCCAGGGCTGAACTGATACTACCCTTGCTGGTACCTTTCCCGGGAAAATCAGAGGCTCACTATGTCAGGTTCCTCTTGGAAGACCGGACAAATGCTAGAACATTAGCAGTGGTAAAAATTTTATCGGTGGTTGCAAGAACAAATGATCCCTATATTCTGAACAAAATGCTTGTTTAACCTGGAGGTAGGCTGTATGAATTGTTTATTGCTTTGTAATGATTTGTTGGGTCTCTGGACCGTAATAAAGATTGATGATGATGATGACACCCGCTGAAATTAATGAGCAGGACAACTTAGGCCCATTAATTTCAATGGGTCTACTGAGCTGGATACAGCCCCCTTTGCAGCCTTAATTGAGCATTCGTTGTTATTTGTTTGTGGGGAGATTCTATGCCAGTGAACATTCACCCAGATTTGCTTGCGCAGTGTTCATATGGCTTCCTGTCAATCACTCATCCATCCCACACTTCTCAGTGCATTTCCTCTTTCCTAACTGCAAAAAATCTTGTTTCCCTCCCAACTGGGTTAGTTGCATTTGGAACCCTCTTGCAAAACCGGAGATGGGTTGGCCACTCATCATGGATTCCTTAGCTGTGATTCCTGCATTGCAAAGGTTGTACTAGATGAACCTTGGAGTCCCTTCCAGTGAAAGCATTGGCAGCCTGGAGGTGAAACGCCCACCCAAAATTGTTAAACTGCAGATCACTCATGTTAGACTTTGTTTAGGGCTTGTTCGCCATTTATAAACGGCATGTGATTGCTGCTGGACTGACCCACCAACCCATCCCAGGTAAACACCATAAAGTATTAAAGTGAGACATATGTCTGTAAACACAAAGAATAGCTTCTTCATTGTACACCTCCCATTGTCCCTAGTATTTACAAGGGACAATCCCTATTTTCTGTGATTGTCTGGCCCTGGAAAAACACTGTCCTACTTTTGCTTTTGGGCAAAAATAAGTCATTTAAGAGCAGATGGTGCCAAGTTCGGATGGGTGAATATGTCAATTTCAGTTTTCCAGTCTTTTCTATGTTTCCACATCAGTTTAAAAGGTAAAGGTACCCCTGCCCGTAAGGGCCAGTCGTATCCAACTCTAGGGTTGCGCGCTCATCTCGCTCTAGAGGCCGTGAGCCAGCGCCGTCCGAAGACACTTCCGGGTCACGTGGCCAGCATGACGAAGCTGCAGCTGGCGAGCCAGCACAGCATCGCACACGGAAACGCCGTTTACCTTCCCGTTATAAAGCAGTCCCTATTTATCTACTTGCACTTAGGGGTGCTTTCGAACTGCTAGGTGGGCAGGAGCTGGGATCGAACGACGGGAGCTCACCCCGCTGCGGGGATTCGAACCGCCAACCTTCTGATCGGCAAGTCCTAGGCACTGAGGTTTTACCCACAGCGCCACCCGCATCCCTCACATCAGTTTAGGATTTATTTATTTTTTTTAAAAAGGTCATGGTGTAAATCCACCAAATTTCCAAATTTCTCCTAATATGTCCACATTTTTGTATGCAATTTCACTTGACATAATGCATTTTTGCATGTTTCACCCCAAAGTGCATTTGTACGCACACTTTATCCTAGCGTGTGCATTTCTTGGCGGGAGAACTGCATTGCAAAATTCGTAGAAGTACAGATTTTGTAGGGTGTCTGTGTTTCGTTTTGCATTGACCAGTTTATGCTCCCTGTTTTTGTCTGAGTTGCTCCTAGACAGTTTCGTGGCCATCCCTACATCATGTTGGAGTGAATTCTATAGTTTAACCATGTGCTGTCTGAATAAGTCCCTCCTTTTGTCCTTCCTGAATCTTCCAATAATCTCAATGAGAAACCAAAAAAAGTGCTAAGTGTTTGTCAGTCATCCCAGTGCCTTTGTCCTCATTGCCCCAAACACTGGACGGCAGAAGCAGATTGGGTTCTTATTAAGCAATAAGACACTTTGTGACATGCAGGGAGCTGGCTTCAAGCACCAGGATCGTTGGCAGACCAGCTCTGTGCTAACAAAGATGTCTGCAGACATGAAGTGAAGGCTAGGAACATGGATCCCACCTTGTGGAAATCCCTTGTAGATGACTGCAGTTCCTGGAGATATTCAGTCAGATCATATTTCCACAGTAGTGACCACAAAGCCACTTCTGACGTAGAAGGAGGTGGGGTTGCAGGCTTCACCCTCCCACCATGCGCGCGGGGGCTGGCTCTCAGCCTCTGCGTGATTGAGGGAATCCCCGACCACATCATTCCCTGGCCAGCCAATCGGCTGGCCTGGGGGCGTGGCCTGCTCCATTTAACGCAGGCGCGGCCAAGGATCTCCCTCTTTGCCGCTTTCAGCTGCTCCGGTTTCCCACCCTCCCGCCCTTTAACGTTTTCGTCTTTGACCTTGCTATGGACCTCGGTTGGTCGCCGTTAAGGGGCCTGGTAGGAATTTTTTCCACTTGGCAAATTGGCACCAGCCACTTGGTTTTTCGCCTACCTCATAGCAAATCATCACAACTTCCTTGGTATTGGCGGTTAGGCATTGGTATTGGTATTGTTATGTAGATGGAAGCGGGGGAGGAAGTGCCATCACCTCCCCCGCATATTGAAGGGTAGTCCGATAAAGGATTCCGGGGGGCGTGGCCCTGTCTGAAGCCTATGGAGGTGAGGGCCTAAGGCACGCCCCCTAGTGGTGACCCCGGGGGAGCTCCTAGTTGATGTGCATCAGCATGACTCCCCCTACTGGTGGTTAACCCTTCCCGGACTTAAAGTGAACAGGCTGAAGCCGGATAGTCGGTTAGGACCAATGCCTAAGCCAATACCGCTCATCACCTGTAACCAATAAAGTTGTGGCCATATTTAGCCCATTAACCTTAAATATCTGTGTCATGTGTCTTTATTTCCACGGGGGGGGGGAGGCGGGAACTCGCCACGCAAGAGGAATAACTGCTGGGAGGAGTTCAAACGCCATGGTGCATCTGCAGCAGCCCAACTGGATGCCTTCATCTGCCCCATCTGCAACAAAACATGTCTCTCCCGTATCGGTCTCTACAACCACAGCAGGCGCTGTAACGCTCCAACAGTTTGTTTTCACCTGCGAAGACACACACCCCACCATTATCTCCTGAGACGGACGGATGCCAACTAAGACAAAATGCCAGACACGTTATTTAAAGCCAAAAATTCAGGAGATGGGCCTGGAATATCGGTGATTGAGTCAGACTCTCACCGACTTCCCCCTGGCTGCAACCTTGCCTCGGATTGAATTCAGAGAGCTTGAACAGGACCAGCCATAAATCAAATGGCGCTCTAGGCAGGAAATGACTTTGGCACCCCCTCCATTTGTTCAATATTTAATGCCTTGTTTTCCCCCTGCTACACAACTTTGATGCATGATTTGCATGTGTGATCTATCCATGTCATAGAAGACTATACATTTGCATATGGGGATCTCTGCACCTGTATTTATTCATGCTATATGAACAGTTTCTGCTTTTAGTTTCAGCTGTTGAGTTGATAGGATGTGCTTGCATGACAACACCGACCTTATTCAACACACAAACACACCCTCAGCACCCTCGCAAATTGGCAACCCATGCATATCTCACAGCAGTTGTGTTAGATGCTGGCAAGGCCTCACTCCTCTCGACAGTTGTGCTGCAATATTTGGCACCGACTGCAGCTTCCAGATCAGGCACGAGGGAAGCCCCACACTGCAGTAATCCAGTCTTGAAGTACCCAATAATTTATGATGAAAAAATCCCTTCCAGTAGCACCTTAAAGACCAACTAAGTTAGTTCTTGGTATGAGCTTTCGTGTGCATGCACACTTCTTCAGATACACAGCATGCACACAAAAGCTCATACCAAGAACTAACTTAGTTGGTCTTTAAGGTGCTACTGGAAGGGATTTTTTCATTTTGACTAAGGCAGACCAACACGGCTACCTATCTGTAACTGGAACCAATAATTTATGTACACACAGTCCCTGACATTGTCTGTTGTTCAAGTCCTCAATAAACACAAACAACTGTGTTTACCGAACACGTGAATGACAGACAATTTATGGAAGAATGGAAGACTTTTTTTGGATTATTGGCGGGTGGGAATCTAACAGCCAAATGAAATCGCGGCAGGATTTGAAATTTGAGCAATGGGAAGTAATGATAATAGAGGAATCTATATGAGATGAGATGCGTGATGTAAATAGAGGAATTTGTATTAGGTGAAAAGTGTGATATTATGCAGTATATAAAAAGGGAGGGGTATAAGAACAGGATAGAAGGGAAGATGAGAAGGCAAATTATAAGACAAATGTATGACATATTTGAAGGGTGGATAATTCAGATGGAAATTCCCAGGTGTCAAAAAAGGTTATTTATGTATGCCACTACTGCAGCCCATGTTTTGTTCGCCAAAAAATGGAAAACGAGCAAAGTCCCAACTAAAGAAGTATGGCAATTTAAACTGATGGAATATGCGCAGCTTGTGGACCTAACATATAGAATAAGAGAGTAAGAAGAGCCTACGTTTAAAGAAAACTGGAAAAGGTTTATTGATTATTTGGGGGGAAATTGTGTACACTTGAAAACTTTGGCAGTATTACGATAAATTCAAAAGTGTAAATAAGTTTTGATGGATGTAATAATGGAACACGGAATGGTTTAGTTTATGTAAAATATGCAGGGATTTATATTATGCAAAATGAACCATGGAAAGAGAAGATGGGAAGTCACTGACATTTTAAGGTTGTTTAAATGAAACAGAAAATTTAATCAACATTACGGGCGGGGAAAACAAATCTGAAATGTGAAATTAATTGGTTAAAGTTATGAAAATCTAATAAAATTTTTGATTAAAAAAATAGCACACACATGCACTTGTTTGATTTCCCCCCTTCTTCCCCTCCACCCTTCACATCATCAGCTTTCCAACTGCACAAAAATTGTGGCCAGTTGCACGCTAAAAACACACACGTTGTACATTTAAAACTGGTAAGAATCGTAAGAACATAAAATGAGCCTGGTGGAGCAGGCCGATGGCCAATCAAGTCCAGTTTCCTGTTCTCACAGTGGCCAATCAGGTGCCTGTGGGAAGCCCAAGAGCCCGCTGCCCTCCTGCATTTTCCAGCATCTGGTATTCAGAAGTGTGGAGAGAGAGCACAGCCAACATGTCTAGTAGCCAATGAGAGCCTTTATCCTCCAGGAATTCGTCTAATCCCAGTGGTATCCAAACTTTTTTCAAAGAGGGCCAGATTTGATGAAGTGAAGGGCCATGAGGGCCAATCAAAGGGCCAACTTTTTTTAGGATTGAAGTTGTTGAGGGGTTTTTTAGGATTTTACCCCAGGAAATAAACCGCCACAGGGGCCGGATTAAACCGACCGGTGAGCCGGATTAGGCCCCCAAAATGGACTTTGGACATGCCTGATTCTAATCCTCCTTCAAAGCCATCCAAATTGGTGGCCTGTGGGAGGGAGTTCCATAGTTTAATGATACGCTGGGTAGAGAACTGCTTTCTTTTATCGGTCAGGTAAAGGTAAAGGGACCCCTGACCATTAGGTCCAGTCGTGGCCGACTCTGGGGCATAGCTGTCAACGTTTCTCCTTTTTAAAGGGAAATTCCCTTATTCTGAATAGGATTCCTCACAAGAAAAGGGAAAATTTGACGGCTATACTCTGGGGTTGCGGCACTCATCTCGCTTTATTGGCCGAGGGAGCCGGCGTACAGCTTCCGGGTCATGTGACCAGCATGACTAAGCCGCTTCTGGCGAACCAGAGCAGTGCACAGAAATGCCGTTTACCTTCCTGCTGGAGTGGTACCTATTTATCTACTTGCATTTTGACGTGCTTTCAAACGGCTAGGTTGGCAAGAGCAGGGACCGAGCAATGGGAGCTCACCCCGTCACGGGGATTCGAACCGCCGACCTTCTGATTGGCAAGTCCTAGGCTCTGTGGTTTAACCCACAGTGCCACCCGCGTCCTTTTCTGTCAGGTATCTTCCGACAAATCTACCCCACCTTAGTTTTCTAAGACTTTTCACCCACACAATGTTCTTTGGAAAGAGAAGAAATGGAAAGGGGGTTTTATGGCATCTAGTTCCTGTTGTTACACACCAGCCAGATGTATAGTTGCAGGACTGTGCGTTCTGTATGCATGTTTCTCCTACACATGTTCCTACACATTGCAGTTTGTGCCGCAATGACACCACAGTGTTCTTGGCAACACGAGAGGCAAAGATTGTGATCTATAGACCAGTTACACCATAAGTCTTAAGTCTGTGCTAACATGCAGCATGTTAAACCCATGTCTACTCAGAAGTAAGCCCCACTGGGTTCAAAGGAGTTTACTCCCTATAATGGAGCAATAGTGAGCACAATTTATTGGAAGTAAAACCCACTGTATTTAATGGGACTTACTCCCAGGTAAGCACATATGTAGGATTGCATAGAATTAATTCCATTGAACTCAACAGGATTTATCTTTCCCAACATCAGGGTCTTTTCCAGAGAGTCTTCTCTTCTCATGAGGTGGCCAAAGTATTGGAGCCTCAGCTTCATGATCTCTCCTTCCAGGTGGAACATATATTCAATAAATAAATAAATATACGGGGAGTAAGGTCCATTGAACACAACTGGGCTTGCTTCTGAATAGCTGCATATAGAATCATTTGATGGAACTGAAAGCCTGGCCCCAGTGCATCTGTTTAAAGGGCAGTGGGGCTGAGGAGGGACTTGTCTCACTGTCTTGTAGTAGGCACAATTATATGCCAAGGAAACATGCCAGGGGTGAGAGATTCTGTTCTGCTTCTTAGGGAAATTCCAATTGTCCCGTTTTTATTAGACTAGACCAGCTGGCTGTTTGTCCCTGCGGGCTTATACTGTGGTGTATTTAAGTAATTTAAGACTCAAGACCTAATGGACTTACCACGGAGGTACTATTTAGATCAGGAGTGCCATGCAGTGGCGTAGCGTGGGTTGTCAGCACCCGGAGCAAGGCAAGTAATTTGCGCCCCCTAACCCGTGGATTTGTGCCCCCTAACCCGTGGATTTGCGCCCCCTAACCCCCAGATGTTGCGCCCGGTGCGGCCGGCCCCCCCTGCACCCCCCACACTACGCCACTGGTGCCATGTGCCATATATGCAAGGCCATTTCCTCTCAAACTGCCCCCAGCTGCCCCACACCTGACATCATAGGTGACTTCAGGTGTGGGGCAGGTAGAGATGCAGCTAGATTGGCTGCACAACTGAGTTCACTGCAGATCTCAGTTGCACCTCTGATCTCTGCAGAAAGCAGGGTCAAAGTCACACACACACACACCCCTCACTGGATGGTGGGCAAGGTCACCTTGGAGGGTCAGTATGGGGTTGGCCGAGCCCCTCACACTGCAACTTCGAAGAGCTTTGGTAAGGGGCTTCAGCAATTGGTTGGGGAAATTCACATGTGAATCATCTGACATCATAAGGACATCAAGTGATTGACAGGTGAGGTGTCCCGCCCACCTGTCAAATTTGGTCTCTTGGGTTGTTGTTGTTGTTGTTTCGCCGTTTAGTCGTGTCTGACTCTCCATGACCCCATGGACCAAAGCACGCCAGGCACTCCTGTCTTCCACTGCCTCCCGCAGTTTGGTCAATCTCTTGCTGTTAGCTTCGAGAACACTGTCCAACCACATCTCGTCCTCTGTCGTCCCCTTCTCCTTGTGCCCTCTATCTTTCCCAACATCAGGGTCTTTTCCAGGGAGTCTTCTCTTCTCATGAGGTGGCCAAAGTATTGGAGCCTCCGCTTCAGGATCTGTCCTTCCAGTGAGCACTCAGGGCTGATTTCCTTCAGAATGGAGAGATTTGGTCTTCTTGCAGTCCATGGGACTCTCAAGAGTCTCCTCCAGCACCATAATTCAGAACCATAACTCCAGCACCATAATTCTCTGGGGTTAGGGGCAGATAATGATCGGGCCTGCCCAGCCTGGTGGCATCGGTGGTGAAGGCTGGGCTGGACTGGCACAGTGAGTTCTGTTGTCCCTCTGTGCCCTGCCCTTGCCCAGCATGCGCAACCTGGGTCCCGAAAAAGGATGCAACGCCTCTGAGCCAATGATGGTTCCCTCCTCCTTGAAGACCATTCTGCAGCATGTTACTAGCTTAAGAGGGAGAGGGAGGGAGGGAGTTCTAAGTAGGTTAGAGACGATGCTTGATGCCAAAGCTAAATTGCAGGAAGGCACGCCAGGACAAAGAAGCGATGGCCTGCTTCGAAGGAGGTGCGATTAACTTTGCAGAGCCCTGAATATAAGCATCCACTCAAGTCTTATGGCTTAATTGATTGGGAGATCAGGGCAGACGACTGCAAAGTTGTTCGCGCTCCGCCATAAAGTTTCCAGGTCAACTTCATATGGAAAGTTTTAGAGTGCCTTTATTGAAGCAGGGCAGAGTGAAGAACATTTGTGTGCATTCACGCCTAGGTCAAAAAACGAAGCACACCCTTTAACGATGTTTAATTTTAGTCCTGGAACATTGACATCTACCTCCCTGAGAGAGGGAGACAAAGGGACAAATTGAGGGAGAGAACATTAAATCTCAGCATTGATCCGAAGCCAAGAGCTTCCAAGTACCACTGATTTTAATGGACTTAGGACTTAGGCACATCCTTAATTCTCTCTGCTCGATTTAAAAGCATACATTTGGGTCACGCTCAGATATTTTGGGCCCCTCCCCATGGGCAGAGCCAGGATTTACGTTGGAAGGGCAGGTGGTCAGGATTTGTGTTAGGGGGGCAGAACACCCACCTGTCATCATCCTCTGTCTGGATCTGTCTTGCAGATTTGGGATGAAATGTCTCAGCAATAGTTGTTTTCGATTACTTTCTTTCGACCCCGTGCTCAGAAAAACCTGTCAAAATCTTTCTACAATTTCTACTTTTAGTTAAGTATTTTTATGTATTTATTTGATTTCGGGGGGCAACTGCCCCACCACCTGGCTATGCCATAGCTGTCACCGTTTCCCTTTTCTTGCGAGGAATCCTATTCGGAATAAGGGAATTTCCCTTTAAAAAAGGGAAACGTTGACAGCTATGGGCTACGCCCATGCCCCTCCAGACTGGGGGGAATGTTGGTGGGTGCGTTCTGCAACATTTCAGTGATGCAGTACAAATGATGGATTTATCCTGGGCTGTCCACACTTCATTCCAATTGACTACCGTAAGTTGTTCTATGGTGCTTTCCTGGTATTGCCGCATTATTGCCAAGTGCACTACAACACAATGAAAGCAAGACAAAAAAATCCCTACAACATTTCTGCTAAGAAAAGTTACAGAATTTCAGTAGGAAACAAGGCAGTATTATTATTATTATTATTATTATTATTATTATTATTATCCCACCTTTTCATCCAAGGAGCTCAAGCTGGCACACATGGCTGTGTTTTGGTTCTCCTTTTGTTTTGGAAAGTGCTAATCAGGTAAGTTTGCATTAAAATCCTAACCAAACCCAATTTCTACCCCATCTCTTGTCTCCGGTGTCCTGCAACCAACCCTGAGACAGAGACTGCTATCATTGACTTAGTAGCTCTTTGACCTCTGGCGGGAAGCCATGGTGTCCATTTCCCTGGCTTCAGAAGTCCCAAGGCAACTAGCAGTGGGAGCAGAGAGTGTTCTTTCTTGTAGAAAAAGAGGAATAGACCTCCCAGCATCTCCTCCTTCTCTGGCTGCTGGGTGGAGCCACCCTGGTCTCCTAGATGTCCCATGAAGCCAGGGGTACAACTTCTCAGTAGACTCAGTCCCTCGGCTGGTGGCAGGCGGAGGTTATTTGCTTCTGCTCTGCTCTCTGGTCCCAGAGCAATTTCCACTGCTCCTGTGAAAAACAGAGAATCAAGGCAGCTAATGAAAGTAATATAACATCTCTGCCCCCCCCCTCCAAAAAAGTTGGTAATGTGGTAATGTGGTAAAAAAGTTGGTAATAAGGCCATATCCAACTGTTCTCAGTCTGCTAGCCAAAAACCCTTGTGCCTGTGAATGGCAGAGTTTAAAGGTGTTGTAACAAAATAGTTCAGCACAACAGTTGTGCTAGCAGAAGCTTGTCGTGCAAGAGCTGATACTTGGTATATACAATCCTTGGAGCAACAATATTTGGTAACAAATCCAAGCAAAACAAAACAAAACCCAAGGGCTCCTGCGGAAGATCTGTAGAGTGGCACCTCAGAGGTTGAACAGAATTCGTTCCGGAAGTCTGTTCAACTTCCAAAACATTCAGAAACCAAGGCGCGGCTTCTGATTGGCTGCAGGAGCTTCCTGCAGCCAATCAGAAGCCGTTGAAGCCCCGTCGGACGTTCGGGTTCCAAAGGATGTTCGCAAACCGGAACACTCTCTTCCGGGTTTGCAACGTTCGGGAGCCAAAACGCTTGACTCGCAAGACGTTCGGGATCCAAGGTAACTATATGATTTATTATTTGCTTACAGTGGTACCTCAGGTTAAGTACTTAATTCGTTCCGGAGGTCCGTTCTTAACCTGAAACTGTTCTTAACCTGAAGCACCACTTTAGCTAATGGGGCCTCCTGCTGCCGCCGCGCCGCCACTGCACGATTTCTGTTCTCATCCTGAAGCAAAGTTCTTAACCTGAAGCACTAGTTCTGGGTTAGCGGAGACTGTAACCTGAAGCGTATGTAACCTGAGGTACCACTGTATTAAATTGATATCCTACCCTTCTTCCCAAGGGAGCCCAGGGCATTCGCCCTGATTTGCTTGCACAAACCTAATGCAGAGGCTAGACTATGTCAGGTCTATCCCAATTTGTTTACTGGGAGGTTATACGGCAATGAGCATTCGTCCTGAATTGTTTGTGCAGTGCTTAAAGGTAAAAGGACCCCTGAGCATTAGGTCCAGTCATGACCGACTCTGGGGTTGTGACATTCATCTCGCTTTAGTGGCCGAGGGAGCCGGCGTACAGCTTCCGGGTCATGTGGCCAGCATGACTAAGCCACTTCTGGCGAACCAGAGCAGTGCACGGAAACGCCGTTTACCTTCCCGCCGGAGTGGTACCTATTTATCTACTTGCACTTTGACGTGCTTTTGAACTGCTAGGTTGGCAGGAGCAGGGACCGAGCAACAGGAGGTCACTCCGTTGCGGGGATTCGAACTGCCAACCTTAACCCACAGCACCACCCGCGTCCCTTGTGCAGTGCTTATGCATCCTCTAACACATTCTTCATTCATCCCACACTTTTCAGCGCATTTGCCCGCCGCTTCCCTAACCACCAAAAATCCTTTAAAAGGAGAAGCATGAGCTTGAATCCTTGCCACCAAATTCTGTCAATCTGGAGTGGATCCAAAATTATGCTCCATGCCAAAAAAAGAACATGACTAATAAACACCCTCCTGGGGTGTGTGTGTGGGTACACAGGTGGCTCCTTCTTTAACTAGCATTATTCTAGTCTGAGGGTTTTTTGGGTATTGCAAGATGATGTTTTTTGTGATATGGAGTACATAGAAGGTAGCATCTTTGCTAATCCCTTTCACAAATGTTCTGACTGGACCTGACGACTGTCCTTCTTCAAGTCACAACCACAATTCTAGTCCTTCCTCTACGATATTTAAAGTATAAACTTTGTTATTATTTGGTTCTCTTTTTTTATTAGATGGATATTTTAGTGAAAATAACACACACATATCCAGTATGGTAGGGGGAACTGCATGCAAAAAAAGTATAATAATCGGTCAAAACTACATGCAAAAATGTGTTGTTGTTTAAAGGAGAAATTTGCAATGGGACGCTGACCATTTTTTCATGAAAAATGCAGATTGCTGGAGAAATGAGGAGAACTGAATTTAGGGTGGGTCCCCACGACGGGGTGAGCTCCCGTTGTTCGGTCCCAGCTCCTGCCAACCTAGCAGTTCGAAAGCACACCAGTGCAAGTAGATAAATAGGTACCGCTCTGGCGGGAAGGTAAACGGCGTTTCCGTGCGCTGCTCTGGTTCACCAGAAGCGGCTTAGTCATGCTGGCCACATGATCCGAAAGCTGTATGCCGGCTCCCTCGGCCAATAAAGCGAGATGAGCGCCGCAACCCCAGAGTCGGTCACGACTGGACCTAATGGTCAGGGGTCCCTTTACCTTTACCTTAAAGAGAGACCAGGGGAAATGGAAATGGACAGATCTGTGTATTCTGTACTCCTGTGAAGGAAGTGACTAAGCAAGAACCTTCATCCTGGTGAAATGAACTCTATTGGCCTCCTAAACCCATTTAACTACTTGAGTCCGGTGGCTATTCAATCGGTTTGATAGCCTAGAGAGCAGATTTGTGCCATCATAAATGGTCAAATTCCAGCTTCATCACTCAACATTTTATTGTTTAACTGCAAAGCAATCCTAATACATATCTGCCACTGACCTTCTTACCTGACTTGACTCTTCTGCTGGTACACATTTCTGTGATGTCGACAAAAGTAAATGAACCAGTAACACGATATGTGAAGGCAAATGCCAACATTTTCAAGCCCCCCCCCCCAATTAAGAACAGCATGGATATAAATTCTGTATCATGATATTCAGTGCCCATAATATTTGCGCTCATATTTAAGCATGGCTAAGAAAAATTAAATGATGGATCAGTTAGCTCAATCAATTAAAACAACAACAACCCTCTAAGAAGTTCCCTAAATTAATTTTATAGGTATAGGTTTAACTCCTTGGGGAAGAACAGTGGCTGAGTGACAGGGGATCTTCTTTTCCATGCAGAAGGCATTTAGTTCAATCCCTAGCACGCCCCTGGGAATCTCTCTGGCCTTAAATTCTAGACAGTTGCTGCCAATCTGAGTAGGCAATACTGACCTAGATGGGCTACTGCTCTGACTTGGTATAAGGCAGCGTTCTATGTTCCTAACAAATTTAAAATACAATGAATTATGAAAACTGGTGATGGCAAGCATTATCTTAAAGGTAAAGGGACCCCTGACCATTAGGTCCAGTCATGACTGACTCTGGGGTTGCGGCGCTCATCTCAGTTTACTGGCTGAGGGAGCTGGCGTACAGCTTCCGGGTCATGTGGCCAGCATGACTAAGCCGCTTCTGGCGAACCAGAGCAGCGCACGGAAACGCCGTTTACCTTCCTGCCGGAGTGGTGCCTATTTATCTACTTGGACTTTGACGTGCTTTCGAACTGCTAGGTTGGTAGGAGCAGGGACCGAGCAACGGGCGCTCACCTTCTGATCAGCAAGTCCTAGGCTCTGTGGTTTAACCCACAGCGCCACCCGCGTCCCTAGGCACTATCTTAAAGGTGTTCTATTAGGCCACGGAACACCCAGAAAGTGCTTTAGAAAATGAATTACCAGTGTTGGTGAATTGAAAACAGGGCAGCATGCCAGTTCAATTGTACACAAGATGACAAAGGAAATGTGGGTGGCTGCCATCCTCAAAAATGACCCGGAAGGTCATTTTCAAGGTCACATATCACTAGGCTAGGCTATTTTGGGGGGAAAGTGTCAGACGTCTGAAAATAATTAACGGATTTCGACATGTTATGCACGCTATGTCACTTGAGACTTTGTAGCGTATCACCTGTCAAAGATAGATTTGCACTGCTATTATATGCTTGGTAACAGAGCTCCTTAATTTGATTTTTGTGTGTAGTATGTCCAAATCTGCTCATAATTATTTTCAGAGCTCTGAGATTTGCAGAGGGTTGGACTAAATGACCCTTTGGGACCTACAATTCTATGATCCTCACCCCCCCCCCCAAGCAACAGAACCCATAAAACAGCAATATAAACCAGAATTATATTTAAAAACAGCAACCCAGAAATATAAAAATAACAAAAATTGGAAATTACAAGCAGTTCAGCAGCCAGTTATCTCTTAACCAGCATCATAGGCTTGTGAACACAGGTAGGTCTTCAACAGACAATGGAAATCAATTGGTGTGAGCAATATTAAAGTAGCTGCATGCTCAGCTGATCTTGTGCAGAGTAGCCAGTGTGGTGTAGTGGTTAAGAGCGATAGACTCGTAATCTGGGGAACCGGGTTCGCGTCTCCGCTTCTCCACATGCAGCTGCTGGGTGACCTTGGGCCAGTCACGCTTCTCTGAAGTCTCTCAGCCCCACTCACCTCACAGAGTGCTTGTTGTGGGGGAGGAAGGGAAAGGAGAATGTTAGCCGCTTTGAGACTCCTTCGGGTAGTGATAAAACGGGATATCAAATCCAATTGCTCATGGCTGACTGGCTATGGGCAAGGACCCAAGATCCATGTAGGGACTGTGCTGTAATTTCATGAACTACCGTGCACTGAGTGGTCATATGAAGCAACCTTTATTGACTGATCATGAAAACGACACCTTGGAGGGTATGGCTGGGTGAGGCTACCGGCAGGTATTTCTGAGTGGGTGAGATCCTGCTGGGACTCGGGAGGGTTGCGTCACGCATTCCAAAAAAACTAAATGTTTTCAGCATCCCAGCAATTAATTATTGTATGAATATCAACAGCAGGTTGTTATTTTGAAAGGATTTCCATTAAAATATTGCAGGAAACATGCCGTTCCAAAAAGTTCGTTTGACTTCTTCGAGCCAAAAACCGGATACATGAAATTATTACACTTACGCACTTGCCCAAAATTATTTATCTATCCCTAATCCAAACAACATCACTTACTTTCCCCCCATTTCTACTATATTTAGAATTGTTCTTAACAACTTTGACATTTTTACCGACATGAAAATGGGCTGATGCAAACAGAGCCTAATTTCTTTGGAAGAGACCAAATATCCTTGAGTTCAGCTCCTTACCTAGAGGCAAGACGATTTCTGCCTCCATCCCAGTATTTTTATATCCATCTTCCCAGCCTGGATCAGTTGGTGGGCAGACTTTAAGCTTGCAGTATCCAATATGTTCATCAACTAGAGCCACGTACTGTACAAAACAGTGCTAGAGGTGGAGCCGGGTGCAAGATAGGATGGAGCCAATGGAAACCAGTGTTTCCCATGACCACCGCTTGGGATAACTCGAATATGCAGGTTATCAATCTACATCTGGCTTATTGCAGATCAAGGATTCAAACACAGAACTCTAAACTGAACATCAGCACCGCACAATTTCATGAGTCAACGGTAAGGAGCACAGAAGCCCTTCAAGCCTGTCGCTGTTTTGCTGGCAGGATTCAATCACGTGCCAGCAAATTCAGACTGGGCATGTAAGGTCTGGTGCTCTTCTGCAAGCAAATCTGCTTCTTATGTTTAAAAAATGGGCTTCGTGGTAAGGAAAGTGATGGGGAAAATACTGGGAAGTGTAAGGATACCATTTGCTCACTTTAGATATTACCTCCCGGCAAACAAATAAGAATGAACTCCCAATAAACTGAAAGTGCTGTATAACCTCCCCATAAACTTTTTGCAAGCAAACCGGGGTGAATGGATGCTAAAAAGAAAATCATCTCATCTCAAAGCTACTTGAGATTGAGAGAGAAGTGACTGGCGTAGGCTGTTTTCGGGGTGGGGTTAAAAAAGAAAGAAAGCAACTTTGCAGTTTTACTTACTATTGTTAGGTTGTTGTTTTTTTTACATTAATGCCCACCATTTCTTCCAAGAAGCTCAGTGTGCATTGTTCTTCCCCAGCAGTGGTGCACGGGGGGGGGGGGGGGAGCTCTTGTGCGTAACATCACGACACTTTGTTTGATCAAACTTACCTTTGTTGATATCTACTGGAGCCTGGCTAAAGTAACTTTAAAGACTGAATCTTCCTTTTGGACACAATTTGAATGAGTTTTCTGTTTGTGGCTTCTGTAGTAGATCTTGTACATAGCTCTCTCAATTTTTGGATTATGAATATAAGATTTAGTACGTAGAATGGTTTGATAGTGTTTTGTGTGCTGCTTACTTTATACTGGTCTACTACGAGAATTGGCAGCATCAGTTCATTTCTTCAGTACTTGTATTTCCATTCCTAACCTGGCAAGCAGAAATACTGGACTGGTGGGAGGGTGCCTCCTCTACTCCATCACCACCCACAAGCTGCCGCCATTCTCCCTTTTTATCTTCGCAACACCCTGCGAGGGAAGTTAAGCTCCCTGAGAGAGTGACTGGTCCGTGGCTTCATAGCTGAGTCAGGATCTGAACCCAGGCCTCTTCAAGCCTTTGCTTCACACACACTATGAAGCCCATTCAAAGCATGTTCTTTCCATCAAAGAATTCTGAGGACAGAGTTACAATTCCTAGCAACTCCTGACAATCTATTCTTTGATGAGGCGGAACATACTTCAAATGTGCTTTAGGAGCGCATATGCCGGCCTAGTCCAAGGATCTAACCCATGGGTAGGCAAGCTAAGGCCTGGGGGCTGGATCCGGCCCAATCGCCTTCTAAATCCAGCCCGTGGACTGTCTGGGAATCAGCGTGTTTTTACATGAGTAGAATGTGTCCTTTTATTTAAAATGCATCTGGGTCATTTGTGGGGCATAGGAATTTGTTCATATTTCCCCCCAAAATATAGTGCAGGCCCCCACAAGGTCTGAGGGACAGTGGACCAGCCCCCTGCTGAAAAGGTTTGCTGACCCCTGAACCGCTACACCACACTGGCTCTCTGGAATTCAGAAACATTTACCAATCTACCACAAATCACTCAGAAACCTGCCTTCTGCCCAATCTTGGCACCGTGTTCCAAAAGCGTGAATCAAGAGAACAAAAAGCTCCAAACGACCCCAAAGAAATTCATAGCCGCAGGCTAAGGAGAAAGGGAAGGATGTGGGGGGAAATCACCTCCCAGCGCCCCTTGGCATTCAGCCCATGAGCATCCCCTCCAGGGTTGCGATGGCACACCAAATAGCGACTTCTTCTTGCCTTGAACAATTTGTCCATTGCATAACTGGTCCCCCTGAGCACAGCGCAGCCCAGTTCAAAAGAAATTCAGCCGGCCGCGTTCACAGCGGTGAGGCACGTGGGCTCTGAGCCAGGCAGATAAATAGGAAATGTGGTATTCCCATTGAGTACAGGAAGAAAGCTTTCCTGCGTCTGCTCCCACACAGAGAAGGAAATTACAACTGCTCTGGGCTTCCGTGGGAAGAGAGCGTCAGCTCCTTCCGTCTGATCTCATTGGCCCAACGGCCTTTGTTCTTGCAAAGTCGCTAAAAGGGATAAGCCTTGGGGGGGGGGGACAGTCTCTTGGGAAACTGCCCTGCAAAAGGCCAAGTGTAATAAATAGAAGCGGTATAAGACCACAATGTTCAAAAGCAAATGTGCAATACATGGTAAATATGTACCTGAGAGCAGGGGGTGGCGTCAGGTTTGAGGGGATCCCCATCCCCCCATCCTCTTGTTTGTAGATCTGCAGGCTTACCAGGTGGCAGTGCCAGGATCTAAAAAGATGCCCACCACTTTAAAATGCCCCAAAATGATGCAACGGTGGGTGCTCCGGGGAAATGTGGTTATGCCAGGTGCTTTTCTGAGGTTAGAAGCTGCTGTCTGATAAGAAGAATGAGCAGGCCTTATGTAGATGGGCCCAAGACCTCCCTGTCAGCATGGGGGGTCCCTGAGCAGGGATGGGGAATAAATTTAGTTCTGTTCACATGTAAGGGTGAACCAATTCGATTTGCACTTCTCAAAGCTACATGCAAAGCGAAACACAACTATCCTTTGAATTTTGCCCTTCTCCAGTGTAATACTCTCCAGAGTTACTCGTGCGTAAGCTGGTGCCTTTCTCGGTTAATTTGCCTTGTAAACCTTTCTGACTGCGCAGCCCCTTCTCATCATGGCTGCCTCAGTCACTGGCAGAATCCGTCAGTGGGCGTTTCTTGAACCTCTTCCAACATAAAAGTTGTTTGACACCCAGTCTCCTCCTCCTCTCACTGCGCGGGAGTCTTCTGCGCAGGGAAGGCGTGGGTAGCGGAGGACCTGGGCTCTCCTCACTGATGTCCAGTGAAGAGTCCTGGAGCCCTCCCTCCGCTTCCCCCATTTGCCCCCCTTTATCCCTGGTGTTGTGCTGATTGGCTTCCCCCTCTACTGAGCTGTTTCTCCCCCTTGCTGCTGGGTCCTTCGCCAGCATCATCTGCGAGCCTCCCCTTCGCCTCTCCCTCCGATGTCAGTTCCCTGACATCCAGATTTTGCAATGCCGTTCTCCAGCCAGGTAATGCGTTCAGAGGGGATAAGACACTGGATAAAGTTTATTCGAATGTAAATCACGGCTATAGGGCTTTACAGCTGCCACACTTGGGCCAGTCCGACCATATGTCTCTGTTCCTGGTGCCAGCATATATCCCACTCAGGAAACGGGCTCCTACAATATTAAAATCTGTTAAAATCTGGCCTGAAGGTGCTATTCACCAGCTGCAGGACTGTTTTGAGAGAACCAATTGGGATATTTTCGATCGTTCGGACCTGGAGGAGTACACGGCGGCAGTTCTGTGCTATATCAATCACTGCACAGATACTGTCACAGTAAATAAATCCATCCGGTTTTATCCTAATCAAAAACCCTGGATGAATGGAGAGGTCCAGTGCCTGCTGCGGGAAAGGAACAGGGCTTTCAGGTCGGGCGAGGTGCAGCTTTACAATGTGGCAAGAGCAAACTTGAAGAGGGGTATTCGACGGGCAAAACTGGATTATAGGCAGAGGATTGAGGATAATTTAAGGAGCAACAACATAAGACAGATGTGGCAGGGGATTCAGCATATTACCAACTACAAACCTAACCTTGGCGCTGTCGACGGTGACCCTTTGCTGGCGGAGGAGCTTAACCTCTTCTTTGCTCGCTTCGAGAAGGAGCCACCTGAGACGCCGGTATTACAGCCACCAGCCCATAGGGGCCCCTCATTCACTGTAGAGGAGCACGAGGTGAGACAAGTATTGAGGATGGTGAATCCGAGGAAGGCGGCTGGACCTGATGGCATCACTGGAAAGGTGTTGAAGGGCTGTGCGGATCAGCTGGCGAGGGTCTTTACTAAGATCTTCAACAAGTCCTTACACCAGTCTATTGTCCCACCCTGCCTGAAGTCGTCAACTATTGTCCCTCTGCCTAAAAAATCCACAATCAGTAGTTTGAATGACTACAGACCAGTTGCACTGACTCCAATCATCATGAAGTGTTTTGAGAAACTGGTGCGCCGTCATATTATTTCCTGTCTTCCATCAACTTTTGACAACTACCAGTTTGCATACAGGGCAAATAGATCCACAGAAGACGCTATCACCACCACTCTCCATGCTGCTCTGTCCCATCTGGAGCAGCCGGGGAATTATGTGAGGCTGCTGTTTGTGGATTTTAGCTCTGCTTTTAACACTATCCTCCCCCATAGACTGGTGTCCAAGCTAGAGACGATTGGACTCCCCAACTCCACCTGTCTCTGGGTTTTGGATTTTTTGTCAGAACGTTCTCAGAGGGTTAGAGTAGGGTCACATGTGTCCACAGCCCTTAGCCTTAACACCGGCTCACCACAGGGTTGCGTGTTGAGTCCCCTGCTCTATGCTCTCTATACGTATGACTGTACAGCCATCTACTCCAGCAACAAAATCATCAAGTTTGCTGATGATACTACGGTGGTGGGGCTCATTTCAGGAGGGGATGAGTCCGCCTATCGGGACGAGGTGGAGCGGCTCTGTGTTTGGTGTGGAGAGAACAATCTGGCTCTTAATACGGCTAAGACCAAGGAATTGGTGGTGGATTACAGGGAAAAAAAGGCGGACATTCAGCCCTTGTATATCAACGGGGAACGGGTGGAGAGGGTGGCGGAATTCAGGTTTTTGGGAGTGACTATGGATCAGGGCATGACTTGGAGTGCAAATACCACTGCTCTGGTGAAGAAGGCCCAGCAGAGAATTTATTTCCTCAGACTTTTAAAAAAGAACAATCTGAGTGAGAGACTGCTGGTGTCCTTCTACCGAGGCTCCATAGAGAGCATACTTACATACTGTATTTGTGCTTGGTTCTCCAGTTGTACAGCTAGGGAGAGGAAGGTGCTCCAGAAGGTCATAACCACAGCCCAAAGGATTATTGGTCACCCTCTCCCACCTTTGGAAGAACTGTACGGTTCCCGTTGCCTTAGGAAAGCAAACAACATCCTGCAGGATCCATCTCACCCGGGATACAGTCTGTTTGCACTACTGCCTTCTGGCAGGAGGTATAGAAACATCAAGTCAAGGACAAATAGACTGAAAAACAGTTTCTATCCAAGAGCTGTGGCCTTTTTGAATGCTGTAACTCGATAGTGAGACCTGGGAGTTTGATGGGTGTGGGTGTGGGTGTGGTTGGAAGGTGGTTTGTTTGGTTGTTGTTGTTGTTTTGCTTTTGTTGTTTTTAAGGGATGGCATCCAATTTCGTTGCACTTGTGCAATGTTGCACTAGTGTAATGACAATAAAGAATCTATCTAAATGCACCTGCCAGCAAACTATAGCTGTCAACTTTTCCCTTTTCTTTCAAGGAATCCTATTTGGAATATGGGAATTTCCCTTTAAAAAAGGGAAACGTTGACAGCTATGCAGCAAACCTTTTGGGGAGCGGTATTTACTGAATTACAAGGGACTGTGGGTTAAACCACAGAGCCTAGGACTTGCCGATCAGAAGGTCGGGGGTTCGAATCCCCACGATGGGGTGAGCTCCTGTTGTTCGGTCCCTGCTCCTGCCAACCTAGCAGTTCGAAAGCATGTCAAAGTGCAAGTAGATAAATAGGTACCGCTCCGGCGGGAAGGTAAACAGCGTTTCCGTGTGCTGCTCTGGTTCGCCAGAAGCGGCTTAGTCATGCTGGCCACATGACCTGGAAGCTGTACGCCAGCTCCCTTTGCCAATAAAGCGAGATGAGCGCAGCAACTCCAGAGTCGGTCACGACTGGACCTAATGGTCAGGGGTCCCTTTACCTTTACTTACTGAATTAGATGGACGCAGGTGGCGCTGTGGTCTAAACCACTGAGCCTCTTGGGCTTGCCAATCAGAAGGTCGGTGCTTCGAATCCCCGCGACAGGATGAGCTCTGTCCCAGCTTCTGTCAACCTAGCAGTTCGAAAGCACGCCTAAAAAGTGCCAGTAGATAAATAGGTCCTGCTCTGGTGGGAAGCTAAACAGTGTTTTTGTGCACTGCTCTGGTTTTGGTGTTCTGTTGCGCCAGAAGTGGCTTAGTCCTGCTGGCCACATGACCCGGAAAAACTGCGGACGAACGCTGGCTCCTTCGGCCTGTAAAGAAAGATGAGCGCCACAACCCCAGAGTCGTCTGTCACTGGACTTAACTGTCAGTGGTCCTTTACCTTTACCTTTTTTTTAACCTACTGAATTGGCCCATGTAAGACGTGAAATGATTTGAATCAGTAGCACAGTTATCTCTGTTAGCAACATTTGGAGGACAGAGCAATGATATAAACAAAGAACTTCCTAACGTTTCTGTTAGTTGCAGCAAGATTGTCCATAGCTCAGAAAGGAGGTGGCAGGCACTGCCTGCAGTTCTGCTGCACATGTTTTATCCTGGCAGGGACTGTTTCTCGCACTTTGCAAAGACAGTTAGTTTAGGAGAGGATCTTCTGCCAAAAAAAAAGGTTAGCCAAGTAAATAGATCAGATGTGTGTGACCAAATATGACAAGGCTCAGGGCCAGAGCTGTTAGGGTCAGAGTTCAGAGCTGTGAGAAGCGACATACGTCACAGCAAAAGAGCAAGGGGGTAAATAAAAATAGTCTAATGGATTTTTAAGTATTTTATGACTTGGTAATCGAAATGTAAAAAGGAGGTTCAAGTGCTTCTGAATCACTCAACTCTGACAGACAGCAGGACTTTTACGTAACAGAGCTGTTGAGTAAAATAGTCACACTTTCCTCATACAACTTATTATTAAATAATAATTTTATTATTTGTACCCCACCCATCGGACGGGGTTCCTCGGCCACTCTGGGCAGCTTCCAACAAATACAAAAGCATAATAAAACATCAAACATTAAAACTTCCCTATAGAGGGCTGCCTTCAGATGTATTATAAAAGTTAGTTATCTCCTTGACATCTGATGGGAGGGCGTTTCACTACTGAGAAAGCGTGGAGAGCACGTGTTGCGGTGGGGGCCGCCAGGACACTCCAAAGTTGGGGGCGGGCTAATTGACTGTTGGCCACTGATGCAATTGGGGCTTCTCTTGTTGTTGGGAAGAAGTTAATGTTGCCATTTGTTGATTGACAGCCAGAAATGCTAAAACTCCTTGCACGAGGCTAGGGCTTCCTCTTTTCGCCCGTGCATCGGATTGCCCGCCCCCCCCTCCCTAGAATGAGGGTTGTTCGCTTTGACCTTGCTATGCCTGTCATGGGGTCGCCTGCTCTTGGGGCAGGGGCCCAGTAGGAATTTTGTCCATCTGGCTGATTGGCTGGGGCCATTTGGTTTTTGCCTACTGCGTAGCAAATCGTCACAACTTGTAAGGTTCGCAGTTAGGCATTGGTTTATGGTTTGGTTGGTTGAGGGGCATGGATTGGCTGTGCCTGCCCCTCTAATGCTGCTGCTGCAAGGGATTCCGTTAAAGGAATTGGGGGCTAACTATTGCTTGTCCACTCTGTCAAAGGGGCTCGGGCCATAGCAATGAGCTCCTGGTTGCATTTGGGGTGAGGGCAGGTTCCCTGCTCCGTCGCTACCCCCAAGTGTATTCCCCTATTCTGACTTTCGCATCGTGTGGAATGTCAGTCTGTCCCCCATGGTGGGGGCAGATAGTCGCAACCAATGCCTAAGCAACCACTCACAAATTTGTATTTTAATAAAGTTGTGGCCAAAATTATGCCAAAAATCTTAAACAAAAATTCCGTGTGATGTGTGAGTTATTGGGGTGGCCCTGGGGACCTCGACACGCAAGGCCCTCCGCCTGGTTCCCTGCAACTTCATCTTCAAAAGCAAAAGACCATGGGTTCCTCTGGATTGCCTGTTTATTGATCTTGAATAGAGGTGAGACTATGTTTGGTCTTTCCTGAACATTTGTTCTGCCTTTTTAATGGGGAAGTTAGATGACAATGAGCGCCCATCCTGATTTGCTTGTGTTGTGTTCCTACATTCTCCCCTGTTCCCACGTTTCCCCGTGAATCTGCCCATCACTCTTCTAACCACTTTAGGTCTGCCGTTGTTTCAAAGTGGACTCATTGTGCGAAGGCAAAGTCATGTTTTACTCCACAAAGAGCAGAGTGGCATAAAGGGAGGGCCAGAGACCTTGACTTTTTTAATTTTCCCAGTTTTCCTGGTAAATTTTGTGACTTAACAGGAAAGAAAGAGACTGAGTCTCCCCCCCCCTCTCGTTTTCCTTACTGTGTAAATGCTTTGTAACATAATATTGAGCGTCTGGTTGCTGCAATGAAAATGAATGTCTATTTTTAAAACTGGGTCATTTGTGGGTCAGGGAAGCAACAAGCTGGGTAGCCAACAAGTCATGAGATCCGTTTTAATGGGCAAGCAGAGAGCACAGAGAGGGGGATCTTGCCTGCAGATACTGTCAACGTTCTGTATGGGGACTGCAATGGGACTAGCAATCTTTCGTTAAAGATGGGAAGGAGTTTTGATGGAGTCAGTGGGTGGCATTCAATTAGCATTCTCCATGAAGAACCGCTGTATCTCGGCACCTTGAAAAAGTCTTGTTTGTTTGTTTTAAGGACTTCAAGCCCAGGCCGGCTCTATCGTAGGGCAGAGTGGAGCAGTTGCCTCTTGGAATCATTGGGTTGTATCCAACTAAGCTATTCTTAGAACAGACCATTTGAAACTAATGGACCCTGATTTTTTAAATTATTACTATTATGATGATAATTAAGCACCTCTTTCTTTCTTTCTTTCTTTCTTTCTTTCTTTCTTTCTTTCTTTCTTTCTTTCTTTCTTTCTTTCTTCACAAACAAAAAAATTGAAAATAAAAGTTAGGAATTAATGGGCCTAAATTTGTAATGCCCTTTACCTTCAGTGGGTCTCCTCTGAGCAGGACATAGCTGGATAGAACCCTCAGGCCGCAGATCTAGGGTTTCATGACAGGGCAACAAACAGTTAGTAGTTAAACTTACTACAGTTATACTTTTACTGCCAGGGAGTGGGAGAGGAGATTTTAGGATTTGCTCTGACTCAGGCAACAAAATTTATTGGCCGGCCCTGTTCCTAACTTACCTCAGGGCAGCTTATATGACATCTTACAGCATCCTTAGCACAAACTTATGCATACATGTACCCCAGCCAGCAAGTGATGAGAGGTTTCAGGTGTTCCAGCACATGATCCGGAGTTGATTTCCTTTGAATGAGATCACTGGAGACTTCTCATCTTTCTACGAGATACAGTTTTATTTGCAAAGATAGATAGAGAGTGAGAATGAGAGAGAGAGAGAGAGAGAGAGAGAGAGAGAGAGAGAGAGATGATAGATAGGTAGATAGGTAGATAGGTAGATAGGTAGGTAGGTAGGTAGGTAGGTAGGTAGGTAGGTAGGTAGGTAGGTAGACAGACAGACAGACAGACAGATAGATAGATAGATAGATAGATAGATAGATAGATAGATAGATAGATAGAGTCGTACCGAAAAGGACGCAGGGCAAAGTGCTGCGGCTGCGCATGTGTACGGGGCAGATTGTGTTTCTGCGCATGCGCAAAGCGCGATTTAGCAGTTATGCGCATGCATGAGCAGGAAACCTGGAAGTAACCCATTCTGGTACTTCTGGGTTTGCCACAGACGTTCGCTGAAATGGACACTAGAAAAGGTGGACGTTCACAGAGGTATTACTGTAGATAGATGATAGATAGATAGATAGATAGATAGATAGATAGATAGATAGATGATAGATAGATAGATAGATGATAGATAGATAGATAGATAGATAGATGATAGATAGATAGATAGATGATAGATAGATGAGAGATAGATGATAGATAGATAGATAGATAGATAGATAGATAGATAGATAGATAGATGATAGATAGATAGATAGATGATTGATAGATAGATGATAGATAGATAGATAGATAGATAGATAGATAGATAGATAGATAGATAGATAGATGATAGATAGATAGATAGATGATTGATAGATAGATAGATGATAGATAGATAGATAGATAGATAGATAGATAGATAGATAGATAGATAGATAGATGATAGGCTGAGCATTAGATGAGGGATCACTTCACAGCATTAGGACCCCAAGAGATCCTGCTGCCCCATTAAGTTACCAGGGGATCCCCTGTGCCACAGCACTCAGGTCAGGCCCACCCATGAGACAAGGTGAAGCTACCGCCCCAGGTGACAGGATTCACAGGGGCAGCAGAATGCATCGCTGCCTGCTTCTGCTGCTGCTGTAGTGGCAGTGACCCTGCTGCCTGAGGTAAATCTCCTCCATTTTGTGGTTCATCTCAGGTACCAAAATGCATTGCGCCAGCCCTGACAGCACTAAATTCATCACAGAGAGCAATCCGGGCCTCTATGCTTTTCTTAGACTCGGGTCGCTTCCAGATGACTTGTTTACGGAGCGGTTATCCTGATTTGTCTGCACAAAGTTTGCAGCGAGGTGAGACAGCGAGGTGGCTGTTAATTTGAGCATTCATTTGTTTGCAAGAGGGCTTAGCCGACGTCACATCCAGAAATTGTTATCCTACATTTCCTTGTCACTTTCCATAATAATAATAATAATAATAATAATAATAATAATAATAATAATTATACCCCACCCATCTGGCTGGGCCTCCCCAGCCACTCTGGGCGGCTTCCATAGAAACCAAAAATACAGTAAAATATCACACGTTAAAAACTTCCCTGAACAGGGCTGCCTTAAGATGTCTTCTGAATGTCAGGTAGTTGTTTATCGCTTTGACATCTGCTGGAAGGGCGTTCCACAGGGCGGGCGCCACTACCGAGAAGGCCCTCTGCCTGGTTCCCTGTAGCTTTGCTTCTCGCAGTGAGGGAACCGCCAGAAGGCCCTCGGCGCTGGACCTCAGCGTCCGGGCAGAATGATGGGGGTGGAGACGCTCCTTCAGGTATACTGGACCGAGGCCGTTTAGGGCTTTAAAGGTCAGCACCAACCTTATTGCAAACAGTCTAGTTGTGTGTTTTTTTAAGGAAAGTGGGTTTGTGGCAGAAAAGCACCAAATCAACTTTGGCAGTGTCCCCTGGATTTGCCAGTATGTGACTGAATCCCATGCGAAAACAGTGACAGTCTGGAAGCCACACAGTTCCAGGACCACAGCCTATTGTTCTCTTTCACACAGATTACCCTTGGTGACATCCTCAGAAGCCATGGGAGCTGGGAACAAACGCTTGCCCTCTTTCGTCACATTGGCTATTATTACCTCCCTGAAGTGTCTCCAGATATTTATTGTCCCAAACTTAGATTACAAGAGGAGATACTTAACAGACTTGGTCAGGGCTATTGACTCCCAAAAGAAACTGGTTTGACCTACCCTCTTTTTACAGAGCTGGAAGGGACAGGAAAAAAGCCCAGCTTGGATCCACATTTGGGTTTGGGTTCCTTTTACAGGCATTACTGCTTCTTGCCTTATCACATTGAGGGATGGATGAATCCACCAGTTTCATTTCCTCATTTCCCCAGTTTTAGGCTCAGCTCTCCACATTTCCACATGCAAGGGCTTAGTGGGGGAATGGGGTGTTTGGGGGGGGGGAAGTCCTTATAAAAATTCATTCATATTTTAGAGTCCATGACTGCTAATACAGTATTCACATTCCTGCATGCATTTTTGCCAAAGACAGACATTTTTACAAGCAATTCCCCCTAACACAGTGCATTTTTTTGCATGTTACCACTCTAATAATAATAATAATAATAATAATAATAATAATAATAATAATAATTTATTATTTATACCCCGCCCATCTGGCTGGGTTTCTCCAGCCACTCTGGGCGGCTTCCAAGAGAATATTAAAATACAATAACTTATTAAACATTAATATATGCATTTCAATGCATACTTACCGTATTTTTTGCTCTATAAGACTCACTTTTTCCCTCCTAAAAAGTAAGGGGAAATGGTCTGGTGTGTCTTATAGAGCAAAAAATACAGTAGTTTATGCAGTATTTGCACACATTATTTGGCTGGAAAGTTGCATTGCAAAATTTGGAAAAGTGCAAATTTCAAGAGCTAGCTAGGTTTCAGTTGCTTCCTGCTCTTTCAGGAAGTCAGAATGAGGTAGCATCACCTTGAAACGTGAACTGAATAGAATTTGTTCCCTATTTGTACTCACAATGCAAGTAGTGAGTACACACACTTGTATTAGAACTGCTACATCTGAACACAATCATTTAAGAAGATCAACTTTAAAAGAGAATTATATGAAAATGATGTATCAGTGGTATTTAACTCCTGTCAAACTGGCAAAAATGTACAGAAGAAGTGCTAATAAGTGCTGGAAGTGTAATGAGAAAGAAGGCACGTTTTACTACATGTGGTGGAATTGTAATTAAAAGTTATTGGGAAATGATATATAATGAACTGAAGAAGATGTTTAAAATAACCTTTGTTAAAAAACCAGAAGCTTTTCTGTTGGGTATAATAGAACAGGAACTACCAAAATAGTGGAAGTAGTTGTTCATGTATGCTCCGACGGCAGCTCAGATTCTACTAACTAAAAAATGGAAGGACGACAAGAAACCAACGACAGAAGAATGGCAAGTCAAGCTTATGGAATATGCAGAAATGACGAAACTGATGGAAAGAACGAGAGACAATGATAATGAAGAATTTTAAAAAGACTGGGAACCTTTTATGTTGTATTTACAGAAATACTATAAAGATATGGACTCACTAGCAGGGTTTGATTAAACATTTACAAGTAAGAAAATAAGATCAGCGGTTCATGGACAACATGGAATGAAATTGACTGTTAGATGTAATCACGAAGGAAAATTTGGTATAAAACTGATAAAAAAATAAGAGTATTAAGGTGTAAGATTATAAAAATAAGATAATAATTAAGCAGAAGTAGTAAATATTTAAAGAACCAGAAGGGGAAGTCATAGGAAGAGTCTGGATGTTGGATCAGGCCAGCTGCTGGATCTAGTCCAACATTCTGTTCCCACAGCCTCCAACCAGATCCCCATGGGAAGCCCACAAGATCTGAGCACAATAGGAGCCCCACTTCCTGGGGTTTCCAGCAATGGACCCCTTTAGTCAAGGGACCCTTTGGCAATGGACCCTTTTAGTCCAGGATTTCTAAGACTAGTTTTATTGTGACCCTTTTCCCACTTGTAGCATTTTAGTTATGCCTTTCTTCTCATGTTCTGCTAAGTCATGGAATTATCACCATAGTTGGTGGGAGTGTCTTAGAACCAGCAGAACTGGCTGGGCTATTTTTTTTCCTCTCCACCTTCCTCCCTTTCCCTGTTGACTTTTAACCCTGGGCATTTGGGAGCGGTGAAGGAAGTATCTGTCGTTTGATTTCACTTGTGAGGTTTATTTAATTAAAAAAAAATACTGAATGCACACGTGCGCACCAGCGCACCAGTGCATAAGGTCAAAGCCCATTATTTCCTTCAACGGTATAGTTGTTGAAGGAGCTGAATAGTATATATTCATTATTATTAATTTCCATTTAGGGGCTATACATAGCAGAATCTCTGGGCCATTACTGTTCAAACCACTTTATTGGTACAGGAAGAAGCATTACTAATGGGTCACCGAAGCATTATTTGTCACCTGTAATTATAGGATGATAATAGCCCAATGTGCATTAATGCACCACTTCACCTCCTGCCCCCATCAAAAAACACAATTTCCATTATCACAGTTTTATTTTAACATACACACCACACCACAATCACATGTTTTATTTGCATTTTTGGTCTCCTTGAAACATTATTTCCTCAAGGGCATATTTAACTGTTTCTCCAGCTTCACAACTCGTTTGTCTAGTGAAATCATGAGGTGGTGGTATGAGGTGATGGTTACAGTGTGGGACTCGGACTTGGAAGATCAGAGTTCGAATCCCAACCCAGTCATGATGCTGAGCCACAAAACATCCAATCAGCCATGAAACCCACTCCTTGAAGACCCATACAGGCGCAACAGAACCTATACAGGTCTTGGATATTCAGCAGAGCAAAAATACATCCCTATAAATGATCCAAAACTGTTGCAGCAAATATAGCACACACGGACACACAAACTCCTGGGTCGCAAGAATTTATTGGCCTTCCTTTGCATAGGGCGGGACACTGGCTACAGGTTCATTATGTGCAATAGATGAGCATAGTGCTAAGAGAACGTTGCTGGGGTTTTATTGGCTGGAAAGGCCCTAAAGCATTTTGCAAGGGTGCGCTTCACAATAATAAAACCTGCCTTGTGGAATAAAAAAAGAGATGAGATGGCAGGAGGGACGACTGCTTTCCCACAGTCCTTCTTTTGGAGAAAGCAGTCCTTTGAGGTCATATTTGCTTGGTGTCCTTTCTCAGAGCCTTCTAGAATGGCTTAGCATTCACTGCACGGTTCTTAATTGCTTGTTACAACAACTTACTATTGTGAAGACCAGCTGGAAGGAGGTCAGCACTTGTGTGGGACGCTAAGATGTTCCAAAGAAAGGCTCTTCTGTAGCATATTCATAAGCCTGAAATGAGAGAGTGGGGATTTGCATGTGAGGTGAAGAACAAAGAGTTGGCTTCAATTCATGGTTGTGAAGATGTCAGGCTGACATCCAAGATCAAATCAACCGAATAGCATGCTGCACTTCTGAGATGGAAGGAAACGACTGCATGTGGAACTTGTCCATGCTGCAGCTCAGATTTGCTTGCAAGGATTGGTACCTCGCCTTGGTAGCATCTTAACAACTGCAGAGTTGGAAATTGATGGGTATAAGACAGGCATAGGCAAACTCGGCCCTCCAGATGTTTTGGGACTACAGTCCCATCATCCCTGACCATTGGTCCTGTTAGCTAGGGATGGTGGGAGTTGTAGTCCCAAAATATCTGGAGTTTGCCTATGCCTGGTATAAGAGCATAAGAAGAGCCTTGCAGGATCAGGCCAAAGGCCCAGCATCCTGTTCCCAGCTATGGGGATCCTACAACAAAGGAGGAGTCCACATGAGTACAATAGCACTTTACCTGGAAATGATGTCATATGTATCCAAAATGGCATTCCCTGGCTGTGTGTCTCCGTTGAAGCAAATGTCAATTTCAGTGGGAGCTCCCCCCCAAAATAAATAAATAAATAAATAAATAAATAAATAAATAAATAAATAAATAGGGAAACAGCATAGGGGAAATGAGTTCCTCTATCTTCCCAGGACTGCAGTCTCAATCTGATTCTCCCAACCCCTGTGTGACTACTATTAAATTTGAGGCTTCTTGTGCCATTTGGCCCGCCAATGGCAAGTGTGTAAAAAGATAAAGGTAAAAGACCTCTGACAGTTACGCAAGTCCAGTTGCAGACGACTCTGGTGTTGCGGTGCTCATCTCGCTTTACTGGCCAAGGAAGTGGACGTTTGTCCGCAGAGTTTTTCCGGGTCATGTGTTCCAGCATGACTAAGCCGCTTCTGGCGAAACCAGAGCAGCACACAGAAATGCCGTTTACCTTCCCGCTGGAGAAGTACCTATTTATCTTGTGTGTGTGTATGTGGCCCTCCACAATTCTGTCTTCTTCTTTTTAAGAAAAAATGTTTTGTTGGGCTGCATACACACTTCACCTTTAAAGCACATTCCAAGTGCATTCTTCTGGGCACTGTAATTTGTGGGCAGGTGCTGGGAATTGTACCTCTGCTGTTATGTACTGAGTTGAATAGGATCCAAAATGCAGCAGTCTGGTTGGATTAGGATTGGATAGGATTCAGAATGCAGCGGTCTGATTGGTCCTAGAACAATAGGATTCAGAATGCAGCAGTCTGATTGGTCCTAGAACAATAGGATTCAGAATGCAGCAGTCTGATTGGTCCTAGAACAATAGGATTCAGAATGCAGCAGTCTGATTGGTCCTAGAACAATAGGATCCAGAATGCAGCAGTCTGATTGGTCCTAGAACAATAGGATCCAGAATGCAGCAGTCTGATTGGTCCACAGGAGCCACCCAATCCAGCTCCAGATGGAAGGGAATCCACAACCTCATTGCCCTACAGGAGAATCCTGGAATTAGCCAATCATGTGGAGCCCATTGTGTAAATAATGTATATAAGGCAGACATTCTGGGGGGACTTCCATTCCTCCTCACCGCTATGAGCTGAATAAAGAGCACGAAATCCACTCTCGACTCCGAGTATATTTCATCTGCGATGGGTGAACTACAGTGCCCAGAATTCTTTGAAGGAAATAATGAGCTTTGTGAGGCTGGGGTTGAAGGGCGCGTGGCTGTTGTGCCCTCCTCACCCCATCCACAGGTGTTGGGGGGATTTGCCCACCAAGGGCTGTGTTGTGCCCGCCACAGACACCAGCAAACCATGCTACACCACTGCACAAAATTAAGAAAATATATATACATGGGAAATAGGAGCTTGTTCCTTCCACCAGCAGCAGCTGGCGGCCATGGGTAGTGCCACAAGCTTGGCTTCCTTGCAGCTGCTTCATCCCCACCTACTGGCATGCAGAATGGGCAGGGTGTGGCAGTGAGGTCAGGGCAGTTTGGACGCACCAGGGGAACCAAGGCAGGCCTCCTGATGGTGCCCTCGAACCACGCCAACCTCACCACTGCCCTGCCACCACCTCCCCAGTATGGCCAGGTCTGTACTGGCAACCCTTCCCAGCAGTTGCTCCTAATTTATTCCCTCTGGATTCTGTCTTCCCCTGGAATTATAGCTCTGTGAGGGGCCAAACTACAGTTCCCAGGTTTGGGGTGGGGTGTCATGTGCTTTAAATGCACGGTGTGTACTCCAGCCCTGCACAGACACTTTGCCTGTGCCGTTTGCAGTTCGACAGAGAGGAGAATCTTCACATCCCCAGGGGAGAAGAAAGAACCCTCCTTTCCCAAATGTTAGAGGCACAGGAAGCCAGTCTGCTTTTCTGCAGCAGGGCCACCCAAAGTGCGTTCACAGCAGCCCCTGTGTGAAGTTGATTTAAACAGGTTTGGCACGGCGTGTTCTGTTGTTGTTCCGCGGTTATGAGCACTTATCAGACCTCTGCAATGGTACATGCTTCCCTTTTCTCTTTTAAAGCTAAAGAAAAGCAACATATTGTTACACCTCTGCTTAGGGATGCCTTGGCAACGTCATTTTCTTGAGCAAAACAAGAAGAATCTGTACCAACACAAAATCGGTGGTGGGCGGTACCATTTAGGCAGAGCAGCTGAATAAAATTATGCAATCCTATAAACGGCTCAGTATGGTCAGGTTTACTTTCTTTAAACAGGCACAGTACCTATATTTGTTTCCTTCCCTTTGGCATCATTTATCCCCCTGGCTCGGCGCTGATTTTTCCGCTGTTAACGGAGAAATCCGAGGGCTCCCTTGGACAAAAAACAAGGACACCAGCCAGGAATACCAGAGCAAAACAGCAGCCAGTAGGCTTGGTCTTTATTGAAGACTGTCGCAACAGGACTCCCACCTGCCACCAGGTGAAACAAAATGGAAGCCCCCCCCCAAAAAAAGAAGACCCCAACTTTTATTAGTTACTAATCCCCCAAGCTACACCCCTAGATCACAACTGCATCATGACTACATCACTGACACATCACAAAAAGGAGGGGTTGAGGGAGGAGTTGTGGAGGTAACCTGAGTATCTTGTCACCTGGCTGGTTCCTCCCTTCCCCCTCCCCATGAGTCATTTCCAGAAGACAAAGGGGAGTTGGCAGTTTCCTGCCCCCAGAGGGAAGATCTGATCATTGTCCTTTGTTCCAGTCCGTGTTGAATCCATTCCCATATGCAAGTTCTTTGTGACCTTGATGGTCTTCTGTCTAGGACCATCCAGGGTTGGCATAGCAACTGGGCAGGGCTCCTGTGTATGTGCTGGTACGCTCAAGGGATTATGACTGCCCTGTATCAAACCTTCCCCATTTTGTAGTCCTTCCTTCATGGAGTAAAATAAAAGTGGAACGGTGCAGATCCGATGTATGGTTGATTTTCTATGAATTTATAACAGAAGTGTAGTGTATGTTGTGTGTGTGTGTGTGTGTGTGTGTGTGTGTGTGTGAGAGAGAGAGAGAGAGAGAGAGAGAGAGAGAGAGAGAGAGAGAGAGAGAGAGGAGTTTGTACAAACTGAATGATTGGGGGGGGGGGTTCCTGCGACACCGCTCCCTGGAATTGTTGAGCACCCAAGCTCAGAGAAGAGGGTTTTCTTTCTTCTGTGGGCCCCATCAGGACTTGGCACGGTTTGGCAGTCACAGATGGAAGAGAAGGTGGAGGAGGAGGGAGGAGGAGGAGGAGATGGGGGCTGGAAGGCTTGTGCTAGAGCTGGAGGGGGGAGGTCCTCCCTCTGTGTCCCTCCCCTGCCCCTACTATGGGAGCACAGAGCCTCACCAAAGAGGATGGGTGACTCTGATCAGACAGAGGGATGGGCTGGCTGAACAGGAGTGGGTGGCTTTGGAGCTGGAGGCAGAGGGACAGGAGACAGCCTTGTCCCCAAGATCCAGCCAAGAGGCGATCTTCCAAATTTCAGTAGCGCCCTGCGCGAGCCCCAAATTTGGCACTCCCACCTCTCGCCTTCTGTTCTGCACATGTACTATGTCATAGTTGTGATGCCCTCCATTGCCCCCCTCGGTTTGGCAACCAGTGAGGGGAAACTGGTCACGCTGGCCTAAATCTGCCTCTGACCACCTTTGTAGGTGGGATCAGATATACCAGGCATGTCCAAAGTCCATTTTGGGGGCGTAATCCGGTCCCCCGGATGGTTTTATCTGGCCCCTGTGGCAGTTTATTTATTGGGGTCAAATCCTAAAAAAAAAAAGCTCAAAACTTCAATCCTAAAGAAAGCTAAAAAACTTGGGGTAAAATCGTAAAAAAAAATGGTCGGCCCTCATGCATGTTCATTCCAGTACGTTTCTGAGCACAATTCAAAGTTGGTGCTGACCTTTAAAGCCCTCAAGGGCCTTGGTCCAGTATACCTGAAGGAGCGTCTCCACCTCCATCGTTCTGCCCGGACACTGAGGTCCAGCTCCAAGGGCCTTCTGGCGGTTCCCTCACTGTGAGAAGCCAAGTTACAGGGAACCAGGCAGAGGGCCTTCGTGGTAGTGGCACCCGCCCAGTGGAACGCCCTCCCACCAGATGTCAAAGAGAAAAATAATTACCAAACTTTTAGAAGACACCTGAAGGCAGCCCTGTTTAGGGAAGCTTTTAATGTTTAATAGGTTATTGTATTTTAGAGTTTTGTTGGTATCTGCCCAGAGTGGCTGAGGAAACCCAGCCAGATGGGTGGGGTATAAACAATAAATAAATTATTATTATTATTATTATTATTATTATTATTATTATTATTATTTACTTCATCAAATCTAGCCCTCTTTGAAAAAAGATTGGGCACCCCTGAGATACACCCCCACACACATGCATGAGCGCAGCAGGACTGTAGAGGGAGAGAGTCTTTAAAAGCTTGGCTGGAGGGACGTATCACCTGTTATGACATTCCACTATTTCCCTCTTGACTCTGAACTTCTTGCTTTGCTCACGTATCTCAGAACCTTGGCTTCTGGCCCATGCAATTGCTGCTGAGCCTGTATTGCTAATTCGCCATTTCCTGCTTGGCAGGGGGTTGGACTCGATGGCCCTTGTGGTCTCTTCCAACTCTTCTATGATTCTATGATTCTATGATTCTAAGATCCTTCCTTTCAAGCAAGAAGCACGGTCATCGTGTTTTTGGGTGGGAGTCTGTCACAATCACTGATATCCCAAATAAAGACTTACCACAAGTAAAAGTGTGGCGCAGTGGTTAGAGTGTTGGACTATGACCCCGGGGGACCAGAGTTCAAATGCCCACTTGGCAATGAAGCTCACCGTGTGTGTTATGTACAGTGGTGCCCCGCAAGACGAATGCCTCGCAAGACGAAAAACTCGCTAGACGAAAGGGTTTTTCGGTTTTGCGTTGCTTTGCTAGACGAATTTCCCTATGGGCTTGCTTCGCAAGACGAAAACGTGTTGCGCTTTTTTTTTAAAGCCGCTTGAAGAGGCGCAGATGCGAAGGACCGTGCTTCGCAAGACGAAAAACATCGCAAGACAAAAAGACTCGCAGAACGAATTATTTTCGTCTTGCGAGGCACCACTGTACTGAAGTTCTCACCCTGGGCCAGCAGGGGGATACTGTAGATAGTTATGCAAATGAAGGATCGAAAGTGACGTTCAGTGATTGGATAGTTTTAGAAAGTTGTAACAGTAACGTGGTACTGGAGCTCTATATAAGCAGGCTGACTGAACCCCTCAGTTCAGTTCTGTTCTGGCCTCTGAATAAACAAGAGCTGTTTGAAGAATCGCTGTGTCGTTTGATATGTTCACCCAGAACTTAACAGTGTGACCTTGAGCCAGTCACTCACTCTCAGCCTAACCTACAGTGCAGTGGTACCTCGAGTTACAAACGCCTCAGGTTACAAACGCTTCAGGTTACAAACGCCGCTAACCTGGAAAAGTTACCTTGAGTTGAGAACTTTGCCCCAGGATGAGAACAGAAATTGTGTGTCGGTGGCACAGCGGCAGCAGGAGGCCCCATTAACAAAAGCTCACCTCAGGTTAAGAACAGTTTCAGGTTAAGAACGGACCTCCAAAACGAATTAACTTCGTAACTAGAGGTACCACTGTACCTCACAGGTTTGTTGTGAGGATAAAATGGGGAGTGGGAGACCTACGTACACCATTTTCTTGAGGGGAAGTGGGGTATAAATGCAATAATTAAATAAGTAAGCATATTAGGGGAAATTTTCTAATTTAGCCCTACTGTGTTCATTTCTGTTTCGCAACAAATCTGTCATCCAGGGGGAGTGTTCAAAAGAGCCTCCCTTCCCGCTGCAATCTGAAGTGGAAGAGCCGCTTTTACCACCTTAGCATTCTGCCATCTTATTCCCACTGCCCCATTCTGCTAGACATGGTACTTGGAAGTATGTCTTGTTGAATTCTATAGGAGATTTTGTAGTAAGCATGAATAGGCAAAGGGTTGGCTATTAATTTCAGTGCATTTTTTCTGGGGGGACGCAGGGGGACGCATACCCCTAAAGATTTTGTGAATCTAAGTTTGGCCTCATTGAGGGGCAGTATTTCAATATGAGTAGGAAAATGAGAATAGTACCCCTAAACATTTTTTTAGAAAATAAGCACTGAGTAATTTCAATGAGTCTACTCTGAGTACAACTTAGTTGGCCAAAACCCTCAGGTTGCATCATGGAGGGCATGTCACTCATGTCATTTGGGTGCCAGCCAAAGACTTCTTCTGTTTGCCTAGAAAAATTTCAACACTGGATCTAATTTGCCTGGATTATGGTTTTTAATCTTCCATTAAATGTATGGCTTTGATTTGACTGCTGCGCATGTACTGTATGTGTGTATTTGTGCGTTTAAAGAATTGCTGGTTTTATTCTTTCATTACCTGTGGCAGAGAAACCTTCAAAATTAAGAAACCAACAGCAACTGACCAACAATCAGAACCCTATTCATTCTAGATGCAATTTAATTAAGGTTTGAGGAAATGAATAACTGTGGATTAATTTAGCCCACTGTGGCTGGCGCGCAGTAGGATGGATCCCTGAACAGAAATGCAAAATCGTGTTGTTTATTTGTGACTCTGTTCTGAAAACTGCAGCTTTGATTTGCTCAGATTGATTTCTACGCACTTTTTAGGATTGGTTTGAGTTTGCTCTGTGTAAGATCTGGGAGGGACCTGAACAGTCAAATGCCCGTCCCTCCTCTCTCATTTAAATATTACGATGAATGACTGCTAGTATAACAGCTGTAGACTAGCAGGGCTCATATCACAGCAATATAACTTTCCTCTCCTCTTCCAGATCACTTCTATTTTTGACCAGCAATCTTTTGGTTGAAGATTTCACTTGCTCAGGGTGCCGGCTTTAAAAATTCACTTCCAGTTCAAATCATTTCTTTTTTAACTCTAGGAAGTCGAAATGCAATCCAAGAGCCTGCAGGAAAATCGCAATAATGGTAAGGAGGCATGCTTGCTCTTTTCTTTCAAAAGCCAAAAGAAGAACTGTCTGGGTGGGAGGTTCGTAGTTGTTATGACTTGCAAAGCTTAAATCAGCTAAAATTAAACTTACAGTATATAGGAAATTGTGGAAATGTGTCAAATGTACCAGCGTGCTGAAATAGCTCTAAGACTCATTTTCTGGCATGTGGGAATTGGCAGTTAGTTCACCAGTGTCTCTTTAGCATGATATCAATGGGAAAGGATATACTGCTTAATTATTTGAGGGTTTTTATTCATGAAATAAAATGGGGGGGGGGTCTGAAATCAAGCCAGTGGCATTTTATTGCCAACACCTGTCAAAGTATGAAGGAAAACTGTATGTTAAAATGTGCATGATGTGTTTGGAAGCTACTACATATGATTACATATGACATATAATCTGATATTACTCTCGTCACTCCTATGGCAATTAGCCCACTCACTGTTCGTGGCACTGGAACCTGCAAAACTTGAGAGGATCCCATATTATTCCAAATTAGTTTGCTTATCTGAGACAATATGCAAAGGGATATCATGTTATCTAGCATTATCATGTTTTAAACCGATTTTAATATTGTATTTATAAATTGCTGAAACCTGCTCTAGGATCTTATGGTGAAGGGTGGGAAATAATAAAAATTATTATTATTTCAACACATTGAAAAAAAGTTTTTAAAAAAGATTTCTGGGCAGAATCCTGTCCTGTGCATTGTTCTGAGATATATACATATGCAACCCCCACTGAACCCATTGAGAATTACTCCCAGGTAAGCACATATAGGATTGCAGCCCAAGTTATTTTTATTTGCATGCCTTCGTTTTAATGTGTCTCTTAATCTCGCCCCCACCACAATGTGGCTATTACATTCTGTTGAAAGTTCCCCACTTAAACTGAGCTTACATCATCAAGATGTACTTAATGCAAGTAGTAACGCGGTATAATCTCTCTTCCGCGGTATAATCTCTCTTCCGGGGTTGGATCTTAAGGTCAAAACATATGATGCAAGAGATCTCTGTTTGGATCTCTCTCTTTTTAAACAGCCAATGGGGGCGGGGGGAGCTCTGTGCGTGTTTAACCCTTTTGCTTCATCTGTTGATTCTATTCCTCATTGAAAATCCCAGGTGTTGCATTGGTGTTAATGGCCACCCACAATTTCCACCTTGATTAATTCTACCTTATTGTAACTCCATAAATTATAGGGAGTCTGACCCTGCAACTCATTCCACCTGTATTCCACCTGACTTTGACCTCTTCCCTCCCTCTTCCCAAAGCAGAGTTAATCAATAGCTGCATTAAGTGGGTGGTTTTGATTGGGAAAACTGCAGGGAAATTCTCCCTTTCCCTGGTGCCATTGATTCAGTCATGATGGGAGCCCTCGCTGGCTGCTTTAATGTTGCTGTTTTAAATTAGGTGCAGTGTGGTGCAATGGTTAGGGTGTTGGTCTAAGACCTGGAAGACCAAGGTTCAAATTCCCAGTCAGCCAAGAAACTCATTGGGTGACCTTGGGCCAGACATTATCTCTCAGCCTAACCTCCCTCACAGGTTGTTTCAGGGATAGCATGAAGAGGGGGAGTGCCACGAATGCCATATTGAGCTCCCTGACAGGTGGGATATAAAAGCAAAAATAGACAATACATATGGATAAACATCCAACTGTGGAACTCCTGGGTCATGCACCTGTTTTCAGAATCATTTATTTAGGACTCTGGTTAGATAAGGGCCAGACCAAGACATTTTGCTGCCTGAGGCAAAGGAGAAGATGGTGGCCCCCACTTCCCATCCATGAAACAGACCTTCCCTGCACCCGAGGACAGCATGCTAGCTTGGGTGGGTGTGTGCAGCACATACCATGCAGCTCACACAGCTCTACCCACTCTCAACCTTTCAACATCTGCTGCCTAAGGTGGCTGCTGCACTCCTGCTAATGGTAGGGCCGGCTGCAGTGTAAAGTTCAGACATTGTTTAGATGCAAAAGAGGAGAACCCTTCCACTCCTCCTGAAATTACCTGCTTGATACAAGTGTGGGTCATCTTCTCATTCCTTCTGGCATAGCTGTACCTACTGATGTTACACATTCCCGTGCCGGTTGTGTCTTCCTGTTGGGTGTAATCTTTTCTTTTTGCCCTTCCTCTACTGACATTTCTTTTATCTTCAGGATAACAAATGGGACCTGTGGTACAACGCTGAAATGTGTCCTCCCTGTTTAATAAGAGCGCTGTGGTTCAAGGTTCTGGCCAGTCTAGAGCAGTGTTTTTCAACCACTGTTCCGCGGCACACTAGTGTGCCGCAAGATGTTGCCTGGAGGGAGGCGGGCGAGTTGGGCGGCGAGAGGCGGGGCGGCGGCGGCGAGGAGAGGCCGCCCAGCGCGGGGCTCTCGCCGTCTGCCTGCCTGGCTGCCTGCGAGCTTGGCGGGCAGCGCCTCTGTCCGCAGCGCCCGCCTCGCGGCTCTCATTCCCTGCCCCTGCCAAAGCTCACCCAGCCAAGCCGCGCTCTCCTTCCTGCCTCGCTTTGCTGCCTCCTCCCCCCCCCACCCCCAAAGCTTGGAGGTTCCCCGGCAAGGGGGAGGGAAAAAAATTGAAACTTACACTTTCGTGCGTCCCTCCCGGCATGACGCTGCACGCTGACGTCACGGGGCTGTAATGGTGGTGTGCCTCGAGATTTTTTTCATCAAACAAGTGTGCCTTTGCCCAAAAAAGGTTGGGAAACACTGGTCTAGAGTACTTCCTTCCATCCTTCCATACAAACCCACACACCACAGTTTTCCAACTAGTACTTGACATTCTGTGACTCATTTGGGCTGGGTTTTTCTTCAGTTTGATGCCCTATTAGGGTTTGGGGTTTTGTTTTTAAAGTGTTTTCGTAGCTTTGAAAACCTCAAAGTTACGCTGAGTCTGTGGATAGCTTCCCTCTTGTTTCTCAGTTGGCCCCACTTTGACTCTATTTCAGTTGACCCTCGACACCCAAGTTCATTATTAGAGGGAACTACAGTGTGAGTGGGATGCGGGTGGCGCTGTAGGTTAAACCACAGAGCCTAGGACTTGCCAATCAGAAGGTCAGCGGTTCGAATCCCCGCAAAGGGGTGAGCTCCCGTTGCTCGGTCCCTGCTCCTGCCAACCTAGCAGTTCGAAAGCACGTCAAAGTGCAAGTAGATAAATAGGTACCGCTCCAGCGGGAAGGTAAACGGTGTTTCCGTGCGCTGCTCTGGTTCGCCAGAAGCGGCTTAGTCATGCTGGCCGCATGTCCCGGAAGCTGTACGCCGGCTCCCTCGGCCAATAAAGCAAGATGAGCACCGCAACCCCAGAGTCGGCCACGACTGGACCTAATGTTCAGGGGTCCCTTTACCTTTACAGTCTGAGCATGATCAGTGCATGCAGGAACTGCCTACAAAACCCCACTGCTGGTAGTCAAAGCAGTGCACATTCTCTGTGCATTGCTAGTGCCGCAAAGGACCCTGGAGCATGTTCTGAAACTTGCTGCTCCTTTTTTTTAACTGAAAATAAAGTTTAGTTCCAGCAGTGCACCAGATGAAAATCAATGTACTTTAAAAAAAAAAAAAAACCCTTTACTTTGGAAAGCACAGACGTCAGTGTTTCAGCATGCGTATCCTCAAAGTTGAACTCCCAAATCGGGTCAGGTGATTATCTGCTGAAATTGCAAATCAGCCTTGTAACAAGAAACCTGCAGTATCTTTTCTGGTGATCAGAAGAGAAGTTTGCACTTAGAACTACAAATAAATTTATGTAACCCATTTTAAAGCTCTCACAAAATGTTCTGCTGCTGCTAAGCGGATTGCTCTACTTAACACATTTGATGAAATACCTTCTCCAGGGTCAGGAACACTTAACAGATAGATCTCCAGAAAAGACAAGTGGCCACAAACAACAAAAGCTTCTTAAGTGAACAAGGCTGGTGGATTTTTATTTTTATTTTAGACTTGCTTTGAACTTGCCATTCTTCACAAAGGCTCGGCTTGATCTGCAGAAAGAGATGAAAATCCATACATGAGGTTCATTTTGCCATGACTTTGATAATATCTACAAAAGTAAACAAACTTTTTAACAAACCTTTATGACTTTAAAAGAGAAATAGACAAAATTAGACAAATTATTGGAGGATAAAGTGGATCTACCATGAAACTAATAAAGTTTAAGCTTCAGGGTTCCTAGTCCCAGAGGGGCCCCAGAAGTGACTTTATTGCTCAAAAATGTGGGATCTAGGAGACCCAGTTTGAGTCACACAACTCAAAAACTATAAGGCATATCTTAAAGTTTTAAGTGTCTATATGTTTATTGCTGAGTTTGATCAAACTGCGGGAGGCAGTGGAGGACAGAAGTGCCTGGCGTGCTCTGGTCCATGGGGTCACGAAGAGTCGGACACGACTAAACGACTAAACAACAACAACAAATGTTTATTGCATTTATAAATTTTAATTTTTTTGTTGTACATTTTTTAACTGTTTGTTTTCTTTATGGGAATGTACCCCCAAGTGTGTTTTATAAACTGGTCTCCAACCGTAATAAATTATCTATCTATCTATCTATCTATCTATCTGGCATAGGAAATTTTTATTCACACCAGTGACTTTGACATGTGGGATAATCCAGTACAACAATTTTAAGCCAAATCTGAGATGCAATAGTTTTTTGTTTTAAATATGGTGATCTGTCGTGGAACAACCCCATTGAAGAAGGTAACAGTGGTTACCCAGATCTCCTTGCTGGTTGTGAAGGGGCCCCCATAACTGTTCAAGCTTCAGGGCCACAAAAATGTGTGTCAGCCACTGGATAAGCCTACTAGCCATGATGGCGATGTTCTGTCTCCATCATTGGAGGCAATGTGACCCTGAATGTCAGCTTCGGAGAGGGTGCTGCTGTGCTCATGTCCAGGCTCCTCATGGGAAACTGGTTGGCCACTGAGAGAACGATAACCCCCTTAACTGTCCCAATAAAACCAAGACATCCCAGTTTCTCGCACGAGAGCACAGCGCCACGATCTCACCCCCCAAAAATAGTGCTTTTGGGGGGACAGCACTCTTTTGGGCACCATTCTCATGGGGAAAGCATATCTTTCGGGGCCACAATCTCGCACAGGTCACATGACTCGCGTGGGAAAGTGGCCCTGGAAGACGTGCATCCTGGGTTTTTTGCCTCAACGTGCTGGAGGGTATGGAAGAAGATGCTGAACTAGATAGGCCAGGATCTTTCTATGTTCTTAACTAGATGGGTCTTTGGTCTTCTTCGATATGCTAGGTTGATACCGTTCTTCTGGGATGCCACAGAGCATAGTACAGTGGTACCTCGGGTTAAGAACTTAATTCGTTCTGAAGGTCCGTTCTTAACCTGAAACTGTTCTTAACCTGAGGTACCACTTTAGCTAATGGAGCCTCCTGCTGCCGCTGCGCTGCCACCACACGATTTCTGTTCTCATCCTGAAGCAAAGTTCTTCACCTGAGGTACTATTTCTGGGTTAGCGGAGTCTGTAACCTGAAGCGTATGTAACCTGAAGTGTATGTAACCCAAGGTACCACTGTACTATGTTTAGTGCTCTGTGGCGTCACAGTTTTATTCTACTTCCCACTAAGCAATGCTGTGGCACCAAGGAAATAGTGTGAAAGAAGCACAATTCTCAGAACAGTATTGCATGTCCCAGAAGTTTACTTTTGCCAGCCAAAGCCCTCTTAAACTTCTCCAATCTGCTCCAGTCTCAAAACTTTGTATCCCCTCTGTCCGCCCCCCTTCTGGCTGACGGGTGTGACATAATTCCAGCAGCCACCAACCATCAAAGATTCAAATGGTTGGAATCATGTGCCAGGCTAGGAAAGTACTTTGAGAGAGATTGATGACATCAGTGCATTTGCAGGAAAGTAATCCACAGATGGGAATGAGTCGCCTTCTGGGTATTCAGTATGGTTAAGGGAAAAAAGAGTCAAAGCAAGAGGAGTGATTTTGTGGGAACTCCTACTATGGAAAGTGTGGTTTTATCAGCTGAGCATCAGTTTGCAGGAATGCCAGTGGAGAACAGCCGCATCAACTTCTAGGACAGGCACCCCCAACCTTCGGCCCTCCAAATGTTTTGGACTACAATTCCCATCATCCCTGACCATTGGTCCTGTTAGCTAGGGATCATGGGAGTTGTAGGCCAAAACATCTGGAAGGCCACAGGTTGGGGGTGCCTGTTCTAGGAGGTCCAGCCTTCTCCTGAAGGGATCCAGGTACCAGCTAAAGCACTCTGCCTTATCTCCAAAACCCCAAACCTGTCCCACGGTTGGCTCTGGAGCATCAGTTAGGTATTGTGCTAAATGTTCATCTGAAGAACATACTCTTGTGGGGTCCAAACTCTTTCCCCAGACCTACATTTCCAACTTCAGTCCTTCTTTGCAGCTTATTTAACTGGGGTGATTTACTGACTGACTATTACTTCATCTCCATTTTTTTTTTTTTTTGTTACTTCACCCTGATTTCTTTTTGCTGTCATCAGTAACATTACACAGGTGAACTTTTTTTTACAGATTTTCATACATCCCTCCAATAAATATTTCTAGAGCCGTTTACAGTGTGTGTGTGTGGTGGGAGGGAAGTCTCAGTGACAATATCACTGAGGACCAATTAAGCTAAGTCAGAGTGAGGGCAAGGCGATGCAGGAATTGCTTTCATCCCTCCGAATGTGCAACAAAACTTGCCCGGAATAAAGCATTTTATAGGCAGGGCTTTTACTTCCATAGTGGCAAAGACTGTTTAGAGTAAACTCTACCTAGTAATATTTTAATAACTTTTTTTTAAAAGAGCAAACGTTTATAACTTTGCTTCTTGTAAACCAATTCCAGGAATGGGCCCATAACCATTTCAGAACAAAGTCCACACTTTGCTTTTTTAGAAATTATCATTTGCCAGTGCAATATAATTCGAATGCCAAGTTGTAAATCAGGGATAGTGTTTGAGAAATGCCTCGTCATGCAGGGTAATTTAAATTAAGAAGCTGTAGTAAGCGCTGTAATGTGAGATATGATAGCAAAAAGGGGAATGGAAATTTCTCTCACTCAAGGCACACGGGCAGAGGAGATTGTTTTACTGACGGCTTATAGCAGCATAGCGCAAGATAAGGCAGGTCCAAAAACTATGATGACAAATGGACTGGATGGCATCTCTAAAGCAAGGGTTTACAAAGCACAAGGGGAGGTGAAGTTTTCGGGGAGGCATGGTCAGTTGCTAGGGGAGAATCAAAATTCTAAAGCCTACACCTACAATCTGAAGTGGTACAGTCCGTTTTGCTACCTAATTCTGCTATAGGGAGTCATAGAAAGACCTACATTGGCTCCCAGTACGTTTCCGAGCACAATTCAAAGTGTTGGTGCTGACCTTTAAAGCCATAAACAGCCTTGGCCCAGTATACCTGAAAGAGCGTCTCCACCCCCATCACTGCTTTGGGCAATGTATTATGATGCTCAGAGCACAAATATAAGGCCGGAGACCAGTGGCGTAGCGTGGGTTGTCAGCACCCGGGGCAAGGCAAGTAATTTGCGCCCCCTAACCCTAACCCCCAGATGTTGCGCCCGGTGCGGCCGGCCCCCCCCTGCTCCCCCCACGCTACGCCACTGCCTGAGACCATTTTGGCTTGCACTTTCTGATTTCATTGTTTGTCTGGGTAGTAGCAAGTAGAGGTAATTTATTTCTGTTTCAGATACAAACCCAGAATTTCCTCCAGGGCTTAAGCTCATGCAATAACTTCAGGAAGAAATGTTTGAAAGTGTAACCGCTGCCTGAATTTCTTCAGTAACTACCGTATTTTTCGCTCCATAAGACGCACTTTTCCCCTCCTAAAATGTAAGGGGAAATGTGTGTGCATCTTATGGAGCGAATGCAAGGGGGAGGCAGGCAGGAAAAGCCCCCGCGGCTCTTGCGGGCTTTTCCCCAGGAGGGAGAAGGGACTGATGCAGCCAGTCAGTCCCTTCTCTCTCCTCATAAAAAAGGCCGCAGGAGCCGTGCTCCCTGAGCTGCTCTTTGGGGCTGGGGGGGGGGAAGGAAACCGGGTTTCACCTGGCAGCCCCAAGAAGCTCTTGGAAAAGCAGACAGGCTGCACACAGCCAGTCCACTGCTCCCTGAGCTGGGGGGGGGGAAATAATATTTCCCCCCTTGATTTCTCCCTCTGAAAACTAGGTGCGCCCTATGGTCAGGTGCGCCTTATGGAGTGAAAAATCTTGCACTCCCTGGAAGTCACGTGGCATGTTCGACTTCCAAGTCATGTTCAAAACCGAAGCATTTACTTCCAGGTTTACGGCGTTTAAAAACCGAAATGTTCATCAACGGAGACGTTCAAAAACCGAGGTACCACTGTATATGTTCAGCAGAAGGAGGTATGTTCATTCTTCCAGGATACTAGATACTAGATATTGCATCTATAAAATTACAGCAAAGTTGATAAATAGCTGCAGTTCAGTATGTTTATCACTAGCAGTAATCTCTCTCTCCATTTTAGTAATTATCTCTGTACAGTGATGTCATGCAACTAGTGCAATCACAGTCCAGTCACCTTTACAATCAATGTAAATATTATGGATTTTAATAACTGAGTAACTTCTTGGACAGATTACTGGGACACAAATTGTAGCATGGCAAATTTCATTTTTGTAAATGAAAGAGAGGTTTTAGTTCTCATGAAACAGCGGTCTAGTACAGTGGTACCTCAGGTTAAGTACTTAATTCGTTGCGGAGGGCTGTACTTTACCTGAAACTGTTCTTAACCTGAAGCACCACTTTAGCTAATGGGGCCTCCTGCTGCTGCCGTGCTGCCAGAGCACAATTTCTGTTCTCATCCTGAAGCAAAGTTCTTAACCTGAAGCACTATTTCTGGGTTAGCGGAGGCTGTAACCTGAAGCGTGCGTAACCTGAAGCGTATGTAACCCGAGGTACCACTGTAGTTGGTATGAAGCCTGGGAGATGGTCCTCACTCAGTCATTAAGCTTCTGGATAGTCTGGAGCAGTCTGCGTCAGGCTTCCCCACCTTACAAGGTTGTTGTGAGGATAAAATAGAATTGGGGACCACGCAGGCTGACCTTAGTTTCCTAGAAGAGCATAATTTTAAAGATCTAATCACTGCCCAAATGCCAAGATGATTAAATTAGCCTTCCCCACCCTGCTGCCTGCCAAATGTTTTAAGACTACAACTCCCATTGGCCCAAGCTAGCATGGAGAGTTATAGTTCAGAACATCTGGAGGGCAACAGGTTGGGGAAGGTTGCTGGCTTTAGAGAGTGTATCCAGTCAAATTCTAATGATTTGTTCAGTTGGAGAACGTTAGCAAAACACCAGTCCTTCTTGGCAAACTTTACAACTTAAATATTTTCATTAGCTCTTGGTTACTGAATGCTGAAGGATTTGGGTGGAGTTAAAGGCAGATATTTAACACACGGTTTATGCCAAAGTTGAGCCTTGCACAAATTAATCAGCAGTTAAATTCCCTGCTTCTATGGATTACACTAAAGGTAAAGGTACCCCTGCCCGTACGGGCCAGTCGTGTCCGACTCTAGGGTTGCGCGCTCATCTCACTTAAGAGGCCGGGAGCCAGCGCTGTCCGGAGACACTTCCAGGTCACGTGGCCAGCGTGACGAAGCTGCTCTGGCGAGCCGGCACCAGCGCAGCACACGGAAACGCCGTTTACCTTCCCGCTATAAAGCGGTCCCTATTTATCTACTTGCACTTAGGGGTGCTTTCGAACTGCTAGGTGGGCAGGAGCTGGGACTGAAAGACGGGAGCTCACCCCGCCGCAGGGATTCGAACCGCCGACCATACGATCGGCAAGTCCTAGGCGCTGAGGTTTTACCCACAGCACCACCCGCATCCCTTTATGGATTACACTACTATGTATTATTTTATAGTACAACTCCATGTCAGTTTTCGTAAATGAGATGGAACATGCAAAATAAGCAACCAGGTACGAAGGAAGGCAAAGCTCTCGTACCTTTAGGTCAGAAGTGACTGATATTGCTTTCCTCACAACAAACTGCTTAAGAAATATACAATTGCTTAAGTTTTATGCAAGAATCCGGGGTCATTAGGTTAAAAATGACGAAAGAGGCATCGTTTTCATAGGTACCTGTAGTGCTGAGACTTTTTGCGTACATCATCAAAAAAAGAGGAAATGCGTCATCAAAAAGAGGCATTGTAAAAAGATCCACAGTCAATGGTTTATTCATAAAATGCTTAAAAGGCCCAGGTGATACTGAAGAAAATTCAGACTATGTCAAAGAGTTGTTATGACATATTGCTGGTAGCACTATAAAAACCTTCCAGCAAAGGAAAAAAGTCTAGTCCTTGTCAGCCTGTGAGCCCGTAGGGGGGGGGATAGTAAAAAAAAAGAGCTGGCAATTCACCAAATTTCGGAGAAAAAGGAACTGTAATACTACTTGACAGCATCCAAAATGTACATGGCTGGATATGTTCTATTGAGTATGCGTATGAGAGCATTAGCTGTATAAGGTTGGGAAACATGTGGCTCTCCAATTATTTTTGATTCCAACTGCCATTGGCCCAGGTCAGGAATGATGGAAGTTGGAGTCCAAAAAACCCCTGAATACCCACAGATTCCCAATCTCTGTGTTATAGAATAGCATGGAAAATTAGGTAATAAATACTCAGTGGTCAGCTCTACTGATTTTAGTGGAACTAGCTATCAGGTAAGAATATATCAGATTACAACTGCATTGGGTATAGATTATTTTGGTCAAACTTTTGAAAAGGTATTCTAAGTTCTTTAACGCTGAGACATCTTTTTGCTTTACTGTTTTGTTAGTTTTTAAATACAGTGGTACCTCGGGTTACATACACTTCAGGTTACATATGCTTCAGGTTACAGACTCCGCTAACCCAGAAATAGTGCTTCAGGTTAAGAACTTTGCTTCAGGATGAGAACAGAAATCGTGCTCCGGCGGTAGCGGGAGGCCCCATTAGCTAAAGTGGTGCTTCAGGTTAAGAACAGTTTCAGGTTAAGTACAGACCTCCGGAATGAATTAAGTACTTAACCCGAGGTAACATTGGAGAGGACATTGGCAGGTTCAAACTGCAATCTTGTGTGCGCCAACTTCTTTTGAGTAAGTGACATGGAACACAGTGAGTCTTACGTCTGAGTAACCATGTCGTAAGAGAATTTGCATGCTCAAGAGAGATTCATGTAGAAAGTAGTGTGCAAAGGAAGGTGCTGGTTGATACAGGAGGTGAAAGGGGTGAAAGGGGCATCGGGGTCAACAGACAGACACACACCATGGGAGAAATGGAAAAAGTGAGTCATATGGAAAAAAAACTATGTTTGAAGAAGCTTCTGGTTGCACAAGAAAACCCTTAAACATGTCAGTTTCCATTCTAAGTGTCTTTTAATCACTCAGGGTGTCGCCTAACATCAACCCCCTCACCCCACTCTGGGTCAAATGAGTCTTGGACTAAATTTGTTGTCTCTTTAAAGCAGATGCACCTTTAACCAGACATGGGGCTTGTCCAAACTTTTGCTTGTCCCGTGCCTAAAAAGCATGGGTTTGAGTGGTTTTCTGCTTGTCCCGTGCTTTCCAGGTATGGGTCCAACCGGTTGTGCCTTTGTCCTGCCCCTTTCCCCCAGAAAACCTGCTCTTTAGTGCTAAATCAGAAAAAAATGTCAATCCAGATCGACATTTGCTCCAATTCAGTGGTAAAGATTGGGTTTTCCCTGGGGAAAGCAGCGGGGAAAGTGGAAGTCTGGATGAGCCCTAAGTACAAACAACTACCGTATTTTTCGCTCCATAAGGCGCACCTGACCATAAGACGCACCTAGTTTTTAGAAGAGGAAAACAAGAAAGAAAAAAATTCCGAACAAAACAGTGGATGTATGATTTTTGTGGTGCAGGCTGTAGCCATGGACATACTATGTGATCTGATGGTGAATTTGGGTTGACCCAGTGCAAAAATCCTGAGGATCCATGGGCTTTTACCTCACCCCTCCCAGGCAGCCTCCTTTATCTCTAGGGTCCCTTATCTCCCTCCCCGATCACTTGCCGATCAGCTGCTTCCTTTCAACTCCCACTTCCCATGATCTGCTTTTCGTCCCTGGGCAATTCAGCTCCAGAGTCCACGCATTCGCTCCATAAGACGCACAGACATTTCCCCTTACTTTTTAGGAAGAAAAAAAGTGTGTCTTACGGAGCGAAAAATACGGTAACTTCTGCCAGTTTCTTCAGTCAGCTTGAGCTTAGTTCATACTGATTGTTGTGAAGTGGTTAAATGTATAGCCTAGGAGTGGGGAACCTGTGTCCCTACAGAATATTAGAGATGAAGGAGAAAATTACTTCTGTTCACATCTAAAGGTAAACCTACCTCATTTGCACTTTTTGAAACAATACACAAACAATACGCAGACATATTTCAAAATCTGCACTTTTCCAGATTTTTCAGTGCAGTTCTCCAGGCAAATAATGTGTACAAAAATGCATATACTAGGGTAGAGGGTGCATAATAATGCATATATTAGTGAAGGCAACTTTTAAAAATGCATTACATTAGGAAAGATTGCTTTTCAAAAATGTGTTTATTAGAAGACATGAGCACTAAAAATGCTGATGAATCTTCATTACAATTTTAAAAAAACCCTCAAATTTATGTGGAAATGTGGAGGACTGAATTTAAGATTAGACAAATGAGAAGTTGAGGGGAAACAAAATTGAAAGACTTGCTGCTCATTCCTGGGCTACAACTCCTGGCCATTATTCTACTAGTGCCTTTTATCAGCTCTAGCAAGTGTGGCAGCTGCAACCATTCATAGACAGGGATAGCTTTAGCACAATAGGCCAGGCATTGGTGACCAATCCTGGATTATTGCAAGGCACTCTTGTGTGGAGCTTCTCTTACTGTTGGTCTAGAAACAACAGTTACTGTAGTTCAGAATGCTGCAGCACAAGTGTTGACAGGAATGAGATCCTATCAGCGTATTATAGCTTTGCTCAAAGAAGTGCAGGGGCTGCTGATTTGCTACCAGACCAAGTTCAAGGTTTTATAGTTAATATATAAAACCCTTAACATCTTGGGATTAGTTTACTTGAACTATCATCTTGTCCCCTACATGCCTATTCGACCACTTAGATCTGTGGAACTTGTACTTTATGTGTGCTCTATCGACCCGAGGGGGTCAATATTTTAATGTGTCAGTATCAACATTGGCCAGGCACCCTTGCCTGTTTTAGACGCCTCTTAAAAATTTGTTTATTTCAGAGACAGCATATATACTTGTTTTTTTGAATTTAGCTGATTTGATGTCTGTGTTGTTGATAACTACTTTGTAGTAGTTTATGTACACTACTTAGAGGTTTTTTTTATATTAAGTGGTTTATGTTGTTGTTGTTGTTTAGTCGTTTAGTCATGTCCGAATCTTCTTGACCCCATGGACCAGAGCATGCCAGGCACTCCTGTCTTCCACTGCCTCCCGCAGTTTGGTCACACTCATGCTGGTAGCTTCGAGAACACTGTCCAACCATCTTGTCCTCTGCCGTCCCCTTCTCCTTGTGCCCTCAATCTTTCCCAAGATCAGGTTCTTTTCCAGGGAGTCTTCTCTTGTCATGAGGTGGCCAAAGTATTGGAGCCTCAGCTTCAGGATCTGTCCTTCCAGTGAGCACTCAGGGCTGATTTCCTTCAGAATGGATAGGTCTGATCTTCTTGCAGTCCATGGGACTCTCAAGAGTCTCCTCCAGCACCATAATTCAAAAGCATCAACTCTTCGGTGATCAGCCTTCTTTATGGTCTAGCTCTCACTTCCATACATCACTACTGGGGAAAACCATAGCTTTAACTATACGGACCTTTGTTGGCAAGGTGATGTCTGCTTTTTTAGATGCTGTCTATAGCGGTTTATAGCTTTTCCTAAATCAATAAATGCTGTCAGAGGCTAGTGGGAGGTGGTGTTCAACACTATCTGGAGTGCCATGAGTTACAAATCTCTGGTAGAGCCTATAGGCCTCCACTGTGTGTCAATATATGCTGGGGGAAAATGAGAACGCTCCCCTTTGCACTCTGTCAATGTGAGTTTGGGGATGAATTATCATTCATGCCACCTCTTCCTCATGTCATTTGCAGTTTGATGCCACCAAGCTTGACCCTGACATTTATTGCTCCATATCAATCTCTTATCCCATTAATTCTGTCTTCAAGCCATTACCAGGTGTGGTGGTTGACATGATAACCCCCAGGAGCACAGCTCATTCAGTTCCTTGATTAACCAGGAAGACAGGGTCATGACTTGAATGGTAGAAAACATGGGGTGAATTTGAACAAACACAAGTAAGAGCCCATATCTGAGCTTACTCTGTGTATACCTTTAAAGCACATCCAAAGAACTTTGCCTCTCTCAAAGAATTATGGGCAGTGTAGTTTGCAAAGGAATGCTGGGAATTGGAACTCCCTTACGAGTAAACTACAGTTCCCAGAAGTCTTTGAGGGGTGTGTGTGCTTCAAACAAGCTTTAAAGGTATAGTGGGGTATAGTTGCTTCCTCTGTGGCAGTGGCAGTTAGCAAAGAAACAATGCTCACCATTCATATCCCTGCAGTGCTATTCAGTGGGCCTTTCTTAGGCTTCCCCATTCTGACTAGTGGGATGGTGTGGACGATCCATCAGTGGCAAAGTGAGTCTTCTTTACTATTATAAAGCTGTCCACATCTTTCTTGGTTCAGCTGGGTCACCAGGAGGGCTTTTGCCCAGCTTAGGCTGTTAAAATAGCTGTTAACAGTTTCAGGGAAACGCAGATCTCACCATGGTGACACACATGGAGGTTACATTAAAACTGGATTACTATACTCTGTGGACCTTCCTTTGAAAAATATCCAGAAACTTCAGCTGGTTCAAAACTCAGCAGCTAAACCTTTGGTCACAGTCAGTTTTGGGGAGCATGTATATCCCCTTTTACATCACCTTCATTGTCTAATGGTCCATTTCCGGGCCCAGTCAAAGTTCTGCTTAGGACTTTAAAATCCTTAAACGGATCAAATCCTTTGACATAAACTTGCCTACTCTCTGACATCAACCAAGGAGGCCCCTCTTGTTTCCTTCTGTAGAGTTAGAGATGGTGGTAGTCAGCTCATTTTTACTCAGAGTAGACCCACTGAAATTAATGAAGTTGGGTCCATTAATTTCAATAGGTCCACTGTGCATTAAACTTAGTTGAATACCACCCAGCCTCAATTTCTGCCACTAATTTTTCAAAGCCTCTCGTTGATATGTCTCTATTCAGAGAACATGAGGGGGAGATTTGCCTGCCATTTTCTAATAAACTCACGATTAGAAATCTCAGGCCTTGTCTCTGTTGCTATGCTGAAGGCCAGCTACAATGCAACAAAAGGAATTCACACCTGCCATATGATAAGAGACCAGCTATGAGCACCTGCTATTATCCTTCCTTTCCCAGAACCCAAGCACTGTCCCAAGAATAATCAAAGTTATGCAATATCATCCATTTAATTGTTCCAGCCCTCAAACAAGACAACAATGGCCAAAATGAACCCACTCATGTCAAAATGGGTGTGACCAAAGTGTAAAAGTGGCTGTGGTCAATTTCATATTTTTTCTCAGAGCAAGGAAAACGTTCAGGGGATGACAAAAATAACCTTTTGGCTTCACAAAATCATAGAAGACCCATGGGAGTGATCAGTTTCAATAATTCTTGGGTTGTATTCAACTAGGTTTAACTGAGAGAAGATCTATTAAAAGTAAGGAACCTAAATTAGCCATGTCCATTACTTTCAGTGGGTCTGCTTTGAGTAAGACTAGCAGTGGATACATTACTGTTTAAAAAATTATGAATTTTGGAGGGAGAGACAAAGAAAAAGACAACTTTTGGTATCACAGTGGGGTGTGAGAGCAATAAGTGTGTGCCTGTGTGTGTATGAATGAAATACGTAAAAATTAAATGGACAAATTTGGAGGGTCTTGAACTTTTTAACGGGATCTGTGGGAGCAACAATAATTTTTACAATTTTTTTTTTCTAAAAAGTAACCATTTGGATGTGACCTCTCTTTGACCTAGTTTTCTGAAAGTCGGATGCTTCATACAATTTTGGAGTTCTTCTCTGTGTCTCACCCCTCCTTCCCAAGGTCTTTCCTATATCCCAGAGCTGCATCTGCTGAAATGTGCTTTTTTTTACACAACAAAGGTATTAGAGCATTGTCCTCTTTTTCACCTGGGCCAACTAATTCTACTAGCTTAAATAGGCAGCCTCCAGTGTGAGGTATAGTTCCTTACTGGTATCTGTGAGGAGTGGTTTTACAGTGCTTCCAAAAGATACAGAGGCTCATGTTCAGGCAAGTCACTGGGGGAAGGGAGTTCCCCACTGAGACAGCTGCTGAGAATATGATTTATTGTCTGAACTTGGCAGAAGCGTGATAGATGCAAGATAGTACTTGGTTCATCTTACAGATCATAACTGTAGCCCTGTTCACACATCTATGTCGATTTCCTGATGATGCATAAGGCTGGGGTTCCTAAATTGTGGTGGTCCACAAACTTCATGCAGGTGGCTTGCAGTATACCCACGTTAAATATTCATTGTGATGTTTAACTCCATTTTATTGCTTCATTTATTTTTTTATATTGCATGTTCTTGAGTAACAATTCGAATTATATGGAAGTGCAAATAGTGAATACAATACAAGAAATAAAAGCAACAATAAAAGGACAATAAAAATCAGACAGCATCACACATTACAATTGCTACAACAAACAGAAAAATCACTTAGTGGTCCAGCAAGACCATCAGCAATTTTCAAGTGGGGGGAGGGGGCTTTGGGAGAGGACCACTGAAATAGGATATTCATGTGAAAAAGAGGGCAGAACTGCTTTAATGCATTGTGCACGATGCCTACTGATAGGCTTTCTTGTACGCAACTATTAAAGTGCAGAGTCCTTGCCCCCCCACCCCTTTTTCATTCATTCACCATAATCATGGTCTTGTGCAGTGCCTTTTTGCTAGGAAAAAAGGTGCCGATAATCACCAGGTTCATGGAAATCTGCATGGGGAGGGAAATCTGCCCCCCCATCAAGTAAAAAAATAAAAAAATATTTAACTGACAAATTACCTCACAGAGAACTCGGTCCTGCCCCCCTAAAATAAATCCTGGCTATGCCCATGGTGATCCGCCACTCTTTTCACAGGTGTATCGCAGGACCTCCCGAAATGTCCACTGTCTGATGAGCCAGCAAGCCAGCTGCCTGCCCTGCCCCATCCCGTCCCCTCAAAGCTCTGATCTTGTGTCATAGCTCCTCAAAACGTAATGTTCACACTTTCCCACTATGAAGAATGGTCAAGTCATTAATCTACCTCCCTGGCCAACAACTCCTTTTAGCAGGTTCCTTTTTGAACTGAGCAAAGCTGAAGGACCAACAAAGGAAGGCTGCATCTGGCCTAGAAGGTCACATCCCATTCCCCTATCACGGAGCTATCGAATGAATCACTGAAGACAGAATGCTTCAACAGGTGAAGCAATTCTCCATCATGCCAGGGAGCACTTCACCTGTTACTTTTTAGTCTGTCATGAATGAGTCCTGCTAGGAAAAAATAGAGGTACAATTCCCAGAGTCCCCCTGGGAAGTGGGGTTGATTGTTAAACCACTTTGGGAATTGTAGCTCTGTGAGGGAAATAGGGTCTCCTAATAACTCTCATCACCCTTAACAAAACTAGTTCCCAGAATTATTTGGGTAAAGCTGTGACGTGGGTGGCACTAAAGGGACGCAGGTGGCACTGTGGTCTAAACCACAGAGCCTAGGGCTTTCTGATCAGAAGGTTGGCGGTTCGAATCCCCATGACAGGGTGAGCTCTTGTTGCTCGGTCCCTGCTCCTGCCAACCTAACAGTTTGAAAGCACATCAAAGTGCAAGCAGATAAATAGGTACCACTCTGGTGGGAAGGTAAATGGCGTTTCCATGCGCTGCTCTGGTTTGCCAGAAGCGGCTTAGTCATGCTGGCCACATGACCTGTCTGCGGACAAATGCCGGCTCCTCGGCCTATAGAGCGAGATGAGCACCGCAACCCCAAAGCCGTCCCCAACTGGACCTAACGGTCAGGGGTACCTTTACCTTTTTGATTGTTAAACCGGTACAGTAATACTTTACACATATGTTTTGGTTATGGCCATAGTTACTCCAGATTTAACCGCCTTTCATCAAGGTTATGGCTCATACCCAGATACCTTTTTATTGACCTCACAATCAGGGTGATAGAAAGATTGGAGTTTTAGCCCATTGATCCCCATACAGGTTGACTGCTGCATAATAAGATCACACCCTTGAACTCTGCATTATGATGCCATGTTATTGTGCCATACATAGTTCTCTCCATCAGCCTGGCTGGGACCAACTGCCATTTGACTCCTCCCTTCCCAGAACTGTCTTTGCCACTGGGGCCATTATGTAACAATTTACGCATTTATTTATTTACTGTACTTTACTTGTTTAACCTACTGTCTTTCTGCTGGTGCCCTTCAGGTGGTCTGTCATTCAAATAATGACATACAATCTAATAGATGGGATTCAAAAAGAAAAAGGGTCAGGAGGGAAGAGGATAATAAGCAAATTCAGGTACCAACTCTTCTTCTTACTTATTTTCCTCTTCCCATCTCTTTTATTCTAGGTCTAACAGATTTTCCACCGTTATGGCAGATCATTCATTCTGCTCTTGGCACAGTGTTTTGGGGTATTTGAAGGGGGCAATACTAAATAGCCTCCTCCTAACTTCTAATAAGATGTGTCTACAGCATGCATTGAAAGAGGAGTAAAAAACAAACTTGTTTTCAAGGAGTAAATTTATCTGTGTTGATTCAAGAAATGGCATACTGTACTGGTTTTAAAATCAAGCTCCAAAGGTTTGAGTGCCAGATGGAGATTGCTGTAAATGGTTTTAAACTCCATAAAATCCCTAGACTTGGTTCAAGCCTCCTTCAGATTAAATAATCCAGACTATAAGGGGTTCCAAGCTTTGTGAAATAGTCCCAATTTATGTATAGCACCATCTATCTCTGTACTCTGTCTCAACAGAGAACAAGTCCCTGCCCCTAGCAGCTTACAAATAAAAACTGATACAGGTTAGGGAACAGAGGAAGGAGATGAAAATGAAGGCTGTAGTTAAAATTGTATGATTTTTTTTTTCAATTTTTCATGTATTTAGGCTTAAACTCCCTAAGAAAGGAGGCCTCATTAGCGAATACAGTTGGTTCTTACTTCTGAGACTGGACTGCAGATAAAAGTGGGCCTGGAGATGAAGGATCCTTCAGAGAAGGCGGATGTTTCCTAATCTGTCCAGACATTATTTAGGTCAGGCATAGGCAAACTCAGCCCTTCAGATATTTTGGGACTACAACTCCCACCATCCCTAGCTAACAGGACCGGTGGTCAGGGATGATGGGAGTTGTAGTCCCAAAACATCTGGAGGGCCGAGTTTGCCTATGCCTGATTTCTCCACTTAATTCCGTTTTAGGGCAACTATGCTCCGTGTGAGCTCCCCTCATCCACATCCAGAATACAGAAAGGCATCCTTTCCCCCCCAATTTCTTTTCTTCTCGCGCTTCATTATCATGTGGCCTTTTAACATATCATCACCCTTCTGTCGGCCGTCGTCATGTTATTTTTATTATTATGTATGACAGTCATGCCATGACCCGGCTGTCGTCGTCCGCTTCTGCTGTTTTGTGCCGCGAGCGGTCGGCGCGAGCCTCTCAGGCGCAGATTCCCCTCAGCGGGGACAAGGCCGCGCGCCGCCGACGCCGCCTTGACCTCAACCGCCACGTTTCCCCGTCCTGGCGAGGCGGAGCCGCCTCAGCTCGGGCCCGCCCGCCGCTCCACCCGAAGGCGGAGCTTCTCCGCTTCGCCCGCCCGCCGCTTTCTCTTGTCCTCGTTAGCCGGGTTACATGGCAAGGAGCCGCGGCGGGAGCAGGGCTTCTGTCGGTGGCGCCGAGACCCTTCCGCCAAGGCCCGGCGGCGGAGCTCCGAGGCCTCTCTCTCCTTTCTCCATGAGCCTGGGCAGCGCCGTGAGTTGCGGGGAAGCGGCGGGCGGTGGGTCCGGCATGGGAGGCGGAGGCGGAGGGCCGAGAGCAGCGGCGAGGCTCGGGCCGCAGTGCGAGCGGTCTCGCTCCCGCCGCCACTGCACAAAGGCGCTTTGTTCTGGCGCCTCCCGCGCGCCCTGCCGGGGCCTCTGCCCGGCGGGGGAAGCCCGGCCAGGCCTTCCGCAGTGCGGCGGAGCCTCCCCGGCGGCCGGCGCTCCGTGCCCGAGGAGGACCGGAGGGTTGAGGAGTGGAGGGTGGGAAAGCGAGAAGAGAAACCCTGAGGCCGCTTCGTGGCGGCCCTTCCCGCCTCTGAGAAGCGAGGTGGAGGAGGAGGAGGAGGCTTCGGGGAAAGGGCAAAAGCCCCGCCGTCTCCCGTTTCCTCGCCCCAAGCCCGGACAATGGAGGCCGGCGAGGGGAGACGTGCTTCGGGGGCGGCGGGCGGTCCCGCGTGGCGGCCATTCACGCCGCCCCCACGAGGCCTCTCGCAGCACCCCGATCCCAGGCACGCGTTGGTTTTTGTTACTCGCGGGGAAGCCCCACCGAGTTCGGCGGGACTTTCTCCCCCGTGAGGAGGCGGTGGGCGGGTGGCATTTAGCCAGGGGCCCTTTCGCACCCGTCTCCGAGTAGACCCCCGCAAAGGGGCCTCTCTCTTCTCCTTGGATCCGTGATCATAACCCTCCAGCGTGGGTTTAACGCGCGAACGGAGCTTACTTCCGTGTAAAAAAAAGCCGCATAGGGTTGCGTTGTGAAAGCTGGCGACCCTGGGCATGCTTTGCTTGGGAATGGGCGAGGCTTACTTCCGAGTAAACACGCAGAGAGCTGCCTGGCCGACCTTTTTTGTTTGTTTTTAAAGTGGACAGAAAAGGGGTTTTCTGATCACCACGAGGGCGGATCAGTGACGCGTTCGCGGATTTCTTCATCTCTGGAGTGGGAAGGATGCGTTAGGCGGGTGTCGCCTGACGTGGAAGTCTCCGTTGCGAAACAAAATTTTCTGCCCAAAAGGGGCCTGTCCCCGTCTGCTCTTTTCCTCCTTCCCCCCATGTGGCCACCAGGCACTGCGGCACTTGCGGCTTCCCTCTCGCCCTTAGGACACTCTTCATTCATTTCCCGGCCTCCATTCTCCTGCCCTGCGCCTTTAAAAGCAACTGCTGCAGTGTTTCTTTTCATCCAGAGGAACTAGAGAACCCGACTGCCCCCTTTCCCTTTTATCTTATGGGCACTTGCCTCCTCTATTTAAAAACTGCCCTAGGAAAGCAGCAACTTGTGGTGTGAAAAGCAGTTGCGGTATGATAACGGCAGAGGTTTTAAGGGGGGCCCTGCGGTTGAATGGAACTGTGGATTTTCCCCCAGAACCTTTTCTCTTTCTCTCGTTCCCCCCCATCACCCCTTTCCCTTTGTGGCAACTGAAAGGCATCTGAAGGTAGATTTTTCTGTGACAGTGGCATCCAAGACCTTGTTTAAAGTATCAGGCCCACCCAACTAGTAGAGGGTTTGATAATAGTTGTGTGTAACAGTGACATGGAGGAGGAAAATATCCATTGTGGCAAAGAGGCTGTGGCAGAAGGATTGTTAGGAGACAAAATAATTGCAGGCAAGTGAACTTTTTTTGCCAGTGGTTTTCCAGGATTGCTACATGCAGGAGCTGTTCTGGTTCCCTGTCTCTTATTGGGAGGGCCCAGGATCACTTTCCAGTTTGTGTGGTTCAGTCAGAAGAAGCCCTTTATATAGCTTTTCTCTAGAAAGCACATAGAGGCATGAGAGTAGGTCCTACTAAGCTCTATTGGAAGTCTCTTTTTGAAGAAAATTATATTCTCCTTTAATTTACAAGTAACTGCAGGATACTGTTATGCATTTTTACTCAGAAGTATGTCCCAGCAATGGAACTTAGAAGCACGCGCAAAGGATTGTAGGCTAAATGAAAGAAAATGAGCCCTCATTGGGCCATACCAGAGGGGCCCTTAATCTCAGATTAACTATTGAAACTTCATGGTGATCGTGCTGTAGGCAGTTTGGGGTGGCTAAAATCACTTGCCTTTAATCCAGGTTAATTACTTCATTATTTTCTAGCATAGAAAATGAAAAGGTAGTGGGTTATATAAACATTCAAGCAAGAAGTGGTAGTTTCTATTATGTGCTGCCATCTACTTTTTGTGAACGCCTCTTATTTGCTGGTTGGTGGGGGTCTTTCCCCTCAGCAGTTCATTCTTTTAAAAACAATAACTTTGGGAAGCAAATCAAGACAAGGATTAAACAGTATACAATTTTTAAAGGAGTGGTTTATTTAATGATGTGAATTACTGATCCCTTGTTTCTGGTGAGAAAGTGCTGTGTCTTCATATATTCATTTTGAGCATATGTAAGTTAACAATATCCTGGCTTTCGGAATGTGTGGAGACTTGGTGGGAGGTTTGAGGAAAAAGAGCTGCAGTTTCATGAGTTCTTATGATGACTCACTCCCTACAGTGTGCAACGTGGCTGAGATAAAAAAGAATCCACATAAGCACTTGTATAGTTACATATATGGACATTGGACTTCTATCCCCTTGTATAACAGCTTTCTTTTAACACTTGCAGATTCATACTTGTAATAAAAATAGGAGTTGCTATTATGACCTGATCATCAGTGAGTTGTGTAACTGTCATTACAAAATGCTAGCCTTACTAGGAGCTCCTATTGTGAAATTGACAAAAAAATAGGGTAATGCACATTGGTGATCAGTGGAATACAATATTCCTTGTAAAGGTAGGCTAGTATATTCTTTTTTAATGGGCATCTGTTTGAAAGAGTTATGTTGCCAACAGTATTGAGGTAGCAGTCTCCGTGCATGTGTTGCCACTAACAGAAAATCTATATTCAGAACCTAAATAACTGTACATTATTTTCTATGTAACTCGTAGTTCTCTGGTAAACCAGGAACACTGTTGTGGGGCTGGTAGTTGGGTTCTGCATAATATTCCTATTATTCTAAAAAAGCCCAGCTAAGTAATTTTTGCTCCTTGAATACAATAAGGTACGATTACAGTGACCCGGGGGAAAAGACTCACTTGCCTTTTCTTTCTGTTTCAATCATGACATCGTGTAAAATTATTTTTCCTTCAGCACTTGTTGCACTACAGATGTTTTGTTGAGGGCCAGCTAGATGTGGAATAGAAGATTCTAATTCAGCTTCTAATTCTTGGCTTGGTGGTAAAACTTTCTGGGTGGCCCTTAAGTTCGTTTTTCAGCCTATTGTGCCTCTAAAGGTTATTGTAGGTGTAAATGAGGTGAAAATGGTAAAGCCCTACAGAAATGATTAATACTCTTACTTCCTGTAGAGTACTCTCCCCTCCCCTGTCATTTCAAGGAAGGCAGCTGTGACTGATCCTAAAACTTAGGGCTGATATTGATGTGTCATAAGAAGCTCTTGGCCATTTTGAATATTTGCATGTGGAAGATCCAGAAAGCTACTTTGAATATTTCATTATTATTATTATTGGTGCTAATAATATGAATGGGCAGAAAAGTGTGCTTAATGAGTTAATTTTAATAGCATCCTTTTCCGTTTGAAGCATGCAACTGTGACTCAGAAGTGCCATTTTGATTTTCTGCCCTGTGGTCTTCTGACAAAGCACCATTCTGTATTTAATAGTTTAAATTTCAGCCACGACTTGAAAGATGACGAGCTCTAATATTGTAGCCATAATTGCTTAACTGCTATGGGAAGCTGGGTGAAAAGCTGAGAGCTGAAGCCTTAAGTTGTCACAAGCCTAACCCAAATGAATCATGGGTAGTTCTACAGAACTACAAGCCAATATCTTGCTGGGCTCCTTTGGTTTTTCTGCTGGATTATCTGCTTAGCAATTGAAACAGGAATCAAGTTGTTTGTAAGCTAAGGACATGTTTCATCTTTATTATGAAAAAATTGTAGCAAATACTACCTTTCCTTCCAACACTGAGTGATCAGTTTTGCTCTCGGTGATAGTTTGAACAAATTCTCGTGCTAGAAGCTACAAACTGTTGAGAGACGGTTTCTCTTCTGTTGCCAAAAACAGTTTCAGCATTTCACTCTTGAGATAATTAAACATTTCTTTAAGTCTGCTATCCTCAGATGTATTTCTTCAAAGTGCAGTCATACCTCGGGTTAAATATGCTTCAGTTTGAGCGTTTTCAAGTTATGCTGCGCGGCAACAAGGAAGTAATGGAACGCGTTACTTCCGGGTTTCGCCGCATGTGCAGACACTCAAAATGATGTCACATGCATGCGCGGAAGCGGCGAATCGCAAGCCGCGCACATGCAGACGTGCAGTCGCGGGTTGTGTTCTATTCAGAATGCGAATGGGGCTCCGGAACGGATCCCGTTCGCATCCAGGGGTACCACTGTAATTTTGTAGGCCTCAAATGGACGTCAGTGAGAGCATTTCAAAATATGTACTTTGAGGACTGTAGCTGGATGCAAAAACTCTGGACATAAAGAGAAATAGGCACCTACTTGATAATACTGAAACACAATTTAAAGATTTCCAAAATAATATCATATCATTTCTCACAGCTAGGCTGTGAGAAGCTGTGTGTCTAACCTGAAAGGTTGATATACCTTAAAGTAGGGGCAGCCTTACTGCCCCCAAGAGGTTGCTGTGGCCCCTCAAATTTATGACTAAAAAAAAAAAGATGTTTAAAACTGGTACTTTTGGTGTCCCACTGTGATGTCACAATTCCAAAAAAAAAAAAAAACACCTTTGTGGCCCCATATTTTTTTAAAAAATATGTTAGCTTTGAAAAATATTTTTGGTTTTTTTACGGCTATCCCCATAGGTTCCCAGCTGTGATGCTGTGGTGTTAATTTTTGTGTGGCCTCCCCCCACCTCAACTTCCAAAATATGACCATTTTTACACTTTGGCCATGCACACTTCAACATACACAGAGGGTTGACCATGGGTCATTCTGGTCCTCAGCTCAAGGACATTTAGTCACCCCTGGCTTAAAGAGTGAATTTATTTGTGTAAGAGAATAGTGGGGGGAGGGGTTAATATTTCACTCAAGCATAACCCACTTAGTTTGAAATTTAGTAAAATAAATAAAAGTTCTTTCTAGCCACAGCAATATTTCCAAGTAATATGGCCTCTTCACATAACATAGCTTATAGTTACTGTACTTTATCTCAATGTTCATATTTCCTGCAAGCTTCTGCCACCATATAGCAGCACTATAAATATCATAAACAGTGTAAAATTTGCTCCATTCTAGGGTGAGACCACATAGATGTTTTAACCAAGATTCTATATTTTATGTTGGATACATTCATAAAGCATATGGATACATAACTTAATGAATCAACAGCAAATTGAAGAATTTGAATTTTTTTGCTTCTTGTACCCCATGTTTAGTTTTTCAGATTTATTTCCAGACTTTATCTTCAAGTATGAAATGCTCCTCCATAGAGGCGCAAGTTTCCTTTTAAGTTTCCTTTAAGTACATGCACCACTTTGGTAGTTCAATAGCTTTTCTTAAACTTCCCTTTCAAAAACACACACCAGTGAGCTGAAGCCTCAACTCTAAGCTCCTACCAGATACAGTGGTACCTCCGGTTGTGGACGGGAGCCGTTCTGGAGCTCCGGTTGGATCCCGAGGTTTTCACAACCAGAGGTGCTTGTTCTGCGCATGCGCGCGGTGCAGTAGAGCGCTTCTGTGCATGCGCGCATGACGAAACCCAGAAAAATACTTCCGGGTTTGTCGCGTGCGTATCCCAAAGGATACATAACGAGAGGTGCGCATAAGTAGAGATACCACTGTAGTTGAATATCAACTTGCTTGTAAAGAAGAAATTTGAGAACTTTACCAACTAAGAGCCTCTCTTTACTGTGTGTGGGGTGGAGAATTCTTGATGAACCAGAAGCAACATGTTCATAAGGAGATGAGCCTTAGTTCTGGTTTCTCCAGTAGATCAAAAGCTTCGTAATGCCTAGTTCTGCCCCTGTATTTTACATTCTGGTGCACAGCAAGCAATTATGAAAGAGTGCACTGTTAAACACTCTTTGTTTGAAAAGTATGTATGGTTTGGGAGTGCTGATATATGGCTTTTCTTTTTCTTTTTTTCTTCAGGTTTTCACAGAACAAGATGGATGGTAGCTTTGATTGTGATTGTGGTGAGCTGGAGCCACCTGATCATTAACTAACAGCCTCTTTTGTAAGCTGCCTCTTCCTTGACAAACTAAAGAAAAGAAAAGAAGAAAGGAAGAGGAGAGAAAAGTGCTTATTTAACACCATAGAATGAAGCTGCTCAGGACCAGTCCAACACTGAATGTATCTGCACTGTGAGGAGGATGTTAATAGAAGCCTATTACGTGCATATTTATTCACATTTTCGTTAAATGCAGTTTAGCACAGTAGAGTGGAGTCTATAGTATGTCACTTCATTCCGTTTGATTTCCTTGTATTTCCTTTTAATGTCTGCGGATATGCTGCACCTTCCTTGAACTATGAATGCTGCAACCTCTCTATCTTTGCTCAAGTTCTAATTATAGCGGGGATACAACGGGCCTGACTGGCAATGCAATGAGAGTGTCAGAAAACTATCGTGCATTCAACCTGAAGTTTTTCTTCTCTTTTTCTGCAAGACCCTTCATATACCAGTGGAAGCATCTGTACATGTTTGCAGAAACTCAGTAGTTTTAAAAGGAAAAAAAACAACAACACAAAAGAATTTCAACATAATGGCAGAGAAGTTTGAAAGCCTAATGAACATTCATGGTTTCGATGTAGGTTCTCGGTATATGGACTTGAAACCTTTGGGCTGTGGTGGCAATGGCTTAGTTTTTTCTGCTGTCGATAATGACTGTGACAAACGAGTGGCTGTCAAGAAAATTGTCCTGACAGATCCTCAGAGCGTTAAACATGCTCTGCGTGAGATCAAAATTATTAGAAGACTTGACCATGATAACATTGTCAAGGTGTTTGAAATCCTTGGTCCCAACGGAAGTCAACTGACAGATGATGTAGGCTCTCTTACAGAACTGAACTGTGTTTACATTGTTCAAGAATACATGGAGACAGATCTGGCTAACCTGCTAGAGCAGGGGCCATTACTGGAAGAACATGCCAGACTCTTCATGTACCAGCTGCTACGTGGGCTCAAATATATTCACTCTGCAAACGTTCTGCACAGAGATCTCAAGCCAGCTAACCTGTTCATTAATACTGAAGATTTGGTGCTGAAAATTGGTGACTTTGGCCTTGCACGGATCATGGATCCTCATTATTCTCACAAGGTACGTAAAGATGGGCAATACAATACAGGCATAAAATAAGAAACAAAAGATCCATCAGAATAAAACCAAAGTAAAAGCCAGCAAGACTTTGGTGGTGCCAAAGATCTACAAATTTCCTACAAAGGAGCTGCTTGGAGATGTTTACAAAGGGCTTTCAAACCTCTCCATGCTGCTCAACCTTCCAGAGTTGAGAGGTGAAAATGAAATCACCCCAAATATGTTGCCCTGAGCTCCTTGGAGGAAGGGCAGGCTACAAATGTGATAAATCAAATGCAAGTAAAATTTCCTCTTTCTGTAGGGCCATCTTTCCGAAGGATTGGTTACTAAATGGTACAGATCACCTCGCCTCTTGCTATCGCCCAACAACTATACTAAAGCCATTGATATGTGGTCTGCAGGTTGCATCTTTGCTGAAATGCTCACAGGAAAAACTCTCTTTGCAGGTTGGTGGAGAAGGATGGGTGCAAACCTGTCATCTTAAGTATAAGACCTCTGTGCGTTATATTGATGTAGCCAGTAAAACTTCAGTTTGGAAAACCAAAGAGCTTATTGGAATGAAAGTGGCCAATGCTTTTAATCCATTCATGAATGTTCGTGCCTAGAGGTGTGACATATTAACAGCTGTTTTGAAATCCTTAGCAATTCCGTCTTGGAACATTTTAATAGCAAATAATTATATATCAAGATGACCAATAGGTTAGTTGGTACCTGTTTGATACTACAGATTGAGAAATGTACAGAAAATGATGCAGATCTTTTTCATGATTTCATGTATTGTTTGAACTAATGACTGACAAGGAAATGTTGGAAAGGAATGGGGTGTTACAGGGTGGTGTTTCTGTTTGCTTTGGGGGCATTTTAATTTGGAAAATGATAACTCGCCACTAAGGTAGAGGAACCTGTTTTTAAGTCAAGAGTTAAACCTAATGGCCAACTAGAGTCTGTAACTAATTAATGGCAGGAAGAGGTAACTGTGATAGCTTTTTCTGGAGTTTGCATGGGAAACGTCTATTAACTCTTTCTAAGGGTAGTAAATGAGAGTCCTGTGAGTAGAGGCTGCAACAAAATGTTCCAGTTTGGGGTGTTGCTGTTCAGGATTCCAGGCATTCCACTGCTTCTTGCCCCCAAGTCAATCAACTATAGTTCTGTGGCAACTGAGCATGTTCAGCCCCCAGTGGGCTGTTTCTGGGGATCTTGCCCACACACTTAAACCCCTTCCCCCAATGTTTGTTGTACTACTTCTATACTTGGTATTCTTCTATGCCTGTGATGTGTGTGGGTACTGCTACTTTGACTACCTAACTAACTACACTCTCCCCCTAAAGCCTGGATTTAGTACAGTGGTGCCTCGCAAGACGAAATTAATCCGTTCCGCGAGTCTCTTCGTCTAGCGGTTTTTTCGTCTTGCGAAGCAACCCTATTAGCAGATTAGCGCTATTAGCAGTTTAGCGGCTATTAAAGGCTTAGCGGATTAGCGGCTAAAAGGCTATTAGCGGCTTAGAAAAAAGGGGGGAAGCGGGGAAAAATCAGAACACTCGCAAGACGTTTTCGTCTTGCAAAGCAAGCCCATAGAGAAAATCGTCTTGCAAAGCAGCTCAAAAACGGAAAACGCTTTCGTCTAGCAGGTTTTCTGTCTTGCGAGGCATTCGTCTTGCGGGGCACCACTGTACATAGAGGGACCGATTATGGCAGTATAAGGAATTTCTTAGCTGTGTTGATGAATAAATGGGTGTCTGGAACATGGCTGATGTGCTTTTTGCCTTCACATTTAGGTGCCCATGAACTTGAACAGATGCAGCTGATTTTAGAATCAATTCCTGTTGTACATGAGGAAGATCGTCAGGAACTTCTTAGCGTAATCCCAGTTTACATTAAAAATGATATGACTGAGCCACACAAACCTTTAACTCAGCTCCTCCCAGGCATTAGCCCTGAAGGTAATTTGGCTTCTTCTTTCCTCCCTCCTCCTTTTTGTCATCAGAGAGCTGGTTTGGCAAGAGCGGCATCTACATCTCAGGCTGTTAGTGCATGCCATGAACACTGCCTTCCACACATGTTGGGGGCAAGACAATCTCCAGTGAATTGTGGATTGAATTGTTTTTGTGTGTGTTGTATTATACCAGTTCCTGAGTCCTCTTGGGAAAGGGTTGTGTTCTGTGGGAATATCATTTTTCCCCTTGAGCTGTCTGATTTGCTGAGTTAAACAGAAACTCCGTGGAGAATCAGACCAGGCAGTTCAAGGCTGAGAGCTTAGTCCCCTAGTGAATTGCGCTGGTTGGGAAAAAATGTATAATCATGGTGGGTAGTAGAAACCGTTGATGGCTGTTACTGCGGACACTATGTATTTTGTCCAAACAAGTCCACAAAAGTGTATAATCTTAGGAAGCTTTTCTTGCATTCCCTCATGGGGAAGTACTAGTGATTTGTGCCCTAAAAGAGACAAAAGAGCTGTCCTTCATAAAGTTTACCTATGTAGCTGCTAGGATGTAACTCTGTGTTCTCATACTGAACCAGGTGCAAGTAACTACAGTATTTACAAGCCTGGCATATTTACACCCACCCCACTTATTTCTGTTGTCTCTATCAGAGTCATTGCTGCTTGTAGAAGTGAGCTAAAAACACTACAGTGCTTTCTTTTTGCAATCATACAAATCATATAGTCTTCTACAAGCAATGAAGTGGAGCCAGTGAGGTTCCACAATGAGGGAAAGGCAGAAAAAAATAAGAAAAAATCCTTGCTTCTGCATAGTACTGGCACTTTAATCATTTTTTCTGACTACTAAATATTTGGTTCTAGTGCTCAGAAAATAGAAATAATTAAGACCTGTCCACAAAGAATGTAAGCATTGTTTTTGCATTTCATACTTTATCTTACTAGAGAATGATAAACAAACAGCTATTTATTTTGCCCTCTTTAGCACTGGACTTCCTGGAACAAATACTGACGTTTAGTCCCATGGATCGATTGACAGCAGAAGAAGCTTTGTCCCATCCTTATATGAGTATTTACTCCTTTCCAACTGATGAGCCCATTTCAAGCCATCCTTTCCACATTGAGGACGAGGTGGACGATATTCTGCTCATGGACGAAAGTCACAGCCACATCTATAATTGGGAAAGGTAAACAGCTTCAAAATCATTCTGTTTGTACGTTGCAACTGTGCCTGAAACACCAGCTGATTTCTTCTTTTAACAGTGATGGAATGTTGTGAGGTGGGAGAAGCATTTCCATGATGAGGAGGAAATGGATCTTGGAGCATAAATTCTTCTTATTTTCCCCCCGCCCCCATAAATTAGATTAGAATTTTCTCCATTCTAATTATTATAATTAATTGCTACCATTTGCATGGTGTCCCAAACCACCTACCCCATTAGCTTCAGCTGACCAGCTAAGGGGATAAAAGTCCATGTGCACTGGGTGTTCTGTAGCTAGTTCTGGAACAGAATGATGAGCAGCATCTTGTACATTCCAATGCAAAATATGTATTGGGAAAATAATGTGACTTTCCAGAATAGTGGCATCTTTGTTAATGTACTTCCCCAAATATGTTGACTTCCATTTTATAACCAAGATGTGAATACCCCAATGAGGAGGAAACCTTGCTGTGAGCATTTATTAAAATTAACATTGTAGTCACTGAAGCGTCACAAATTCGTTATCATAAGAGTTTGCACTTTATAACTCTGATTGATGACACCAGCCAATATTTGGGAGCATTATCTAAATGTAATTTTGAAACAGTTCTCGAACTGTTGCTGTTTCAGGTTAAGGCTAAATGCAGCAGTTAAAAAAAACAAACCATTTTTTTTTTTGAGATGATTGTTGGGAGTCAAGGTTCCTCTTCTCCCTTCTGCTAAGAAATCTGCAACTGAAATAGGACACTGAAATGTTAACATCACCTTAAATGAAGATGCAGTCCTTTCGCAAATTGTATGCTAAGGAATGAGTTCTGCTGTCACTGAGAAAAGCTTCAAAATTAAAGCTCTCTGAAGAGTGTGGGAAGTTGCCAGTTGACTTGCCATACCATTGAGTCTAAAATGAGTGGCTATTCCTAGTTTTCATTGCTGTTATCTGTCTTGACTCTTCTGCACTATGTAAGCAAGTGGATGCCTGTAATTTACTAACATAAGCCGTTAATATTACAGATATCATGACAGTCAATTTTCAGACCATGACTGGCCTAGTCATAGCAATTTTGAAGCTGATGAAGTTCAGCGTGATCCAAAGGCTCTTTCTGATGGGACTGATGAGGAAGAAGTACAAGTAGACCCTCGCAAATACTTGGATGGCGATCGTGAAAAGTACCTAGAGGATCCAGCGTTTGATACCCACTTTTCTACTGAGCCTTGCTGGCAATATCCAGATCATCATGAAAACAAGTACTGTGATCTGGAATGTAGCCACACTTGTAATTACAAAATGAGGTCCTCTTCATACCTAGATAATCTGGTCTGGAGAGAGAGTGAAGTGAACCATTACTATGAGCCCAAGCTTATCATAGATCTTTCCAACTGGAAGGAGCAGAGCAAAGAGAAGTCAGATAAAAAAGGCAAGTCAAAATGTGAAAGGAATGGATTGGTGAAAGCTCAGATAGCTCTTGAGGAAGCCTCACAGCTTGCAGAAAAAGAGAAGGAGAATAATCAAGGGTTTGATTTTGATTCGTTTATTGCGGGAACTATTCAGCTTAGTTTGCAGCACGAGTCAACTGATATTGACAAATTAAATGACTTGAATAGCTCAGTGTCCCACCTAGAGTCGAAAGGCATATCCAAGTCAGTAAGCAGAGAGAAGCAGGAGAAAGGAATGGCCAACTTGGCCCAATTGGAAGCTCTTTACCAAAATTCATGGGATGGGCAGCTCGTAAATGGTGGGGAGGAATGTTTCCTCATAGACCAGTTTTGTTGCGAAGTCAGAAAGGATGAGCAGATTGAGAAGGAGAATCCATACACCAGTTACCTGGACAGGTTTTTTAGCAAGAAGGAAGGTGCTGAGATGCTAGAAACTGAGCCAGTAGAAGATGGGAAGCTTGGGGAGAAAGAAAGAGAGGGGAGCTTTTTAAGCAATAGTGGGGAATTTCTCTTTAACAAGCACCTTGAAGCGATAGGTATTCCTCAGTTTCACAGCCCCGTTGGGTCACCACTTAAATCCATACAGGCCACGCTAACGCCGTCTGCTATGAAATCATCTCCTCAGATTCCCCACAAAACATACAGCAGCATTCTGAAACACCTAAACTAAACGGCAGACATTTCTTTTTGTATTCATGAAATGTGTGTTCTTTTTTATTGTAAGTAATTTTTTTACTTGAAATCAGATAATGTTAACTTTGGTATGAATTTCCTTAGTTTTCTGTTTACCATTGTTTTTACAATCCAGAATTACTTTATTTACATGACAATTCCTTTTTTTAAAAAACTGGCATGTCATTTGCACACAAAAGTAAAGAACAGAGCAAAACAATGCACATTGCAGGAGGAAACAAGAAGAAAATGCACTAAACGAAGTAGAAACACTCTTCAGTTTAAACAGTTTATGCTTTGCAGAGGAAAAAATAAGAATCTTGCCTTGAAAATTACACAGTGAGACTATACATATTTGCATGAAAATATCTATTTTTCCCTGAAACATTTTCATTCATATGTATTTTAGAATTTTTCATACTGTACACATTTCTTAGACACATGATACCAGCAGCAACTGAAAAATAAATGCAGAATTTGGTACGCATGTGTTATCTACCTCAAGGTAACAGCAGTATGTGGCAAAACATTAACCACCCATAGTGCTTTTCATAATGCACATCTATTTAGCCAGCATTATTGTAGTAGGTGGTATGGAGAAATCATTCAATATTTATAAATATTCTGGTATGCCTTCTTTATAGTGGAAATGTTAATATGCAGCGTTTTATTTATTTTAGCAAATTATATTTTCTGTCATGATAGAAAGTAAAAAAAAAATTGAACTTGCTTTACAGATAAAGTTCTTGTTAGCACTGTGGTTTATTGCCTACATAGCTGAAATAGAGATGAAATAACATCCCCTTATTCTGAGGTGATCCATATGAGTTTTTAAAGAGATTTCACTTCAAGTAAGGCACTCACTGTGTATAGGAATTTGCAATTTGGAGGTGCTTGATCTCTCTCTACAAAGAAATTAGGAATTGTTTTATTATAAAATGCTCCTAGAAGTCTTAATTGTGTTAATTTTTTAAGAACAATTTTTGTAATGTTAGTTGTGTGCATGGAAGCAATTAAGGTACAACATTACTGTAGGTTGAAAGTTCTATATGGCCAGACATTTTGTTTTTACTGTATGTTTTTACTGAATGATGCCCTTTGTCTCATCCCCAAAGCAAGCATGAGTATAATTAGGTTAAATGTAGCATGTAGCATCTCGGTCTTCTGACAGTTTGTTTTGCCTTCTGGGTTTTTGTTGTTTTTGTTTTTGGGAAACTATGTATCATTGGCACCCCTGTTTTAAAGAGAAACAAATAAAAACATGGCCAGCAAAAATTATTCTTTTGTCTTGACATGGGAGTGCTTCAGATAGCCTTGAGTAATTGCAAGACATGAGCATTAATCAGTTTCAAGCTTGTTCCCAGGTCTAGGAACTGACAATTGTAGCGGTGTAAGGAATTAAAATGGAAACATTTTCCCCTTGTGTGTACTGTTTTTCATACAAAGCATTTCAGGCAAAGCATGCCATTTCCAGCATTGTCTGAAGGAGGAGAACGGTCTGACCTTTCTAATCTTAAACCAAAAAAATGATGGTGTATTCAAAATTGGGATAGCTATGTAATGCATAGCCCCCTGCATTGCAAAAGCAAAATAACTGGAAACTTGTTTCATACAAGTAAAAAGTTATCCATCTTGCCATTATTTCATCTTTTATATTCAACATGCTTGTGAAGTTGCATGGATTTTGCTCCAAAGCATCAGTGCAGGGAGTGGGTGTCCTCCTTTTACAGCTAAATTGAAACAGATTGATTGAAGGTGCAGTGTTGTAAAACTTGTTAACAGTTCCCTAAGGTATTTATGTAATTTTCCTTTCTAGTTTGTGTCTGATCAAGACGTTAGTAAAAGCAGACGATTTTTTATTTTTGCGGGGTCCATGCTAATACTGTATTTACTGATTCGTTCCAGTTAATGCTAAAGTGCTTGGCCCATGCCATGAGAATGCATGTGATACATTATTGGCTTTGGTGTGTGAAGTGTGCAGTTTCCTGGTCCTCGACATAAGTAGTAATCAGAAACCACTGGAGTCTGTTTCCCAGTTCTGCTTGGCATCTGACCAGAAGCTTACATTTTAATAATTCTGAGCATGAGAAGAATGTGTGAGAATATTCTTCAGCAAGGTTAGGAACAGTAGGCTTTTAGCCATTTCACACAGTTCCTCTTCTGGTCACTGAAGAGTTCATTTTTATGAAGCAACGTTAGTTGGACCTTTGTCATAATGCTGTTTGGGGAGACAGCATGCCACATCGAACACAAGATACGCTTTAAGTACCCTGGTAAACCAAAATCCATCCCAAGGGCGTGGCCAGAAAACTACTGGTTTGGCTGACTTCCTGTGGCAAATGAGCTAAATACCCTGTGTATTGCACCCCTAGCAATAACTTCTTTTCAACATTATTCCCGTACCAGCATAGCATGGTCACTTTCTCCATTCTAACTTACTAAGACTTACATTTTGCTTGCAAAAGATGACTGATGTTTCCACCAGTCTCCCTTTCCGCTGATCAGAGGAAAAAGTGGTAACAGTCCTTTATACAAACCTTTAAAGCAACTTTAATGTTGCACCATTTCTGAAAGGTTGATTGTGTGTTTGCCAGATCTTCGCTCTGGTGTAATGATAACAGCCTTTGTATAACCCCCCCCCCTCCCCAAAGTAAAAGATAAAGTTGAGAATCATTTAGAGCAGGGCTACTCTTAGAACTTACGTAACGGAATGTATCCATTACAAAACAGATACTGACCTTTCTTGGAGCTGTTGAGAGAAGGAACTTTAGAACAAAGTAGCTAACCTACTTAAATGTCCATGGAAACATAATCTTGATGCAATGAATGCCATGCAATCAGTATGGCTCCTACTAAGAAATCCTTATTTTTTTCTTTGTTTTAGAAACAAGACCAGTACAGTAATGGTAAAAGCCACCTACAGTGTGCCATGAAGTGTGCGGTTTGCCCACAAACTTGCAGTTCTCACACATAATCCTCACACCCCTTTTCGGATCTTCTGACATCGAGACCCGAATGTGCACAATTTGGTAGCCCAAGAGTTAACAAGGGCATCAAACATAAACACAAATTTTCATGTAGCAAAACAGAATTGGGATATTAATTAAATAGAACCAGTAAGCAGCAGAACAACTGCTAATTTTCATAGAGTTAAAAACTAATTATATTCTTAAGAGCACACATTAAAACTAGGATGCATGCAGTAAAAATTGGGACAAGAAGTTGGAGTGGATGTTTGTTAAATGGAGAAAAGCAGGAGATCTGGCTGGAGGGGATATCAGAAGGAAAACGCTGGTTTTTATGAAGCTATAGGAAAGCTTTTGGTTAAGAATCAGAAGGAATTAGGTGGGAGGCTTGGGTGCAATGATCTGAGTGCCCCAGTTCTGGGTTTGTTTGTTTTTTCAGTGGATGGTTATAAGTAGTGGAGGGAAAGAATCAAAGATATTGGGTAAGAAAGAGAGGGCAGCAGCCAAGGGAAAGAATTGATCATCCCAAGATAGAGGGAGCTGATAACACTTGAAAGCAGAAGAGGAACTTGGGATGGGGGAGAGATGGGATAAAGATTGGTTGAGCCCTAAGGGGACTGGAATTAAGAATAAAGGACAAAGGGGCAAAAGGGACCAAGCAATAAATGATAAGATGCCTGGGAATGTGGGGTGAGCTGTTTTCAGGGCTTCATTCAAAAAACAGGATGCAAATCCAGTAGAAACATAAAACGCATTATAATAATTTTTAAAAAATTAAAAACAGCAACACACTAATCTCTAAAGGCAGCTATCTTTTTTAAAAAAATAAAAAAGCCTCTTCCAATATGAACTAGTCTGAAAAATGCCTGCCATGTGCTTGACAGCACCAAAGAATTGCTTCAACTGTGTTTTCCTTTGCACTTCACTAATTATAGTTTTGGTGTGACCAAAATCATACGAAAAGACTAACAGATTTATTATGACTCACGTGTTGATTTAAGCAAAGATTTACGCAGGGTGTGCTTTTGCAAACTGGTACGGCAGCATTTTCGGAAATGATTTGGAAGCAGATGGGTTTGTTTGCTTAAGTTTTGCTGGCGGTCTGTCGCTCTCATTCAGTGACGGTTTGAGTGGATTTCAGGGCGTCTTATTTATTGCGTCCTGATTTCCTCTCTGCTGTTTGCCAAAAGATCAAAATGAGGCAAAAGTCTTCTGTGGAATTTGCATTTTGGTCAACCACCCAAGGGAGAGAAGGAGGCTGAGTGGATGGAAGGGAATGAGCTGGTAGGCAGGCTCAAATCTAGGAGGAAATGTCTCCACTGTGTCAACAAGGGGTTTGGGGGTCTTTATTATGTTTAAAACCCATCTTCTCTCCCCACATTAGCTCCCAAAGCACTTAATATGGGGCGAGGAACCTACTTTACCCAGAGGGCCCCATTCCCTTCTGAAATGCCAGTGGTGGGTGGAGTCAGGGGCAAAAGTGGGTGGAGCAATGTATGTAAATTTTACCTTTGTACAGTAGACTAGTTTCTCCACACTCTCTCACACACCCCTCTATCTCCCATCCAGGTTATTAAAAAGCACTATCAGAGTTCAGGCAAAAAATGCTCAAAGGGGGTGCAAATCATGGCTGGTGGAGAATGTGGCTTGGGAGGTTTGTGACCTGAGGGAAATTCCAAAGGCCCAAAAAGAGAAGCCTGGAGGAGCTTCATTAACTGAGAACCTCAAAATTTTGGATCCCTTCCAAGCCGACTGTTCCAATCAAACATGCTATATTTGCTTGCCTCAGTTGCTTAATTTTTCTGTGTTAAACCACCTGTTTTGAATATCAGCTACCCAGTTTGAAGGCGCTAAAAATGTGGGGTTTGTGCTACAAAGCCCTACGGAGGTTTTAGCACTGGTTTGGAGGCGATCCACAATTTTGGGGCCCATACTTCCTGAAGCTACCTGGAGGGCTGTGTTGGGCCCCTAGGCCTGAGGTCCCGCAACTCCTGATCTAATGGTTAAAGTCCACACAGACGTACACTATAATGAGTGATATGTTGATATGTGTGTGGTAAACCTGGGCATTTTGTGGTACAGCTGAGCTTCAAGGCTGAGTTTTGTTTTTTTACAAGGCTCACTTGTATGTTTGGACTGTATGTGTTACCCTGCCACTGAGTCACTGTAGTCAGCTCTTGCAGGGCTCAAATTAGGGCTGCTGGAGGAGAGGGATGCTGGCTCAAAGGACATTGGTTCCAGATAGCCTTGAGCTGCAGTGTAGGTGAGTTCATAATCTGCTCATCAGTCCTGAACTCTGGTTCACTTCCATTACTTGGCTAAGACCACAGGGAATCAGGAGATCATGCCGTGATGAAACCTGTTGCATGTGGAAGAGCAGCCGATCTTGAAAAGCGAATGACGAGAGAGTAGCCTGAAGCTGCCTGCAGCGGAGAGCTGAAAGATAACAGCCTTGGGGGGCATTGGCCTATAACCAGTGTCTCAAGATTCAAAACGGGGTCAGGGACAACTGCAGGATAGAATTATACCAAGCGCACAACCACCATTGTCTTTTAAGGAGGAGAGGCTGGCTGAGGCCGATGGGAGTTGCTATCCCACAACATCTTGTAAAGAAGTTGGTAAAATGCGGTCTTGACTATGCTACCACTCAGTGGATTTGTAACTGGCTGACTGACCGAACCCAAAGGGTGCCCATCAATGGTTCCTCTTCATCCTGGAGAAGAGTGACTAGTGGGGTGCCACAGGGTTCTGTCTTGGGCCCAGTCTTATTCTTGAGCAACCAAAATGGTCAAAGGCCTGGAAACGATGCCTTATGAGGAACGGCTAAGGGAGCTGGGCATGTTTAGCCTGGAGAAGAGGAGGTTAAGGGGTGATATGATAGCCATGTTCAAATATATAAAAGGATGTCACATAGAGGAGGGAGAAAGGTTGTTTTCTGCTGCTCCAGAGAAGCAGACACGGAGCAATGGATCCAAACTACAAGAAAGAAGATTCCACCTAAACATTAGGAAGAACTTCCTGACAGTAAGAGCTGTTCGACAGTGGAATTTGCTGCCAAGGAGTGTGGTGGAGTCTCCTACTTTGGAGGTCTTTAAGCAGAGGCTTGACAACCATATGTCAGGAGTGCTCTGATGGTGTTTCCTGCTTGGCAGGGGGTTGGACTCGATGGCCCTTGTGGTCTCTTCCAACTCTATGGTTCTATGATTCTATGATCCTATCTGGAGGGCCACATGTTCCCCTCCCCACCCCTATTCTAAAGTGAAACCTTGGGAGCTTCCCTGTCCCTATACGGCGAGAGTGAAATAGGTCACTGCCCTTCTAGAGGCTGACCTTTACCAGGAGTCTCAGGTGGCTGTTCCAAGTGTCACATCCACAGGCTGAGTCATCCTTAGAAGTTGCTAAATATATTTCCTTAGTCACAGCAAGCTTTCAGCATTTGCGGATCTGCTGGCTGAGCGAGCTCTCCTCCTGCCGCAGGTGAGTGGGAAAAGATGCTAGGTGTTGCAGATGAAAAATTAAAATAGTGTTTAGCAGGGGTAGAATAGCAGAGTTTAGAACACATCCCTTGGAACACATACACATCCATTAAAAACACATTTGATGCACATGTAAAACACATGACTTCCCCCCAAAGAATCCTGGGAAATCCTGGTTTCCTCCTCACTGAGTTACAATTCCCAGCATTCTTCACAAACTACAGTTCCCAGGATTCTCTGGGACAAGTTATATGCTTTAAATGTTTGTTGAATGTGCTTTAAATACGGGGCTTGAATCTGCTCTGTGACTCCCCCTGTGTGGCTTTGAGTATAACCCAGCACAGTGAAATATAATCTGAATAGCTCAGTTCTAAAGGCCTCAGGCCATTCATCAGGGACCAGATTGATTCATTGACACTTACATTGAGTACTCCATAGCAACTAGGGCGCTCAGGCCTAAGAATAACATAGTGAATAATAAGGCATTGATTTATCATTGCAGCTTAAATGTCACTTTTAGAAGACACAGGGCTGCACTTCTTAAAAAGAGAGAGATTTCCAATTTATTCATGTAGGCGTTTCTAATTTAAGCAACTTTCTCCAAAATATATCATTTCCAACTTTATGTTGCTGCTCTTTATCATGACCAGCCTATATGGGGGAAAGGGTGACACACAACGCACACACACACACACACACACACACACAATATCCAGGGTGGGAGGAGAAGCTTTTACCTTACAGATGTTGTTAGACTCCAACTTTGGTTCCATGGTGAAAGAAAGGCAGGACAGAAATATAAGAAAATAAACAAACCTTCACCAGACCCAGCTGGCAAGGCCAATGATCAGGGATGGTGGAAACCAGGGCCAGCCCTCCCATGAGGCAAGGTGAGGGAGTTGCCTCAGGTGGCAGATCTCACCATCTCATCCTTCGCCACTGCAGCCACCTTCTCTGTGCCTGGTGGCTTCAGGTAAAGAAGGCAGCTGAAGCCATAGGTAGACACAGAAGAGGAGGCCACAGCAGTGGGCAGCAGCAGATGAAGGCAGGAAGAGTGGGGGGTGGCATTTTCTGTTTTGCCTGAAGCAGCAAAACATCCTGAGCCAGTCCTGGTGACAACTAGTCCAGCAACACCTGGAGGCCCATCGGTTCCCTTAATTCAAAACCACACTCCAAAATTCCTCCACTACCAATCCAGCTCATTGCCTGCCTACTGCCGCTGGCCATCTGAAGTGGTCTCCAGTGTGAATCTATGCCTCTGTCCAATGTACATAACAGAGACGATTCTCCTGTCTGGAGGCGGCTGGAGGATGGATGGCGGCTAACAGATTGAGGTTGAATCCTGACAAGACAGAAGTACTGTTTTGGGGGGACAGGGGGCGGGCGGGTGTGGGGGACTCCCTGGTCCTGAATGGGGTAACTGTGCCCCTGAAGGACCTGGTACGCAGCCTGGGAGTCATTCTGGACTCACAGCTGTCCATGGAGGCGCAGGTCAATTCTGTGTCTCACCAGAGTGGTGCATGCTCTGGTTATCTCTTGCTTGGACTACTGCAATGTGCTCTGTGTGGGGCTACCTTTGAAGGTGACCTGAAAACTACAACTAATCCAGAATGTGGCAGCTAGACTGGTGACTGGGAGCAGCCGCCGAGACCACATAACACTGACCTTGAAAGACCTACATTGGCTCCCAGTACCTTTCCGAGCACAATTCAAAGTGTTGGTGCTGACCTTTAAAGCCCTAAACGGCCTCGGTCCAGTATATCTGAAGTTGCGTCTCCAGCCCCATCGTTCTACCCGGACACTGAGGTCCAGCACCGAGGGCCTTCTGGCGGTTCCCTCACTGCGAGAAGCCAAGTTACAGGGAACCAGGCAGAGGGCCTTCTCGGTAGTGGCGCCTTCCCTGTGGAACGCCCTCCCACCAGATGTCAAAGAGAACAACAACTACCAGACTTTTAGAAGACATCTGAAGGCAGCCCTGTTTAGGGAAGCTTTTAATGTTTGATGTATTACGGTATTTTAATATATTTTCTGGAAGCCGCCCAGATTGGCTGGGGAAGCCCAGCCAGATGGGCGGGGCATAAATTATTATTATTATTATTATTTATATTATATTATATTATATTATATTATATTATATTATATTATATTATATTATATTATATTATATTATATTATATTATTATTATTATTATTATTATTATTATTATTATTATTATTATTATTATTATTATATTATACTCCTTGTTCAAACGCTTGATGCTACTATCATTTTATTCTTTCTGAATTGGGCCAGGGCCAGCCCAAGATATTTAGGCGCCTGAGGGAAACCCCAAAATGCACACAGGCACACACACACACGCACACACACACGTTGCCAGGGAAGGGATGAGTGAAGATCTGCATCAGGAACAAGGAGGAAATAAAGAGTGATTTCAGAATCTGCTGCCCCTGTGTATCCTGCCGCCTGAGGCAGTTGCCTCACCTTGCCTCATGGGTGGGCCGGCCCTGCCTTGACCCAAGCTCCACCATTTGGTCCCATTCTTTCTTTTACCTAGACATTGTTCCTGTTTTTATCATGCATGAATCCCTCTAGGCAAGTTTTGGAAGAAAGCTGATGCATTCCACCCATGTTCACGAACAGCATATTCTCTGGGTGAACAGCCACCCATATAAGCACTCATACAGATTCTCCACACGACAGTCATCTCACAGATTGTCACCACTTTGACAGAGACAAGTTAAATTACATGTTACATCAACGGATAGCAGTTTTACTGCTCATGAATTGCCATCCTGTCATCTTCGATTCTTCAGGATGGGGTGAGGATCCTTTTGCCCTCCAGTTGTTTGCTGAACCACAACTCCCATCAGCCTCGGCCAGCAGGGCCAATGGTGAAGGATGATGGGAGTTGTAGTTTCAGTAACATCTGGAAAGCCAAAGGTCCCTCGCCCTTACTTTGGAAAATTGCATTGCAAGCTGCCTAAATATTTTTTTATTAAATGCAAGGCAGAAGTTTTTGTTCTAACCTCATAACTGTGGCACTGTTTGGCATTTTGACAAGATGGGTTATCTATCTGTCCTCAATTAGGTCAGAGGGCAGATATGACTTCTGGATTTAAAAATAACTCAGGCATTCTAAAAACATCAACAATGAAAATACAGAGGTGCTTCAGATGACTGAAAGTACTTATTTGCAATACAAAGTGAAGCCCCTATTAAAATTCACATCAATGTCTGTTTTCCACAAAATCGCAAAGGGCAGCTAGCAATTCTTAAAAGCACCAGAGCACCATTTCACCTTCAGAGAGCCTTACAAATCTGTTCAATGACATCGCTTCATCAACATGTTTGGTCTTTGATCATGATTCCTTTAACGGTGGGAATGGGGGCAGCGGAGGGGTCTCCAGTACTGATCTTGCAACAATAGTGTATTTGCAGATTCAGCATCTAGTTTATACTGACCACCCTAGAGAAACAAAACACTGTTTAGTAAAAAAACAAACAACAAAAATACCTTCAATTATTATTGCCGGGATGCGGGTGGCGCTGTGGGTAAAACCTTAGCACCTGGGACTTGCCGATCGCATGGTCGGCGGTTTGAATCCCCGCGGCGGGGTGTGCTCCCGTCATTCGGTCCCAGCGCCTGCCAACCTAGCAGTTCGAAAGCACCCCCGGGTGCAAGTAGATAAATAGGGACCGCTTACCAGCGGGAAGGTAAACGGCGTTTCCGTGTGCTGCGCTGGCTCGCCAGATGCAGCTTGTCACGCTGGCCACGTGACCCGGAAGTGTCTGCGGAAAGCGCTGGCTCCCGGCCTATAGAGTGAGATGAGCGCACAACCCTAGAGTCTGTCAAGACTGGCCCGTACAGGCAGGGGTACCTTTACCTTTACCTTTATTATTGCCAATTATTACTTTGCACATTTGGTGTGTGAGTGTTCTATACCCAAACCGCAACAGCTGCATCCCACACCATTTAATCCCATTTTATCTGTTCATTATTAATTTGCTAAATATATATACCACCCCAATCAAAAGAATGCAGGGTAGTTTGCAACGCGGAACCCAAAAGTCAACATGTAATGTGATATCTATACAACGTAAAGTTCAAAGCAGTTTTATATATGCAGTTATGATCATAATAAATCAAAATTATAAATTGCATGGCTTGCAACTGCCTAGCACAACCTACATGGAATCCTTTCTTGGGATATGATTTGGTAAGCCCAGTACCTTGAATGAAAACAAGCCCCCAATGACATAAGGATGTGCCAAATTACCGTATTTTTCTGTGTATAACACGTATAAGAGGACCCCAATTTTTTGGGACCCCAAATTAAGGAAATGAGGGGAGATTGCCCAGAGTTGTTGAGCTTTTTGAGCTTTTTTGGGGTGGGGATTGCCGACAATCGCTCCCCCTCCTGACCACTGCTGCCAATCGCACGCCTCACAAAAGAAACCAATCGTCTGCACGCTTGCCGCCAGCAGCCGCCAATCACATGACCAATTGCTGCAGCAGCAGCCAATCAGCAGCAGGCCTTGCCGCAGCCACCAATCACCCACCCAATCGCCACTGACAATATCCTGCTTGTGGCTGCCACAATCACCCGTCCGCCCCCCCTGCACTATCCGTGTATAAGATGACCCCCAATTTTTAGCATTTATTTATAATTTTAAAAAAATCGTCTTATGCACGGAAAAATACAGTAATTATCCCAAAGCAAAATTTCACCTCCACAGGTGTGCTTCAGGATGTGCTTGTTCAGCAGTTCATCCTGTGGAACTGCTGTTCATAATGGCCAAGATCCGAATATAATCACTGTTTATCTTTCCCCCTTATAGCTCTCCTATTTCATTTCTGGCTCTTTTACCAATTCTGCTTTGCCACACCATTGCCTTGTTCTGGCCCAGGAAGCTCTATCAACCTCCTCTTGAGATTCCAGAGAACAGTGGTGTAGCGTGGGTTGTCAGCACCCGGGGCAAGGCAAGTAATTTGCGCCCCCTAGCCCGTGGATTTGCGCCCCCTAACCCGTGGATTTGCGCCCCCTAACCCTAACCCCCAGATGTTGCGCCCGGTGCAGCCAGCCCCCCCTGCACCCCCCACGCTACGCCACTGCCAGAGAAATCACTGGAGCCTCTCCTAAGCTTTAACTCCCCTTTAGAGATGTCAACTGAAGATCCTGGGCCGGTCATGTTTTTAAATAGCCACCACTTAGGCAAAAGCTGAACGGCAGCCCCACAGCCAGCCATTCGGCAAATGTCACCCAGGGCTGGCTCCAGAAAGAGGCAGAGTGAAACAGACTGATTTGGGCAGGTTTTTAAACAGCAGCAAATTGTTGCCTGTTTACTGTAACTTTCTTTAGTGTAGGAGAGCTGCTTGTGGGATTTTGGGCCTTGATTTTTAATCAGGTGAAGCGTATACCACGGGCCTCTGACTGAAGCTGCGCCCACAAAGGGACTGACTCTTCTGATGTGACAAGAGCAGTTGCTGCCCAGAATATTCTCAGCTCTTGCTGCTGCCAGAGGGCCTGCGCACCTCAGGTGACGGGTCAAAGGGCATGGCAGCACTTGGAAGTATCTTGCTAGGGCCAGCTAAGTTTTACTTGCTAAATTAAGCACAAATCCTTAATTAGCCGATTGGCAAAGAACTGGAGTTGATGCCCGATGATAAAACGGGCTCGATTTAAAAGAGGCCGCTTTAAAGACTTTGAAGAGGAGGAGAATCTACTCAGGCACTCAGTGCCAGAGCTACAAATTTTGCCGTGGGGGCGAAAGTCTAATGATTTGCTGCCCTGCTTAATGGAAAGAGTGAACTCACATAAAAAAATCAAGATTTACAGCCAGGCAAAACAAAAGATTAAACGATTAAGGACAGAAATGACATTTATGCCCTTGAATAAGGTTATTTGAATCCAGTAAAGTTGGGAATTGTTGAAAAGTTATATATGTGCTGAGGTTGTAATAACACTACAATTACTATTGTCATTACAATTGACGTTCCTCTACCTTCCATACAGGTGATACCTCAAAATATCAGTTTCTAAGTTACCTTGTTCCATTTAACCAGAGGTGGGTGGGTGCCAGTGGATAAGATCAGGCTACATGGTGTTGATCTGTGTGCAAACTAAAAACCTCGACAGGCTTAGCAGCTGTTGCATTTCCAGCACTTTTAACACCTGCACCAGCAGCATCAGCACGGGCATCGGCGGTGGCCCCGGTGGATTGCTGCCCCACAACAAGAAGAGCCAGTGTGATTCAGCCAGCTCTCTACAGTGGTACCTCGGGTTACATATGCTTCAGGTTACATACGCTTCAGGTTACAGACTCCGCTAACCCAGAAATAGTACCTTGGGTTAAGAACTTTGCTTCAGGATGAGAACAGAAATTGTGCTCTGGCGGCGCAGCGGCAGCAGGAGGCCCCATTAGCTAAAGTGGTGCTTCAGGTTAAGAACAGTTTCAGGTTAAGAACGGACCTCCGGAACGAATTAAGTACCTAACTTGAGGTACCACTGTATTTTATCTTACATTTTTATGTTGCTGTTGTGCCAGCATTTGCCAGGGACCATTTTCCTTCTGCTCATGGTTCATTGAACCCAAACCCCAAAAGCAATAACAAACAATAACGTCTACTGGATCACCCCAAGCTACGAGCTTTGTTGTTTTTGAAACCACGGGGCGTATAAAACAGCTGTTCCCCCCCCCAAAGACCTTCATTTCCCTCAAGCCAACGGTCCTGTGTTAAATATTAACAGCTGTGGGACAAAATTCAACAGGCAGGAGGGATGATTCAGTATTTGCCACAGACGCGAGGCAAGGGCAAGGTCCTGGCAAAGGTTGGTGGAGAGCAAGAGCAGCGTAGCTTGCAGGGCGAGTTAATGGGCCGGTGCATTTAAAAAACAAATGCATGTTTCAGCTCTATAGCAGCTGGCTGTCCCTGCTTGGAAAGCAGTGGCAGCAGCCTTAGCTATGCCTGAAAACAGAAAGAGTCCCTGAGAAGCGTGTCCGTCCCGCTGTCAATGAGTCATACATGCTCTCGGTCACTTTTTTCCACTCAGCTGTTTGGGAATTGGGAGTTCAGGCCACTCACAGAGCAGAATGTGGGAGCAGGGACCAGTGCTGTCAAGAGCGCAGCATTGATTCACGCAATGGTGTTATCACAAGGCCAAACTGCACGGGACATTATCCATGTGGGTTGCAGTGGTGTGCAAGGTTTTTCTTGCGCAATGAATCAGCAGGTGGGGGAGAGTATCAAACTGGATCGGGTGGGAGGTAGTGCTTTATTTTATTTAAATAATTTTTATTGATTTTCCAATAAAAACAGCCAATCAACATATCCGCATCAAAATCTAATTAAAAACAATAAACTAAAATAAAAAAACAACCAAATTGTAGTCCAAATTGTAATTATTAATTTTTCCGGGCTCCCCATAGTCTGGACCTCTGAAACATTTTGGGAGGTAGTGCTTTAAGTCTTTCCTCCTTGCAGTGTCCTGACCCCGCCATATTGGCAATGAGATATGAGTTCTAAAAAGCCCCCTTTCCACGCCATGGTTCAGGGCCAGCCCAGGACATTTTGCCGCCTGAGGCAAATCAGACAATGGCATCCCCCTTGCCTGCCACCTCCACCACCGCTGCCGCCTGAGGTGACTTGAGACAGCCTGGGGAAGTACACAGAAGGCGTGGGGGCGGCATAAGATGGAAGTCAGAGAGGAGCAGATGGGGTAATGGCGGAGGAGGCAGAGGAGGAGGTGAGTGACAAGTGCAGGAGGTGGTAAGTGGTGTCTCCTTGAGGCCCTGATCTGCTACTGCCCCTCCCAGCTGTCTGCAGCTTGCCGCCTGAGGCAACTGTCTCACCGCCCCCATGGGAGGACCGGCCCTGCCATGGTCACAATCTAGCTAGGCCTTCCTGTACCCATACAAGCTATCTGTGAACTGAAAATAGTCATACCTTGGGTTACAGACACTTCAGGTTGTGTTTTTTTTAGAGTTGCGGACCGCTGAAACCTGGAAGTACAGGAATGGGTTGCAGCGGTTGCGCATGCGCAGGAGCGCTAAATCGCTTTTGCACATGCACAGAAGCGCCGAATTGCAACCCACATGTTCGCAGACGTGGGTTGCGAACGCTGCGGGTTGCGAACATGCGTCCCGCACGGATCACGTTCGCAACCCGAGCGTCCACTGTACTGAACTCAAGGGAAACCCCCATGAATAACATCACATGTGTAGTTTGAACAACCTTAATTGAAAACAACATGAGATAATTCTCTCTCTCTTTCTCTCTCTCTCTCTCTCTCTCTCTCTCTCTCTCTCTCTCTCTCTCTCACACACACACACACACACACACACACATTTTTTGTATGTTGTTTGCAGAATCGTCAGGCTCAGTATGTCCACATCCCCATCTGGAAATGAACAGGGGTGCTATAAGAATTCATCCAGCATTGACGTGTGTGGGAATCTCACGCTGTGTTGACTGCTGTGGTAAAAGTGTTCATGTGAGCCCAGCCTACAAAATGGCATCCTTGAACAACTGTCAGGGTCCCACCACCACCATTTTCTTTTAGATGCCAGGTCCCGCCTACCTGTCAAAGTTGGCCTGTGGGGGGATAGTCACCTAGCAGGGCTGAGCTCCCCGGGCATCAAGGGGATGCCCAGGGGGATAGATTCTGCTTTCTTCAGGGTTCGGGGACAGGGTTCTGAGACTGAACTCTTGACTCAGTCCTGCAAAAGGGGGATTCTCTTATGCGCCCAAACCTAGCAAGATTGAGGTCCCCATTCAACAGCTGATGCGCGGCATGTTCAGTCCTGCCATATCTGTCTGCCCCGTCTGGTGCAAGAAGATGTCAGGTGTGAGACAGGTGAGCGTTGTTTGGGGGGAATGGGCTGGTGGGCCAAATGAGGAGGCCCGGTGAGTCAAATTTAGCCCATGGGCCAAAGCTTCCCCACTTCCAACATAAAATGACGCCACATTGCAACATCTACAGTGGTACCTCAGGTTAAGTACTTAATTCGTTCCGGAGGTCCATTCTTAACCTGAAACTGTTCTTAACCTAAAGCACCACTTTAGCTAATTGGGCCTCCCGCTGCCGCCACACTGCCAGAGCACAATTTCTGTTCTCATCCTGAAGCAAAGTTCTTAACCTGAGGTACTATTTCTGGGTTAGCGGAGTCTGTAACCTGAAGCGTATGTAACCCAAGGTACCACTGTATTGACTTGGACTGCTTAACACACACACACACACACACACACACACACACACACACAAAACTTTAAGTCCTCGTTACAAATGTGTCAGCATAAGCCCTAGTTGTGTCCTTTGTCCCTATATCTTGTGACGGTGGAACTTAGAAGAAGACCCAAAGGGATCAGAGATCTTGTGTGTTCTGCAAAAAAACCCCACAAAAAAACAAGAGGAATACAACAACACAATGTTCCCAGATACAATATTGAACGTTGCTATCTTCTCAGCATGGAAGCACTGCAGTTTTAGCAGCAAACTGGATTAACAGACACCTTGACCCAGTTTATCCCAGGACCAACGATAATGAATGCGTCACCTCTTGCAACATCCTCGGATGCAGGAGAGAGAGTTAGCAATGTTTTAACACCTTTCCTTCAGCACAGCAAGCAGAGAAGTCAGAAGGAAATGAAAATCAGAAACTATTAAAGCTTAAATGTATGTAAAATAACCAAAGTGAGCATTCGACTAAGGAGGGTTGGTAATAACAGAAATACGCTGCTGCTGATAAGCTTGCTGTCATCTCTGGTAAGATACAGACATTTTATCTCAATTTGGGCCACTTTCAGTCCTGATTCCCTTCAAGACATGTATAATGAAAGGACAGAAACAGTAAAAGAAGGCGGACTAGATAGGAATGGAACATGGCATAGTGAGAGAGGACATTATCTGCTTGCAGAAAGTCTTAAATTCAATCTCTGACATTTCCACTTAAAAAGGATCAGGCAGCAGGAGATGGGAAAGATCAGCACGGCAGGACATCCCCTTTGGAACTCCCTGCCCATTGATGTTAGGCAAGCACCTTCACTACACTGTTTTCAGGACCTACTTTTTTTTAGGCAAGCCCACATAGATAAAGTTGACCAATTTTAATATGGAATTTTATTTTCTAATGTATATTTTTAACTGCTGGTTTTATTTATATTTTGGAATGTTTAAGTCACCTTGTTTGCAACTTCTGATTTTTGCCCATGCTTTTCATGCATGCTTTATGTAAACTAGGGACGCGGGTGGCGCTGTGGGTTAAACCACAGAGCCTAGGGCTTGCCGATCAGAAGGTCGGCGGTTCGAATCCCCGCGACGGGGTGAGCTCCTTTTACTCGGTCCCTGCTCCTTTCAACCTAGCAGTTCCAAAGCACCGCAAAAACTGCAAGTAGATAAATAGGTACCGCTCCGGCGGGAAGGTAAAGGGCATTTCCGTGCACTGCTCTGGTTCACCAGAAGCGGCTTAGTCATGCTGGCCACATGACCCGGAAGCTGTCTGCGGACAAATGCCGGCTCCCTCAGCCTATAGAGCGAGATGAGCGCCGCAACCCCAGAGTCGTCCGCGACTGGACCTAATGGTCAGGGGTCCCTTTACCTTTATGTAAACTGCTTAGAGGTTTTTATGATTAAGCAGGATGCAATTTCTGCTAGTCAGTGTTTCCCAACCTTTTTTGGGCAAAGGCACACTTGTTTCATGAAAAAAATCTCGAGGCACACCACCATTACAGCCCCGTGACGTCAGCGCGCAGCATCACGCCGGGAGGGACGCACGAAAGTGTAAGTTTCAATTTTTCCCCCTCCCCCTTGCCTTCCTTCTGTGCCAACCGCCAAAAAGCCAAGAAAAAAGCCAAGACTTTAGGGCAGCAGGTCGACACGGAAGAAGCTCCTACCTAAGGACAGGTGCGACGGCCGTGTCCTCTTCTGCCACACTTGGCAGCCCTGCCTCACGGTCGTGACTCCCACCCTGATTTCTCCCCGCAGGTCGAGCGGCACAGGCAGCCCAATGTGTCCAGCCCAGACACAAGCCCCGCTTCCCCACTCTAGATCCTGAATGCGACCAAGTGCTCTGGACTCCCGAGCAGGGTGGGAAAGAGGACTCGCATCTGGTAGCCTCCGGGCTCCTCGCCTGCTCGAGGGATGGCATTGCAGGCAAGCTGCCGGCCGTCGCCATCGCCGCCCCCTCATGCGAGTGGACCTGCCCGGAGTGGTGGGCCGGGGGAGGCTCGCTCTTTGTGGGGATGTGGCCCGCACGCGCGGCCCCGCTTCCTCCTGCCCAGGGCTGAGCTCCTTACCCACGATCTCGGTCTCGCGCACGCGGATCCCACTTATTCCGAAGCTCGTGCCACTAGCCGGGGCTCTCACACCGTGCCAGGGCGCGGCGGCGCGGCCCACTGACGTCATCGCGGCTCGCCGCCGCCCTCAACTTCCCTGTTCCCTCCCCTCCCTCGGGTCGCCGTGGTTAACGAGGACTGCAAGCTGCTCGGGCGAGCGTGAGGCATTAAGTGGGAGAAGGAAAATTAAAATTAAAACTCGCCTGAAGGCCGCCTCTCCGGATATGAAGCTATCTTTCGAATTTTTTAATTTTTCCCGCGGCACACCAGGCAACGTCTCGCGGCACACTAGTGTGCCGCGGAACACCGGTTGGGAAACACTGTGCTAGATCAAGGAGAAATAAATAAAGACCTCTGCCAGAAGACCCTGGCAAGCTTCTGACTGGATAATATGGGCCCAGGTGGATAAACCTTCTTACGGCAAGTCCAAAATATTGATAGAATGGCATGAAGTCCCTGGTACCTAGACAGTTTAGACTTCTGACAACCAGCGTTCTGAATCGGCTCCAGAGCCCAACTGGGAACACACAAAAGTTATGTGTTCAGGACACTGCGTTCCATTCAAACTCTGACAAAAGGCATCTGAAGCAGTTGTAGTTTTGGTATGCGGTTCAGAGATAGCTCCTCCACATATAGAAAGTTACTGCAACCAAATCTGGACGTCACCAAGGTGTGAGTGACAATGGCCAGAGAATGACATTGCAAAGTCCTTCCTCCGGTTGGCTGAGAAATGTTAAATTGTGCTCACCTAATCCAGTCTCAGCAGTGAATTATCCCTCTCATTGTGGCTTGTGTGTGTCCTTGCTTCTCGCCTCGCCTCCCTGCTTCCTTTCTCGGATGCTATTGTGATGAATGGACAGGCAAATTTCCACTGCTCTGCCAAGCATCAAACCCCTGGGTCATGTTTTTCCATTTTCTTTCCTGCTTGGTATGTCGGCTATTTACATCTAGCTATTTGTTACATGTGCGCATGACCTTATCCGGCATTTGGGGGAGCCTTTAAATGCCTATAGATGTTTTTTAAGGAAAATCGTTGCAAGCTGAGGGTTGCCCGCAAGCTGCTTTGCCAAATCCCGTTCCAAGGGCTTCCTGGGACAGCATCCAGGAATTTTCTGCTGACGTGGGGACAGACAAGAAGTACTCGTTTTGGCAGACCTCTACCATGAGGGCATGAAAACTGAAAACACATCTGGATTCTTGTTGTGAAAACACGGCTGGCATTGGTGGCTGCCACTTTTTGCCACAGTATCTGAAAAAAAGATAGGACCCTTTTTCTTTGTCTTGCTGTGCAGGGGGGGGGGGAAGCCACCTGTTATTTTTGAATCAGTGCACATATATTTTGTCAAAATAAAATTACAGTCTCTAACTGAACTTCAGGGTGGCTCCCTCCAGATATCATTTTTAACAGCTTATTATTATTATTATTATTATTATTATTATTATTATTATTATTTATATCCCACCCTATACCCAGAGGTCTCAGGGTGGTTCACAGAAAAGTTCACAACATATATAATCAGAATAAAAACAACAACCCAATAACACGCCCCCCCCCGAAAAGACCCACATTTTAAAAGGGCATAGGATGTCAAACAGATAAACCAAAGGCTTGATTTAAAAGGAACATTTTTGCCTGGCGCCTAAAGGCGTATAATGAAGGCACCAGGTGAACTTCCTTGGGGAGAGCATTCCACAGACGGGGAGCCACTGCAGAGAAGGCCCCGTTCTCATGTTGCCACCCTCCAGACCTTTTGAGGAGGCGGCGGCACATGAAGGAAGGCCTCAGAAGATGACCTCAGGGTCCAGGTAGGTTCATTTGGAAAGAGGTGGTCCTTGGTGTATTGCTGTCCTGAGCCGTTTAAGGCTTTATAGGTCAAAACCAGCCTGGTTTTGGGCCTGGAAACTAATTGGCAGCCAATGCAGTTGGACCAGGATCAGTGTAATATGCTCAAACCATCTTGCTCAGGTGAATTCTGCACTAGCTGAAGTTTCCAAACCATCAGCCATTTTTATAACGCACTGCAGTAAAATAACCTTGAGCTTAGCAGAGTATTCGGCCATTCAGAATGGCAGGATCACTTCCTGCCCTCATTCTGAATTGGCTCTACAACACCATACAGGCATGTATTTATTTTTAATTTTGTTGATTACATCTCTATCCTACCTTTGCTCTAAAGAGCTCAAGATTATGTCCATTCCTGTCTCCCCCAATTCCCATCCCCCCCCCACAACTACCCTATGAGGAAGCTTAGGCTGAGAGATCACCCAAGGTGACCCAATATGGCAAAGTAAGCCTTTTAACCCAGGCCCTGCCCAAAAAAGAAGTTCCTTGTGTAGAAAGTGTGAGCAATCATCCGACTCTTACAAAGAACCTGTTAGACCTTTTGAAAAAAGAATAACACATAAAGATTTATATTGGAATCTGGTCTGTTATGACTGTAGCTGGTCTAGAAGTGAATTGTAAACTCCTATGTTAATGTTTCACATTTTTTAATGATGCCATCATCGCTAGGCCTGGGCACATAAATGCATGTGACTAAAAAATAAATGGCTTCCTCCAAGATGAAAATTAGATCAGCAGTTAAAGAGAGCAGCTCACTTCGGCTCTAATCTTTTCCACGTGCCACGTCCTCTACTTGCGCCTAGTTTCAGCCCAGCCTACGAATGAAACCAGCCATTCAAAGAGGGTGTGGAGATATTTCCTTCGTTGATGCTGCAAGGTGAGTTTGGAGGGCACAGGAGTGGCACATGAAGGAGGAAGGGAGACAGGATTCAGGGTGGCAATATGCCTGCCTTCAGATTTTCTGTGTCCCACATGAGGAGGCAGGAAACAGCAAAGTCCACAAAGTTTTGCAGTGTATGTGTTGAGTCACACAATTAGACCTAGCGTATTTTTCCGTGTATAACACGTCCACGTGTATAGTAAAGGTAAAGGTACCCCTGACCATTAGGTCCAGTCGTGACCGACTCCGGGGTTGCGGCGCTCATCTCGCTTTATTGGCCGAGGGAGCCAGCGTACAACTTCCGGGTCATGTGGCCAGCATCACTAAGCTGCTTCTGGCAAACCAGAACAGCGCATGGAAACGCCGTTTACCTTCCCGCTGGAGCCGTACCTATTTATCTACTTGCACTTTGACATGCTTTCGAACTGCTAGGTTGGCAGGAGCAGGGACCGAGCAACGGGAGCTCACCCCGTCACGGGGATTCGAACCGCTGACCTTCTGATCGGCAAGTCCTAGGCTCTGCGGTTTAACCCGCAGCGCCACCCGCGTCCCTCCACATGTATAAGATGACCCCTATTTTGGGGGACCCCAAATTAAGAAAATGGGGGGAGATTGCCCAGAGTTGTTCAGCTTTTTGGGGGGGGGACCGCTGCCAATCGCACGTCTCACCGAAGCCAACAATCGTCTGCTCGCTCACTGCCAGCAGCCGCCAATCGCCCGCCCAATTGCCGCAGCAGCAGCCAATCGTCAGCAGGCTTTGCCGCAGCCACCAACCGCACACCCAATCACTGCTGACGATCTTCTGCTCATGGCTGCCACCAATCGCCTGTCCCCCCTCTGCACTATCCGTGTATAAGACGACCCAGTTTTTAACATTTTTTAATAATAATAAACCATTGTCTTATACACGGAAAAATACAGTAGTTATTATGATCTGGCCGGCCATTGTAAGAACAGGATGCCGGACTAGATGGGCACCTGTGGGGGCAACACTTCAGGGATTTCCTCTGCCCGAGGCAGCTGCTTCGCCCTGTCCCATGGGTGAGCCGGCCCTGGTGTTATGGGTTTTGAAGGCAACCGCAGCAAGCTGTCTGTCAGAACGTATAAAATACCAAGAAATCAACGCAGGAAGAAGTTTCTGTTTCCTACAAGCTGACATACAACTACAGTGGTGCCTCTGGTTACAGACGCTTCAGGTTACACACTCCGCTAACCCAGAAATAGTGCTTCAGGTTAAGAACTTTGCTTCAGGATAAGAACAGAAATCGTGCTCCAGCGGTGCGGCAGCAGCGGGAGGCCCCATTAGCTAAAGTGGTGCTTCAGGTTAAGAACAGTTTCAGGTTAAGAACAGACCTCCAGAACGAATTAAGTACTTAAGTATTTTACCTCCCCCTGCACAAACGAAATATGCTGTGGCACAAAGAGTTCATATAAAAATACCTATGCAGAAAAAAATCTCATTGACGGCGGTGGAACTTACTCCTAGGTGGCATGCCATTGAAGCATAGGAGCCCGAACCTCGTCGCTTCACAATTGCTATACCAGCAGTGGAACAACATATAAATTTATTTATTGATTGTTAAATATATTATCCCACAAACCTTCAGCTCACGTTTTCACACAACAGCTAACATTCAAGGCGTTTTAAAACAAAAACAAAAAAAGAGTCAGACAAAATCTCTAGAACAACAAAAACCAGCAGCTAAAACATAACCAGTAAGGTGACCAAATAATATTTATACAGCACTAAATGGTGCTTTTAAATATGCTACAGAACTCTGTCCTGGAGTTTGATTTTACAGTGGTGCCTCGCAAGACGAAATTAATTCGTTCCACAAGTTTTTTCTTCTTGCGAGTTTTTCGTCTTGCGAAGCACGGTTTCCCATAGGAATGCATTGAAAATCAATCAATGCGTTCCTATGGAGACCGTCCGGGGACAGAGGGGAAGCGCCGCGGGCCTTCCCCTCTGTCCCCGGACCTGTTTTAAAGCAAGGGAAGGGGCAGTGGGGAGAATCGCTTCTCCCCGTTGCCGCCCCTTGGTTCAAAAGGGGTCCGGGGACAGAGGGGAAGGCGCGCGCACGCCTTCCCCTCTGTCCCCGGAGAGTGCGGGGCTGGCAACGGGGAGAAGCGATCTTCTCCCCGCCACCCCTTGCTTCAAAAGAGGTCCGGGGTGCAGGGGCAAGCTTCGTTTTACGAAGCAAGCCCATAGGGAAATTTGTCTTGCGAAGCAACTCGAAAACGAAAAAACCTTTCGTCTTGCGAGTTTTTCGTCTCGCGAGGCGTTCGTCTTGCGGGGCACCACTGTATTCTCTAAAGCTGCCGTACCATGTGAAAACTACAAAATGCTTCTAGACAACAGCGCCACCTGCTGTATGATACTAAAGCCATTACTACTACTCCTACTACAGTACTATTATTATTATTATTATTATTATTATTATTATTATTATTATTATTATGCATTCCTAGGCTTACTCATAAGTAAGCCAAACAGTGTTCAAAGAGACTTACTCCCAGGTTAATGAGGATAGGATTTGCAGCTTCAGTGCAGTATATACATCTTGAATTCAGAAATGTAGTGTGTAGTGGTTAGAGCGCTAGACTAGGACCTGGGAGACCAGGGTTCAAATCCGCATTCAGTCTTGAAGGCTCACTGGATGACTTTGGGCCTGTCACTATCTCCCAGCCTAGCGAACCTTTCAGGATTGTTGTGAGGATAAAATGGAGACAGGAGAAGTATGCACACCACCTCGAGTGCCTTGGAGAGAAAGGCGGGCCTCAAATATATAATTTATTTTTAAAAAAATTATTAAGTACAAATTAGAAAACATACCGTATTTTTCGCCCTATAGGACGCACTTTTTCCCCTCCAAAAATGAAGGGGAAACGTGGGTGCGTCCTATGGGGCGAATGCAGGCTTTTGCTGAAGCCTGGAGAGCGAGAGCGGTAGGTGCGCACCGACCCCTCTCGCTCTCCAGGCTTCGCGGATCTCTCCTGAAGCAGCGGGAACGCTCCCGCTGCTTGGGGAGAGATGCCGGCATCCCGAAGCCTGCGCGCGCTGAGATCAGCGCGTGCAGGCTTCGCGGATCTCTCCTCAAGCAGCGGGAACGCTCCCGCTGCTTGGGGAGAGTTGCCTCCATGCTGAAGCCTGCGCGCGCTGAGATCAGCACGTGCAGGCTTCGCGGATCTCTCCTCAAGCAGCGGGAACGCTCCCGCTGCTTGGGGAGAGTTGCCGGCATCCGGAAGCCTGCGCGCGCTGATTTCAGCGCGTCCAGGCTTCGCGGACCTCTCGGCAAGCAGTGGGAGCCACCGCTGGGCTCCCACGGCTTGCAGAGAGCTGCCTGTTTGGGGGCTGGGGTCGGGGGAAGCTCAGGCTGCCCCAGCCCCGCGCCTGGGGGGGGGAAATAATTTTTTCCCCTTTATTTCCCCCCCAAAAAACTAGGTGCGTCTTATGGGACGGTGCGTCCTATAGGGCGAAAAATACGGTACATATTTACAAGAAAAGAAAATACAGAAGAAAGAGAAAATACATATAACCAAGGAAACAAATTAGAGAATACTCTACCTCTTTTCATATTTACAGTTATTTATACCTCTATAAAATGCTATTCACAATAAAGGAGTGAAATGAAAGATAAGGTATCAGAAAAAAAGAACAAAGAATAAATAAAGAAGTAAAAGAAAAAGATCATAGGTGAAATTTTTAAAGTAGATAAGTATTCACTATACATAGCCGTTTCCCATCTATATTTATATTCATTTGTATAATTTTATCTTGTCCTTATCTACCTTAAAAAGTGTTGGTTTTTTTTTAAAGACTTCCACCGTTTGCCTCACGTGTTTTTAATAATCCGTTCGTCAGATCCTCTGTTCCTCATATTTCCCCTTTGGATTTCCTTGATGTCCCACTTTGTATTTTTTATATTACACACAAGATTATTCTAAACACAACCAGATTTTTGTGGTCGAGCCCTGGTCTTGTAAATAATCATTTAAGAACTCCCATTGCTTCATAACCATAGTTTTGGATTTTCTCCTTATTATAGCCGTCAGTTTTGCTAGTTCCAGGTACTCGAAAAGTTCCCCCAACCATTCTCTTTTTGTTGGGATGCTGTCTTCTTTCCAGTAGCTAGCAATCAAAATTCTTGCCACTGTTGTCGCGTATAGAAATAAGTTAGTTTTATCTTTTGGGATATAATTATCTAAAATTCCTAATAGATATGCCTCTGCCTTTTTTGTGTGTGATGTCCTTATCAATGTTTTTATTTCTCATGGTGGATCATGTCCCAAAAGGTTTTAATCTTTGGGCAAGTCCACCACATGTGATATAACGTGCCTTTTGTTCTGTTACATTTCCAACATTTGTCGTTGTTCCTTTTATTTATTTTTGACAATCTGTCAGGGGTTAGGTACCATCTATGGTGAATTTTTCTGAAATTCTCCCTTAATAAATCACACACAGTAAAATTTATGTTTTTCTCCCAAAAAGTTTTCCATCTTTCCAGATCTATCTTATATCCCAAATCGTGCTCCCACTTTAACATGTTTTTCCCTTTCATCTCTTGGTCTAAGGTGCTTTTCATTAATAATCTATACATTTTTGCAAGTATTTTTTGATCGCTTTGCAATATTTCCTTTTCTAATTTTGAAGTTTTAAAATTCCCCCTTTTTATGTCTTTTTCATATGTTGCTTTTAATTGATAATATTGTAATCAATTTATTCCAAATGTTTGTAATTGTTCGTAAGTTTTTAATTTAATATTTCTGTCTGCATCTTCTAATATTTCCCTATATGTTGGCCAAGTCTCTTTTGCATTACTCTTTAATGTTGTGGTTGCCTCTACTGGTGAAACCCATTGGGGAGTTTTCTCAATAATTTTTCCTTTTGTTCTTTCCCAGACATCCAATAGAGCCTTTCTTACTATGTGATTTGTAATTTTTTTATGTTGTTCTTTTTTGTCATAAAATAAATAGCCATGCCAGCCGTATATTTTGCCTCAAATATAATGAATGAATGAATGAAATGAAATGGAGGACCGTTTCTTCCCTGAACTTGCCCACGTAAGCAAACCAATTTTAAATAAAAAGGTCAATTCTTCAAGGAACATACAATATGAATTCTAGCACCCAGGGGAAAAAGAAAGGGGGGGGTAGTGAACAGTAATGCTACCATATTGGCCCGAATATAAGCCACAGTTTTCCCCAAATTCTGACCGTGAAAAGTTAAAGTGCGGCTTAAATTCACAACCTTACAAAAACTGGCTTTTACGATATTGCTGCTGAAACAGACGTACAGTAAAACTGAACAACAAAAAGGTTTTATTGCCGATTTGCAAAAATCAGTGCCTGCGCAACTGCAGCAATTAAAGGGATTTGCAATTTTAGCAATTGTATGGTATGATTTTGCGGGCTCAGACTTACAATTCTACCAACCGCAGAGATTTTTAGCCTGTAACTCAATTTTAAGGGAGCAGCTTATATTCGGGTATTGTCTTTTTTTCTCTCCCTCCCCCCTTGAATTTTAAAGGTGCGGCTTATTTGCGGGTGCGGCTTGTATTCGGGCCAATACAGTATGTGCAAGTGGGTCAATGCAGATATACGTGTGTAGAATTTATGGAAGTTGATGCTGCTGGGCTCCATCTCCCATCAATGCTGATAATCTAATAAATAATAATAATTTTTTATTTATACCCCACCCTTCCTGGTTCAGAAAACCAGACTCAGGGTGGCTAACAACAAATTTAAAACACTTATTTGATGCAACAAAAAACAGCATACAATACAATATAAAATGTGAATAACGATAAATTCAGAATTCAAAAATCAATTTAGGTGGGAAATCCATCCAATAAACATTAGATGATCACCAGGGCTAGCTGGTTAAATTAGTCCTATTTGGGCCAGCAAGGAGACCAGGAGGGAATTAGCTGTGGGATCCCAGAGCGGGCAATCTTCACAAAAAGGGGAGGGAAGGAAGGGGGATAAAAGATCAGGCTAAGTTCAAATTGAAAGCCAAGCAGAATAGTTCTGTCTTACAGGCCCTGCAGAAGGAGGTTAAATCCTGCAGGGCCCTAGTCTCATGGGACGCAGCATCCCACCAGGCCGGAGCCACCACTGAGAAGGCCCTGACCCTGGTGGAGGATAATCTGACTTCCTTAGGACCTCTAAACTCTAAATCTGTCATGCTGGCTGAGGATGATGGGAGTCGGAGTCCAGCAACATCCAGTGGGTACCACCTGGTCTACCTCTGGGGTAAGCCAAATGTGGGACGTGTGGGGTTTGAAGGGAGAGAGCTAGCACCACAGAGAAATGTGGTGGGAGGTCATTTTGAGGCATTGGGGCCAGCAAGGATTGAAAATGCTCAGTCACTTAAGAGAGGAGGGGCACAGCGAGAAGGATGAGCAGAATGAGGAACACTAGGAGGAAGGGTAGAAATCAAGCACATGCTGAAATTGGCGCAATTTTGGGGGGGGCAGTGCTCAATGGGCAAATTAACCTGTGATGGGCATTTCAGACAGCTAGGGTGACATCATGGGATAGCTGCCCCTGCAATATACCATATTTTTCAGTGTATAACACCCCCCCGTGTTGGGTTATGGTTGCCAAAAATCACTCACCCACAGGACCGCCACAGCCAATCACACGCACATCAACAAAGCTACCAACCGGCAGCACGCTCGCCAAATGGAAGCATCAATCACCCGCCCAATTGCTGCAGCAGCCAATAGCCAGCGGACCTTGCCGCACCCACCAATCACCCACAAAAACACCACGGACAATCCCCTGCTCACTGCAGCCATCAATCGCCCATCCCACCTCTCCACTATCCGTGTATAAGACGACCCCCATTTTCTAGTATAATTTTTATAAAAAATAACCTCATCTTATACATGGAAAAATACAGTAATTCCCACAAAACTAGAGTTCCCAATTTGGTTTAACAATCAATCCCTCTTCCCAGGAAACTCTGGGAAGTGCAGCTCTGTGAGGGGCGCAGGTGTCTCCTGACAACTCTCAGCACCCTTAAAGGTAAGGGGACCCCTGACCATTAGGTCCAGTCGTGACCGACTCTGGGGTTGCGGCGCTCATCTCGCTTTACAGGCTGAGGGAGCCAGCGTACAGCTTCTGGGTCATGTGGCCAGCATGACTAAGCCGCTTCTGGAAAATCAGAGCAGCACATGGAAACGCCATTTACCTTCCCGCCGGAGTGGTACCTATTTATCTAATTGCACTTTGATGTGCTTTCGAACTGCTAGGTTGGCAGGAGCAGGGACCGAGCAACGGGAGCTCACCCCTTTGCGGGGATTCGAACCGCTGACCTTCTGATCGGCAAGTCCTAGGCTCTGTGGTTTAACCCACAGTGCCACCCGCGTCCCCTCTCAGCACCCTTAACAAACTACAGTTCCCTAGAGTCTTTGGAATTAGGGTGAATAATTTTCAGGAAATGCATGGAACTGAAGATTTCATTACTAAATTGCATCTCTTTTAGTAGCAAGCTCCTTCCCATTTGCAAAAAAAAGAGAGGTGGCCTTTATCGTGTATAATGTTGTTGCTTTTTCTGTGTTTCCTCTTTCCTGCCACGAGAGGGCAAACATGGATAATAAAAGAAAGGTTGACACTGTCAGACTGTTAGGAACTTTAAATGCAATGGAAGAGTGGTATGTTGCAGTCTTAAAGATGCAGCCCTGTTCACAGGTTTTTGAAACAACTTATTTCCTATCAGAGGTAGAAGAATAGAGAACAACAGAGGGAAACAGAACATCAAAAGAACGAACAAATTGGGGGAAAGAGTGGGAAAATATAATGTGCTCATAAAGCTGACTGCAATTGCAACAGTAATTGTGCATCAATAGCAAAACAACACACAACAGAAGTCTGATTTCATTTCTACATGCAGCCATGGGAATTTGAGAACCTTGTGGCCTCCTGTTAGGCTTCCACTGACCAGGATTCCCTCTCCTTCCATAAATATGCATTGAATGGATGAGAAGCAAAATACACTCTATGGAAATGCCAAAGGATAGTTGAAGGGTGTTCAACGTAATTAGTTTGTGTTGTCTGATCTTACTTGTGTGCCTGGCGTCATGTGACGTACTGGTCCTAGGTGTGCAAAAGCCTATTTCAGTCACTTCAGAGTGAAATTCAAATCAGTTCACATATAAAGGTGAGTCTACCTAATTCACACTTTCTGAAACTATGTGCCAGCTGAAGTTCAGCCATGCTTCAAAATTCACACTTTTGCAAATTTTTTGCAGTGCAGTTCTTCTGCCATGTCAGGTGTGCACAAAAACGCATGCACCTCGATAAAGTGTGCATAAAAATGCATATATTGGTGAAGATAATATACATAAATCCTTTATATTGGGGGGAAATTGCTTTGCACATATAAGGCAGAATTGCACGTAAAAAGGTGCATAATAGGGGAAATTTGTGTTAAAAGGCTGGCAAATTCTCATGAGGGTTTTTGTCTTTTTAAAAGGATTGCAAACCGATGAGGAACAGTGGAGAACTTAAGACTGGAGAAGATGAGCAATTGAAACGGTCAGATCCGTCCATCCCTACTGCAGGCCTTCGCAAGAGTTATACCTGAACACCTAACTAACATGCAAAGTTCAATGGCTGCAATGCAACTTAATTTAATCCCTACAAAGCCCTGCCACTGGGAAAGCAATCCAAGCTGCCCTTTGAAGTGAAACATACTGATCTTTTCATGGGCCTCCAACTTAAACAGATAAGTACCATGAAACACGCGAAAGATGGGAACACAGCAAGACTTGTTTTAGTTCCATAATTACGGTTGATTCTGGAGCTCGGGGTGTGTTTACATTGCATGTAATGTATGTATCCGCACGTCTAGCCGAGAAGTTCAAACACTTGGGCTATTGAAAACAACTTGGAGACAGCGTGGGGAACGGCAGCCTGGGTGCCATCAGCATCAAAGGGAACTTAGCACCAAAGGCATCTGCTGGGAAAATGAAATCTGCACGGCACCTACTTGCAAAATATAGAGCTGGTGACAGGTAGAGGGGCTTTGGAGAGCCTTGAGACTCGCCCCTTGTCAAGAGAGGCAAGCAAGGCCCTTGCTCCGGACAAATGACTCCATTAGCATTCAGGCCCATCACCAGAAATGTAACAGGCAAGGGAATCATTCCTGACTGGGCAGAATGTCAATGCGGGTGGCCAAACCCCCCAAAAGCACCATCTAATGGTATAAATATCAATGGGTTGTTTTTGTTTTGATTATGTATTTTGTGTTTTTATCTTGTGATTTTATCTTGTGAACCACCCGGAGACCTGTGAGTATAGGGAGGCATAATAATAATAATAATAATAATAATAATAATAATAATAATAAACACTTTAATTTTGATAAAATCAATACTTGATCCCATTATCTCAGCACCAGTCATATGCAACATCCCAAAATTACAGTGTCCTGGCTTCTGATTGCATACTCTCCAACATTTCTCTAATGAAAATAGGAACGTTCTATTCATTATCATTGATGGGACGTGGGTGGCGCTGTGGGTTAAACCACAGATCCTAGGACTTGCCGATCAGAAGGTCGGCGGTTCGAATCCCCGCAACAGGGTGAGCCCCCGTTGCTCGGTCCTAGCTCCTGCCCACCTAGCAGTTCGAAAGCACACCAGTGCAAGTAGATAAATAGGTACCACTCTGGTGGGAAGGTAAACGGCGTTTCTGAGTGCTGCTCTGGTTCGTCAGAAGCGGTTTAGTCATGCTGGCCACATGACCCGGAACCTGTACGCTGGCTCCCTTGGCCAATAAAGAGAGATGAGCGCCGTAACCCCAGAGTTGGTCACGACTGGACCTAATGGTCAGTGGTCCCTTTACCCTTTACCTTTATTCATTAGCATTAGCATTGTTATTATTTATATCCCACACATCTCACTGGACTGCCCCAGCCACTCTGGGCAGCTTCTAACATACAGTCATACCTTGGAAGTTGAATGGAATCCGTTCTGGAAGTCTGTTCAACTTCCAAAACATTCGGAAACCAAAGCATGGCTTCTGGTTGGCTGTAGGAAGCTCCTGCAGCCAATCAGAAGCTGCAGAAGCCACGCCAAACATTCAGCTTTCAAAAATCGTTCGAAAACCGGAACACTCACTTCCGGGTTTCGATCATTCGGGAGCCAAGGTGTTCGGGATCCAAGGTAGGGCTGTATATAAAAACATAATAAAACATGAAACATTAAAAAAGAAAATCAGCAGCAGTGGGTGGTAAAAGTGGTCAGATCTTCTGACTTAAGTTCACCTTAGCCTGGGGCAAGTAATTCAAAACAGCCCCTGCATGTCCAGTTAAGGCTCAAAATCTCATCATAATTGGTCTGAGAATGATAAACAACAGCAGGCCAGCTTTGCTTATAAGACCAGGCTGCCAAGGTCTGCATCCAAAATATCAGTTAGTGGAAGGGAGTTGGCTGCAATGCCAACAAATATTTAACCAGTGCACATGACCAGGCTGTTCTTTTAGGGTAAGAATAGCTTTGTTTACCTTTAAAAGAAGACAATATGAAGTCTTGCGAAGCAAATACACAGCTGAAATGACCCCTGCCTGCAGCTGCGTATCGCCTCCAAAAGGAGCCTCTTCTTTGAGCTGGTTCCCAGGTTTGTAAACATGGGGATTCCCCAGGCTCATGCTGCCAAATGTTTCCCACACTTCATGGGGAATAGCATGCAAGCCAGGAGCATCTTGCTATATAAATAAAAATGTAAGGTTGTCATCATGCTACCCAGTTTGCGTGGCCACCAATAGGTGGTCATGCCAACTGCAGCGTGATGAACAGCAGACAGGCAACTGAGGAAGCCACACAGATGGCAGGTGGCCCAAGCCAGCTGTTTAATGGGGAGAAGAGGGAGGTGCTTTGCAGCAGGCTGCTCTGTGAAGTGCCATCTCCTCCATTAAACCTCTCTGCAGGCACTTTTAATGGAGAGCAAGGAGGGGTTTCATAGCGCAGCTTAGCAAGCCACTCTGTGAAACAACTCACTCTCCTTTAAAAAGGGGTGGGGCTTGGGGCAAACTGTGCGGGAAGAGGCGGGGAGAGGAGGCTTAAAGGGAGGGGGTAGTCAGGTGTAGAGGAAAGGCAGTTGACAAACAGAGCGAGCAGAGGTGGCAACCCCTAGTACTTGTATATGGTGGTACCTCGGGTTAAGAACTTAATTCGTTCTGGAGGTCTGTTCTTAACCTGAAACTGTTTTTAACCTGAGGTACCGCTTTAGCTAAAGCTATGGTTTTCCCTGTAGTGATGTATGGAAGTGAGAGCTGGACCATAAAGAAGGCTGATCGCTGAAGAATTGATGCTTTTGAATTATGGTGCTGGAGGAGATTCAAGAGTCCCATGGACTGCAAGAAGACCAAACATATCCATTCTTAAGGAAATCAGCCCTGAGTGCTCACTGGAAGGACAGATCCTGAAGCTGAGGCTCCAATACTTTGGCCACCTCATGAGAAGAGAAGACTCCCTGGAAAAGACTCTGATGTTGGAAAAGATTGAGAGCACAAGGAGAAGGGGACGACAGAGGACGAGATGGTTGGACAGTGTTCTCGAAGCTACCAGCATGAGTTTGACCAAACTGTGGGAGGCAGTGGAAGACAGGAGTGCCTGGTGTGCTCTGGTCCATGGGGTCACGAAGAGTCGGACATGACTAAACGACTAAACAACAACAACCGCTTTAGCTAATGGGGCCTCCCGCTGCCACCGCGCTGCCACTGCACAATTTCTGTTCTTATCCTGGAGCAAAGTTCTTAACCTGAGGTACTATTTCTGGGTTAGCGGAGTGTGTAACCTGAAGCATCTGTAACCTGAAGCGTCTGTAACCCGAGGTACCACTGTATCTGTGTAAGCACCCACACACATTTAGGGCAGCTTCGTCTTGGACCACTGGATACGTCAGAACTAAGAGAGGAGGAAGAGCTGAGATACGTTTGCTAGGTGAATTCACAACTGTGGATCCTGGGCACAGACTATTTGGGTGGATCACAGCAAAGGTTCTTGCAAGCCAGCACCCTGTGGCTAACATGGGAAGCCAGATGCTCCTGAAGAGATCTGTAAGATGGAATGTAGTAGGACAGGAATGAGGAACTTGTGGTCCTCCTGATTTTGCTGATCTTCAACTCCCATCATCCCTGATCATTGACTGTTCTGGCTGGGGCTGGTGGGAGTTGGAGGTCTCTAATGTAGACCACCATTATTCATTTCCGGTCTCTATCACCTAGCAATTAGAGATATATGTAGGCTCCACTCTCAGCTGTCGTGTCTAATCGCCATTCAAAGACACAATCTTTTAGTCTCGAATGTTGTAAATCCTCAATGAATCTGCCATTAAAAAAAGATCTAAAAGAGTAACTATCACAGCATTTTGAGGAAACGAATTCCACCAGTCAGTTGCATTCTGAATGAAGAAGTGTGTTCTTTTGTCTGCCTTAAACCGACTGCCAATCAGTTTTGCTGGATGACAACTGCCAAGCGTTTTGAGAAAGACAAAATGAGAATAAGTTCTCACTCTTCATGTTCTCTGTGGAGAGCCTAGTGAAACAGTCAGACGTGTGTAATTAGGTCTTGACAGCTGCTTTTTTTTATCTTAAGGAAGAGCTGATTCAGCAGGGGGGGGCAATTTAGAGCAAAGAAGCATTGCAGTGAGTTGGAGGGGAAAAGGGAAGAGGTGCTTAACCCTTCCTGTCACTTCTTCCTAACAGTTCCATAGTGCTTTCCCCCCTGTGGAATTTCAAACACGCCACTGTCAAACAGCTTTGAGAGAGGGGGCTTTCTCCCTCTAAACTGTCCTTATTCTGCAGCTATGCTTTCTGTGCAGCCTTTATGTTTTAGCTAGGAGGCATCTGTTTCTTATGTTTGCTTATAGGCTCTAAGTACAACAAAGCTCGGCTCCATCTGCGCTAGACATTTAAAGCAGTATCATCCCACTTTCAGCAGTTACGTGTCCCTCAGAGAATCCTGGAAACTGTGGTTTGTTAAGGGTGCTGAGAGTTGTTAAGAAAGTCCCCTATTCCCACTTAACAGAGCTACAATTTCCTGAGTTCCCTGGGAGGAGAGATTGATTGTTGAACTGCCCTGAGAATTGTAGCTTTCTCATATAACTACTTTCATTTTTAATAGACATTAATGTTTTAATACATTTTATTTCCCAAAACCAGATAGATCCAATGATTCAGTGATTTCAAAACAAAACAAAACAAAACTGTGGCTTAAGTTCAGAGTTAAGAAAATCTTTTGTTGGCTGAAGGGCCACAAAGAAGGGACACTGAAAATGATCTGATCAGGAATGATGTTGATAAGTCTGAATCAGATAAGTGCTGGAGATGTTATGAGGTTGAGGGTACGTTTTATCATATGTGGTGGACTTGTAAAAGGGTAAAAGAGTATTGGGAAATGATATTTAATGAACTGAAAAAAATGTTTAAAAGTGCATTTCAAAAAACCCCAGAGTCCTTTTCGTTGGGGATAATTCAGAGGGAAATTCCCAGGTATCAAAAAAGACTATTTATGTATGCTTCTACCGCAGCCCTTGTCTTGCTAGCCCCAAAATTGAAAATGAGCAAGGTTCCAACCAAAGAAGAGTGGCAACTTAAACCGATGGAATATGTGCAGCTTGCAGATTTAACATATAGAATAAGAGAACAAGAAGAACAGACGTTTAAAGAAGACTGGAAAACATTTACTGAATATATGGGTGAAAATTGTGTTCATTTAAAAATGCTGGTAGCATTAAGATAAATTCAACAGTATAAATAAGTTTTGATGATGTAATAATGGAGTACTGAATGGTTTAGTTCAGGTAAAAAGTTAAGTTGTGGGTGAACATATCAGACGACACAACGATTCTTCAAACAGCTCTTGTTTATTCACAGGCCAGAACAGAACTGAACTGAAGGGTTCAGCCAGCCTGCTTATATAGAGGTCCACTACAACGCAACAGTAACCACTTTCTGTAATTATCCAATCACTGAACGTCACTTTCGATCTCTTATTTGCATATGTGGACCTGAACTATTTACAGTATCCCCCTGCTGGCCCAGGGTGAGAACTTCAGTACATAACATAAAATATGCAGGGATGTATGGTATGCAAAGTGAACCACCGAAAGAAAAGAAGGGAAGTGATGTTGAGCCATGTCACAAATAGCGCTTACTTACAATTTTCTCTCCACGTGCCCACACTTTCCCTTGGTCTTTATGTAGTACTGAGTTGAATAGGATCCAAACTGCAGCAGTCTGATTGGTCCTAGAACAATAGGATTCAGAATGCAGCAGTCTGATTGGTCCAAGAACAATGCAGCAGTATGATTGGTTGGCAGGAACCACCCAATCATGCTCCAGATATAAGTGAATCCACAACCTGATTGGCTTACAGTAGAATTCCAGAATTAACCAATCATGTGCAGCCCATTGTGTAAATAATGTATATATAGCAGATACTTTGAGGGGACTTTCATTCATTCCTCCTCACCACTGTGAGCTGAATAAAGAGCATGAAATCACTTTGCGACTCTGAGTATATTTCAGTCTTTCAGCCCAAATCCAGATGGGGAGGATGGAGGTCCGGGGACCGGCAAAGGTGCCCCATATTGTCCTCACCTGTATTGCTGCGTGAAACATCTGTGGCTTATTGTATTTCTAGAGAAATCCTCAGAGGATTTCCGAGATGTTTCTTTTCCTGTCCTCCCACAAAAGAAGATTACTTTGCAGAATTTTCTCAGAACGTTCTCCACTTGTGTTTGGGGGAGAGGCAGCCGCTATTTCCTCAGCAGCCCCGAACGGGAATGACATCAGAGCCAGGTGTGCGTGCGTGCTGAGTTAGGCACATCTTGCTGCCTTGCGCCGACATTCCTTTCAAGCGCCTGGTCTTTGATCAGGCCTGGATGAGGTCAGAACAAATGGCAAGGTTGCAACCTGAGCAAGCAAGCTAAGCCGCCTTGCCAACTGCGCTGCACTCTGCTCCATTATCTCATCCAGACTCCAGACTGCAGGCAAGCCAAGGCCGCGTGCTTGTTCTTCCCCCTTCAGCAGATCTCCGGCCACCTTTCTCCTGTAGTAATCTCCAGCTTGAACTTTGCGTCCTAGAACAAAGGACCAGGGACAGTCGAGAGGGGCTTCCCACACTGCATTCTCAAGGACAGCACATGATTACTCTCTGCACTTCATTCATGCAAAGAGGGAAAGAAATCTCCAGAAAAAAAAATAAAAATAAAAAGGAGTGAGATTGCATGAAACAAAGCATGGTGGTTTTCTTTACCAGCAAAAGCTGTGCCAGAAATAGCATTAGGGCGCCGTGATTTTAGCAGATAGCCCATTGTGGGGTCCCACTCACCACAGTTATTTATTTACTTACGCGGTGCTTTTTTTCTTTTAAAAAAATGTTTAGGGGTACTCTCATTTTGACTCAAGGAAATCACCATTTTATAGTTCAAATCGGGGGAAATAAATACAGTAAATGGACAAAGATTCACAAACTGTTTAGGGGTATGCGTATCCCTGTGTCCCCCCAGGAAAAAAAATCACTCTGCTTACAGATTTATAAACCACTTTATCCCCCCCAAATGTGCTGAAGATAAGATATGAAGAAAGGCAGACTTAGTAAACGGAAAGCAATAAAAACCTTTTCTACACTTGTACTGTTAATATTCCGGCCAGCATTCATTCATGCTGCAAGCTAATTTCTGTCACCTAGGACATGTGAACTCAGGACTGGATTGCATGCTACATTAAATGAATAGTTTGACAGTGCATGGTTTTTTTTAAAAAAAACCATTAAAGGGAGAGGGAAGGAGAATAAAAGTTGTTGTTGTTTTTAAACCCTTTATGCATTCATCACACACACACACACACACAATTTTTAAACAAGATTGATATACTGCTTGGTTATAAAAACAGAACAAAATACTTTATTACTACTAAATTATTCAGAATTCTATGGCAGGGTAAGTTGTCACTTGCTCTATGGGAGGGGAACATAGCATATATTGGTGAACAAGAATACTAATTAATGCCCAAAGCAGGAAATGACATCATTTGCAATGTGCACGTCATTAGCAGATTTAAAGGCACCCCGTTTATCTTGGGATGTGGGGGGGGGAAGACAACTTTCACACACAGAGTGGCATCTAAATCTTGTCACTTGACCCCTGTCTCTATGGATCGCTGTCGCCAGTGAGGAATGGTGACTGGCTCTTGACATATGTGCAAAACACATTATTTGGGAAGGTCTATTTAAAATGCACTGGATTTGAAATAATAATAGTAATCTCTTCACAGTTTGCACCCTGACAATTCCCAAGGACCTGTGTGCTTGCATTGGTGATACATACTCTGTCTGGAAGGATGCAGAGGAGATTAGCACAGCCCAAAGATGGCACTGGCATTCAAGAAGCATTCCATATGGGGGGTGGGAGAGATGATCGCTCAGTGATACAGCACATGCTTCTTTAGGGGAAAGGTTCTGGGCTCAAATCCCGGATATGGCTGGTTAAAAAGGTCAGATGACAGGGAGGATCCCTCTCTCCCGGAAACCTGTTGGCAGTCAGAGCAGACAATGGATAAATAGTCTGACCTGGTATATGACTGCTTCCTAACATAAGGGTAAGTGCCAGAACTTGCAGCAGAGATCCATGCTTCAAGAGCTTGCTGTCAAATCCACTTAAAGACCTCCCACCAGGGATCGAATCATTTCAGGAGCATGGACGTCAGGCAGGCCTAACTAAGTCTGAAGCCCTATATGTAAATGTCGGTCCCAAAATTCAAAATAGGATTAGGTTGGTTCCCAAAACACAAACATTCATCAAGCATCTGGTGGTCTCTTTACTGAAGAATTTGTGCAAGCTCCAAAGTTGAATTACACTCTGCTTATACAAAAAAAATTAAAAGAGAACTCCCTCACTGGGCCATGTGGCAATTGTTGCCACACATCTCTTCCATGAATTTGGGATGCAAGGAAGTAGCCATTTCTGCCCTGCCCTGTGTTTTCTGCAAGCAGCACTGTTTCTGTTATACTACAGTTCAGTTCCCACTATCCATTATGGCTAAAACTAATGTAATTCATCATGCAATGAATCACATAATTAACTTCAATGCATTTCAGTGAAAAATGTCAATAAGAATGTAGAAAATAACACAATAATTTATGTGACATTCACAGGCCGAAGAAACAATGATAGCAAATGCCACTTGTATTTGTTTGCATGATTTCCTGACCTTGGGCAAACATGGTGACCATCCTATTTCCATTTCCAAGTGAATTCTCCAAGACCCTAGCTGTCTCTCCAAATTATGACACTTGGTTCAGGTTTTATATGTTCGCTTAGATACTCAAGTTGTTAGAACAAAAAAATTCCTTCCAGTAGCACCTTAAAGACCAACTAAGTTAGTTCTTGGTATGAGCTTTCGTGTGCATGCACACTTCTTCAGATACACAGTGTATACACAGTCTTTAAGGTGCTACTGGAAGGATTTTTTTTATTTTGACTATGGCAGACCAACACGGCTACCTATCTGTAAGTTGTTAGAAGTTGACTGAGTTCCCTTGGTAAGTTTGTCTTTCAGCAAACTAAGAGCCTGTTTGCTTTATTTTTAAAAAATCTGCAGCCTGCTCCATGCCTCCTAAGTAGTCAGCTTCCTCTCAGGTGTGCTTGAAGATGCTGCTGAAATCAGATTCAACCATCGATGGAGTTGGCTTCAAGTGTTGGTGGAGAGATTCCATCTTGTCCTTTGCTTGAGCCAGCAAAATAGGCCCGAGTAGCACCATTCCCAAAGATTGTTCTCTGAAGAAGCAAAGATCTGTGTCAGGACATTTTCAGCCTCCTCAAGCGAGTTCCAAAGATGCCTTGTGGGGGCGAGGGAGGAGAAGCCTCCGCCACATCCACATCTTCCCTTTAAAGCAGTTATGGTTTCTCCCAAAGCATCCTGGGAGCTGTAGTTTGTTAAGGGTGTTGAGAGTTGTTAGGAGACCCCCTACCCTAGTTCCGCTCACAGAGCTACAATTTGCAGAGCTCCCCGAAGAGAAGGATTGATTGTTGAACCACTCCAGGAACTGTACCTCCCTGAAAAGAATAGGGGTCTCCTAACAACGCTCAGAAGGGACGTGGGTGGTGCTGTGGGTTAAACCACAAAGCCTAGGACTTGCTGATCAGAAGGTCGGCAGTTTGAATCCCCGCGACGGGGTGAGCTCCTGTTGCTCAGTCCCAGCTCCTGCCCACCTAGCAGTTTGAAAGCACGTCAAAAGTGCAAGTAGATAAATAGGTACCGCTCCAGCAGGAAGGTAAACGGCGTTTCCGTGTGCTGCTCCAGTTTGCCAGAAGCAGCTTAGTCATGCTGGCCACATGACCCGGAAGCTGTACGCCAGCTCCCTCGGCCAATAAAGCAAGATGAGCGCTGCAACCCCAGAGTCGGCCACGACTGGAGCTAAAGGTCAGGGGTCCCTTTAACAACTCTCAGCATCTTCAGTAAACTACATTTCTCAGGATTCATTGGGGGAAGCTGTGGCTATTAAAGTGACATAATAGTGCCTTAAATGTAATAAGGTAAAAAAGAAAAAGGTAAAGGACCGCTGGACGGTTAAGTCCAGTCAAAGGTAACTATGGGGTAGCGGCGCTCATCTCGCTTTCAGGCCAAGGGAGCCAGCATTTGTCCACAGACAGCTTTCCGGGTCATGTGGCCAGCAGGACTAAACCGCTTCTGGTGCAACAGAACACCATGACAGAAACCAGAGCGCACGGAAATGCCATTTACCTTCCCGCCACAGCGGTACCTATTTATCTACTTGCACTGGCGTGCTTTCAAACTGCTAGGATGGCAGGAGCTGGGACAGAGCAACGGGAGCTCACCCCATCATGGGGTTTCAAACTGACAACCTTCTGATCAGCAAGTCCAAGAGGCTCAGTTGTTTAGACCAAAGCACCACTTGCGTCCCTTGTCTTAAATGTAATGTGCAGGTGTGGCCCATATGAATTTTTAAAAACTATTTCAAATTCTAATGCAGACCCTTTCTAATTCATATCTCACCATCCTTATTTACAGAAACACTTCAATTACTCCCAATTAATAATATGTGAATATAATATGTGTGTTATTAGAGAATGCCATTCGCTGGGGTTGGCAGAAATGACTGAAGTGTAGTAATTCAAAGGCCAACATTTTACAGAGCGTGCAGAAGCTAAAAACAGCCCATGGAGGCATCAGGTCACCATGGGTGTCCCAACCAAACGAGTGTTTTTCACTTCCATCATCGTGCTAATGCTTAAGGGCTCAGGGCTTAAATGTCATTTTGAAAGGCCAGAGGCTACAATATGACGCTGACCCACTTTATCTTGGTTCTTCACTGGGCCCGATGCCGACCTTTTCCGTTCACCTGTTCAATACAACAACAAAAAGGAACAGACAAAGGAGACCAACTCTGCAAACCAGCTAGCTGTTGCTGAAGAACCAAAAGAGCAAACGCGAATTTGCTTGTTTGGGTCACATCCTCATGCATCTGGTTAAAGCAGAATTGAATGTGAACTCTTCACAGCCCACCGCACTGTGGCTGCCGGTATTGAACAATGCTTGGCAACTGGATTGGCAGACGATCTGTGTGACAATAATTTAAGCGGGTACCTAGGATATCCAAAGGACTAGATTTGTGTCTATATTTAGACTTGTTAAATCCGCCAGTTGTCTTCCTTTCCATCCAGATCTCCCCACGGGGATTCCTGCTGGTATGGGGAGGGGACTATTAATGAGTCAGATGCCTTCATAATGGGGATTTGAAAACCTCCTCTCAACTCAAAAGACCCCCAGTAGAAAACTATCAGGGAGCCAAGGGACCCCAACCCCCTAGAGCTGATGTCTGTGGGTAGTTTCCCCTTCCTCAACTGTCAGTTAGTTAGGAAGGCAAAAGGTCAAAGCTGTGCAAAACAATGCACACTTTCCACTAATTTATACATTTTTGTACATATTAGTTTGTTGGAGAACGCAATTGCAAAATTCGGAGAAGGGCAAACTTCAAAGGCTCACTGTGTCCACGTATTGGTTGGAGAAGTGCGGAACAGGTCTTTTCACATTAAAAGGCAAACAAAATTTAATTTATCCTCCATCCCTAGGGAGGTGTGGGGGGTGAGACCTCTCAGCCATTGTGCCCCTGCCTTGCCAACAAGTAAGTTGGAAAGGAAGGGCACCCAAATTGAGCCTAGGCTGAGATCCTGGAGCTGAGCTTTCCTTGTACAGTGGTGCCCCACAAGACGAATGCCTCGCAAGACGGAAAACTCGCTAGACGAAAGAGTTTTCCGTTTTGGAGGTGCTTCGCAAAACGAATTTCCTATGGGCTTGCTTCGCAAGACGACAATGTCTTGCGAGTTCCTGCTGGGTTTTTTCCCCCTCCCCCCCTTTTTCTTAGCCGCTAAGCCGCTTATCAGCTGATCCGATCAGCAGATAAGCCACTAAAAGCCACTAAAAGCTGCTAATAGCGCTAATAGCGCTAATCCGCTAATCCGTCAATGGGCTTGCTTCGCAAGACGAAAAAACCGCTAGACGAAGAGAATCACAGAACGGATTCTTTTTGTCTTGCGAGGCACCACTGTATTGGGATAAGGCTTTTCTAGCTGGAGGGGTTGAATTTTTGTGCACCTCCAAATCCAGTTTCACCCTCCTCATCAGAACTTTAAAGCAGTTCAACATATCAATCAATCACAGTCTCCTCTCCAAGCTATTGGACAGGCCTTCTTGTCCTGGAGATGCTGTTAACATTCTTCTGCAGCCAGTGTTGGAATTGTTCTTCCAACTTTAATTAACAGTGTGATCATTTAATTAATTGTCGCTGTGCCTTCTTATCCTATTGGCTATGGCTTGGAGGCTCACAGCACCATTACTAATCCATAGAACAGGCTTCCTCAACCTTGGCCCTCCAGATGTTTTTGGCCTGCAACTCCCCATGATTCCTAGCTAGCAGGAACAGTGGTCAGGGATGATGAGAATTGTAGTCTCAAAACATCTGGAGGGCCGAGGCTGAGGAAGCCTGCATTAGAAGAAGTAAAAATAAGAAGCCAAGTGCTATTAAAAAATATATTCACTACCTTGGTGGGTATTTTCTTGCTCATTCAGGGTTTTATTTATATGCTGTGCTTCTACTTCATATCATAAAATAGAATAAACAAGGCACAAGTTGATTCCTGTGTTTTAATTCAACTGCCACGCTACTGTTCAAATACATTGGTTGAGGAAATTAATGAACAAGTTTCCCTCTAATATTGACACAGCTCTCTGTACTTACGTCTGAAGTCACAAGTCCTACGATATCACGGACAAGGAATGACTCCAGGGCAAAGCCTTTTGAAAATCCAGTGTGTGGGTATATGACTCATCAGGCTTATTGCCCTCTGAGGGAACGAAACACGGGGTCAGCACACATTTATTGCAACTTCAATCGGATCATATTCTGTCAGCAACTTGGTGTGAGCTGAACAATTTGTTGGGTTCGAGGTGAAAGAAGCAATCTCGTGACCTCTCACTTATAACCAAAACAGCATCTCAGCTCAGAAACTGCACTGCTTCCATAATGGGGGCTCCTAGCACTACCCAGCCGAGATGTTGTTAGGAGGTCTGAGTTCTGGGTCTTTTGCACAGACTTCCAGATCTCTTGCTCCTTCCCCACCCCCTTTGTTTAATCATCTTGTCATACTTTCATTCAGTTTCAGATACCAAGGCTCTGACCGCTTCCACATTATCCACTTAAATCGCTGTGATACCACTTTAGCAGTCGTGGGTTCCCCTAATGAATCCTGGGAAGTGTAGTTTGTTACAGCTGCCGAGAATAGTTCAGAAAGCCTTCTTTCCCCCCACAGAGCTGCAGTTCTCAAAATGGTTACCAATCAACTCCTCTTTCCAGAGAAAAGGCCAACCCCCAAGCTGCTGCTACCCCCCTGAAGATGACTCTTACCTCTTTCCCAACAAAAAACCCACTGCAGCCAACTCCCCCCATCGCTGGCTCCTCCACTGCCACTGCCACTGATAATGACTCCTCCACCATTCACCACTCCCCGATGACAATTATTATTTAAAAGTGGGGATGAGACTGAAAAGGAGGCCAGTTTGCAATAGGTGTTGGTGGATAAGGAATAGCAGTGGGGGACTCTTGTTTGGCCCCATGTCAGTCATTTTACGAGGTCCAACCTTTTAAAGCATCAATATGAAGCCATTAGGAGCGTTCATCCAGAAATTTGGGGGAAAGGGGTCATCAAAATGCAAGTGACCCTCTGCTCGTCTACATCAGGCAAAGCTGTGTAGGTGTGGAATCATTATGTGGAAGCTTTGATGGGCTGGATGAGGGCCAATGCAAGGCGTTGTAGCATGGTAGTTTCAAAGAGAGGGAAGTAAGAGGATAGCCGGTGGACTTCCCCAAACAGTCCCAAAATCAGTGATGTGGTAGGGGGATTCTATATGCAATATTCTGGAAGAAAAATGAAATTCCCCATTTGAGAGAACAGTATATCAAATTGTGCGGAAATGGCCATTATGAGTAAAATCACTGGATTTTTTTGGTTCAATGAGGTGTAAAGAAGATAAGCAGATATGAATAGGACTGGGCACAATTTACAGAATTTAGGAATACAGTGGTACCTCAGGTTAAGTACTTAATTCATTCTGGAGGTCCGTTCTTAACCTGAAACTGTTCTTAACCTGAAGCACCACTTTAGCTAATGGGGCCTCCTGCTGCTGCCGTGCCGCCGGAGCACGATTTCTGTTCTCATCCTGAAGCAAAGTTCTTATCCTGAGGTACTATTTCTGGGTTAGCGGAGTCTGTAACCTGAAGCGTATGTAACCCGAGGTACCACTGTAGTAAGAAAGTGGGTGTTCATTATAAACCTCCCTCCATTTTATGAGATGTGATTCTGATTTCTTTTAAAGTACCGTATTTTTCGCTCTATAACACGCACCAGACCATAACACGCACGTAGTTTTTAGAGGAGGAAAACAAGAAAAAAAATATTCTAAACGAAATAGTGGATATATGCTTTTTGTGGTTCATGCTGTGGCCACAGACATGTGATCTGACAGTGAGTTTGGAGTAGCCCAATGCAAAAATCCTGAGGATCCATGTGGATCCATACTTTGTAACCACGCAGGAGGGAAGGAAGGGGAACTATGGATCCTCTGCTCATGACTGCAGCAGATCCCCCCCCCCCCCGCCACCCACAGGCATTCGCTCCATAACACTCACAGACATTTCCCCTTACTTTCTAGGAGGAAAAAAGTGAGTGTTATGGTGCAAAAAATAGGGTATATATTTTCTTATTCTACTTAGGAACATAAGAAGAGGCTGCTGGATCAGGCCAAGCAGATGCTTGTGGCAAACTCACAGTCAGGACCTACACACAACAGCACTCTCTCCTCCTGTGGTTCCCAGCCACTGACATCCAGAAGCATAGTAAAAGGTACAGGTAAAGAACTCCTGGACAGTTAAGTCCAGTCAAACTTCACTATGGGGTGCGGCACTCATCTCGCTTTCAGGCCGAGGGAGCCAGCATTTGTCCACAGACATCTTTCCGGGTCATGTGGCCAGCAGGACTAAACCGCTTCTGGTGTAACGGAACACCATGACGAAAACCAGAGCGCACAGAAACACCATTCACCTTCCTGCTGCAGTGATACCTATTTATCTATTTGCACTGGCATGCTTTCGAACTGCTAGGTTGGCAGGAGCTGGGACAGAGCAATGGAGCTCAAACCGCTGCGGGGATTTGAACCGCTGACCTTCTGATCGGCAAGCCCAAGAGGCTCAGTGGTTTAGACCACAGCGTCACCCACGTCCCTAGAAGCATAGTGGTTCTGACTGTGAAGGTAGAGCACAGTCATCATGGCTAGTAGCCATTGATGGCCTCCTTCTCCTCCATGAACTTGCCTCCTATTTCCACCTTTCCCCCTTTCTTTGTAATTTTTAATTTTTAAAAATAATAATTGAGGCTCGTGCCTCCTGTATTATTCAGTGACTCTTCAGCACGTACACTGATAGCATTACTATTTTAAAATCAAAACATGTTATCATCAATATCCTTAGTAATAAATAAACCATAGTAAATTGTAAGATATACGCAAATACTTTGCAGAACCTTCCTATTTACTATGATGTAACTGTTGTGAAGGATACGGATGATAATGCATGTTTTATTTCAAAATGGCAATTAAAAAACACCAGCGTATGCAATCTGTCGGGGCCATTGAAAATGCCCCGAGTTATATCTGTTTGAAGTAACATCCATGATTTAAAACAAAAGCTGGAAGCAGAAGTGAAATGAGATTATGTAACTTTGCTGTACTATAAAACTTCTAGAAACATGCATTCCAATAACAGGCTGGTTAACCAACATTGCTTTGTGAAATTCCCTGCTCTCTCACCTCTGGGTCCTAGGGGTTGCCACCTTTAATAACAGGAAGTGAGGAAATCTTGACTTCCCTTTTTTAGGAAGACCCCAAAATTGTTGAGCTTTTTAAAGGAAAAACCAAAAATTCCAAATTCCAAAAAAAGAGAAGATTTTTTTTGATTGACAAAGCACCATATTTCGGAAATTCCCCCAACGTCATTTGCACCTTTGAAATCCTGATAACATCTGAGGACATCCGGACATATGGCAGCCCTTCATTAATTGGTCATATCCACTCTTACCTGGGAGTAAGCCCACAGTGCTTTCTACATCTTAATCCCAGCTAAACCAATAATATACCCTTGCCTCAGTCAGGCTGAACTGCGTGCATTCTGCTGTGGAAACTTTGTTCCCACAGTTGCTGGAACATTTTGAATGCAGTTTCAGAAGAATTTAGATCAGGAATGTAGAACTTGTGGTGCTCCAAATGCTGATGAACTCTACCTCTTCTCCTTGACCACTAGCCATGCTGGCTGAGGTTACAGACCCTCCAAGTGTCCCAGGGACAGTCCCAGATTTATGGAAGCCATCCTGGTTTCTGATCTGATCCTAGGATGTCCTGCTATTTCTTAGTACACCCCTATTTCGTCAGAAAAACATTGGAGAGTATGTTAGGACAACCCAATTTTCACTGGTGAACTGTCAGAAGGTGTGGAGTTATGTGACCCCCAAGCCAAGGAGATAAGTTACTATACATCCTTTAGAAAACATCTGAAGGCAGCCCTATATAGCAAAGTTTTTAATGTTTAATGTTTTATTATGTTTTTATATATGTTGGACGCAGGTGGCACTGTGGGTTAAACCACAGAGCCTAGGACTTGTTGATCAGAAGGTCGGCGGTTCGAAACCCCACGATGGGGTGAGCTCCCGTTGCTCGGTCCCTGCTCCTGCCAACCAAGCAGTTCGAAAGCACATCAAAGTGCAAGTAGATAAATAGATACCACTCCAGCAGGAAGGTAAACGGCGTTTCTGTGTGCTGCTCTGGTTCGCCAGAAGCAGCTTAGTCATGCTGGCCACATGACCCGGAAGCTGTACGCCAGCTCCCTCGGCCAATAAAGCGAGATGAGCGCTGCAATCCCAGAGTCAGTCACGACTGGACCTAATGGTCAGGAGTCCCTTTACCTTTACTATATATGTTGGAAGCTGCCCAGAGTGGTTGGGGCAACCCAGTCAAATGAGTGGGGTATAGATAATAAAATTAGTATTAGTATTAGTATTAGTATTAGTATTAGTATTAGTATTATGGAATAGGATGTCCCTATTTTCGTTGGAGAAATGTTGGAAGGTATGAGGTTGTTGCAGCTGGAATCCAACGCCACCAGATTCTCCATCCCTGGTTCATATCTTTAGAATTTTCATCTATAGCTGAGCATGAAATTGTCAATCAACGCCAGTTAATGTGACAAGGCCCTGATGATCGCTCTGCTTTAATCTGATGCATTTTCACACAGCAATTGAAACCAGGTTCACAGTATAGCTTCTCGCTGACATTATATGGTAGCCCAGAGAGAAAAAATACACCTTAACTTTGAAATAGGAGCTGGTATTAAAAATAACCCCTCACTGGTTGTAAACAGAGAACCCAACTAAGAAAGCTTTTAATGTTTTCTGCCAGACCTCTAGGCCGTGTTTGGTTACAAGAACATAACATTGCTACATCTCGGGGAAATTTTCTGTTTCAGCAAGAAAGTCGCTTAAAAAAAAACCCTGATGTGCAAAAAAAAAAAAGAATCTTAATGCTAGAAAAATCACGTCATATATTTAGTCAGAGTCACAAGACACACACAAAAAGCAGATAATAGGAAGTGGCCAAAATTCCTCAAGACGAAGAACTTTGGCAGAACTAATTTCTGAACGGGCTGCTCAGAGTGTTGCTTTCTTCTTAAAAATCAACCTCTTCCTTTCCTCTCTTCAGTGTATTATACTCCAAAGCAAGAAGAATCTGCAAAAGGGGGTTCATCTGTGAAGAGGAAGGTGCTTACTCTGTCAAAGAAATTCTGGTCAATTAATGACAATATTTGGGTGCCCATCAATACCAAGCCTGGCTTAGGACTGGGCAGCACCAAGAACCACTTACCATCTCAACAAGAGCTCACCCAGACAGCTCTGAGAGGAGGGATTGGTCTGTTTTGGGTTCTAGTTTTCTGTTGGGTTCCAGTTTTCTGTCAAAGAGCTCACAATGTAGCTCAGGGGTGGAGAACTGAATGTGGACCCCCAGGTCTCTGTATGTGGCCCTCGGGACTTTCCTCAGCTAAAGCCCATTCCAGGTCACACCCTTTCTTCCCAGCTCCATCTCTCACTACCCAGGCCCTGAGTCCTCCTTCGTGGATTTAGCATGGTTGGAAAGTGTCCTTGAACTGTGACCAGGTGACATGAGAAACTTCTGGCTTCTCCATGACTGGCATGTGCAAAAGTCTGTCATATCTGTTGCTCCACCCACCATTGTCTCCACCCACCACAGGCAAATGGACCCCAGATTGCAATCTCCAGGCTGAAAATATTTCTCCGCCCTTGGTGCAGCAAGTTTACACATTGAGAACAAGCATAAAATAATAGATTTGTTGGCTCGGGCCAAAGGTACCTCTAGTGGCCTCATGTCCACTTCCCACAATGCCACCTTTGTTTAACCAGTATAAATGTGTTGCGTTAAACAAGAAGACTTAAAGGCAACACCCCAGCAACTGCTACTGCCGCCTCCAGCCTCTCTGGGGCCTGTGGGCACACATGGAATTATGAGAAACTGTTGCGAGTGCCAGTCATAAGACGAGTGCTGCAGGGCATAGAAAAGAAAGACTGTTAAAATATTGTGGTACCATTAAATCACAGAACGCATCTTTCTCTATGGACTGAGCAGGCAGTGCCACAGATCCAATGCTGGCACCACCACGGCACAAAATGTAGACCCTTGGAAGAAATCCCTGTGATTTTTACAAAGGCATCTCCCACAAACCACAAACAAATTAAACCCACACTGCTGTCCATGGATTGTATTATAAGAGTCACCAGTGATATTATTAGACTGCATCCTAAGAATCACCATGGCGCTGTGCATCTTTTTCTGTTCCGCCCTGTATTCTTCACATGCAGCGCTATTTCTGTTCTGCTTCTGTCTGTCTCCTGTGAAAAGCTACATTGTTCACCTTGCTGTCCCCTGCAATGGAATTACATAACTTCTGTAAGTTACGTTGCCATTATGTTTTCCCAGTCAAAGGAAACACAATACAAAGGGAGGGAGGGGGAATTATGTATCATTTGCAGTTTTGCAACAACAACATTGAATGCCAGTTGCTTGGTTTCCATTCCAGACTAAGGACAAATAAATGAACATCAACAATTTCTCCAACCTCCCTAATTCTCAGGTATCTTCATTGATTTTACATGGAGTGAGGTCTTCATCTCCTTCATCTCCAGCAGCCCCATGCCTTGAACCAGCTCTATTGCCAAAGAGCCACAGACAGCGGGGAGAATTCTGGGGCATCTTCAAGGCACACCCTTAATTCACATGGGGCCTCTTAGACTTCACTGTCAGCCTACATCAATGGAGAACGCATGCGAAGCACACCCAACAATCACCTATGATTATATGTTGAAGAATTAGACGATTTAACTTTCAGGGAAATACGTCTGCCATGACTGATCTGGAAGGTCGTCGAGGAATCCTCAGAGGCATCTTCTGAGAAATTTCAGTTTTCTGGAACATAGTATGAAAAATTACAACAAAGCTTTGGAACTGTGGTTTGATGAGGATGCTTAGAATTCTCTGACAGGGAGCCCGAGTCTGCCTCGCAGAACTACAATTCCCACAATTCTGGAGTGAGAGGTAAGGACTGTTAGGCAAGTTTAAATCCATATCAGGTCACTGGGGACTAGAACCATCAACTGCCTCTTGTGGTGAACCACCGGAGCTGTGGCTTGGAGCGTTTCCTCAGTGAATTTGCTCTCCCCGCCACCCCCAAAACCTGCCCCACGGGATAGTGGTTGCGAAGATAAAAAGCAGGGAAGAGGAATCACCTAGAGCTCTTTAGAAGAAAAGTGAGAGAGTGTGTAACTAATAATAAAATATGGTTGCACGTCACCTCAGTCTCTGAACAGTGTCATATTCCAGGAGTTCCAGGCATATTTACCTGGGATCTGTGTTTCCTTTTAGAAAATGAGGCACAGCAGAGACTGTGGTGTCTTTACCATATAGGGTTTATTTACACATATATACAACCTGAGCCCATGATGGAAGGACTCCCAGCAGTACAGCCCAGGAGGTTCTTGTTCCCTCATAGCCGCAGGAGCCCAGGAATCAGTCAGACAACAGGCCTTTTGCATTTCCTCTTTCTCCAGCTCGCTACCTTACTACCGTGTTGCGTTCCTGCGAACGTCAAAGCTAAAACTCTGACATTGTCTTCTAACTATCTCAGAGCTCAGGGAAGGGAGTGTCCCTCTCAAGAGCTCATCACCTTGCTTTGTTAGGTTAACAACTCAGAACAACAAGAAGAAGTGGTAGTAGAAGAAGAATTTATTATTTATACTCTGCCCATCTGGCTGGGTTTCCTGAGACACTCTGGGCAGCTCCCAACAGAATATTAAAAACATGATAAAACATCAAACATTAAACATTTCCCAATACAAGGTTACTATCAGATGTCTTCTAAAAGTCAAATAGTTGTTTATTTCCTTGACATCTGATGGGAGGGTGTTCCACAGGGCGGGCACCACCACCGAGAAGGCCCTCTGCCTGGTTCCCTGTAACTTCGCTTCTTGCAGTGAGGGAACCGCCAGAAGGCCCTCAGAGCTGGACCTCAGTGTCTGGGCTGAACGACAGGGGTGGAGACGCTCCTTCAGGTACACTGGGCTGAGGCTGTTTAGGGCTTTAAAGGTCAGCACCAACACTTTGAACACTGAACAATATAGTGTCTGTCCACCATTCAGAACTGCTGCCTCCCACATCGGTTAGGCTGTGTTAGCAGCACCAAAGTGACCTCCCTGAGGTGGAAGCCTGGGCTGTGTTTCTGGAGGTCCTGGGCTGCTCAGTCGACAAGACCCCCCTCTCAGCCTTGCTGATGTGCTCCAAAAATTTTTTTTAAAAAAGATAGAGAGTGCCCAGAGCAATACCTTTGGCACCAGCTTGGCTGCAGGAGTTGCCGGACAGAGGTGTGCAAGGTGCCACCCAACTGCCTTAGGGACTCCGTTCCGAATTTGTCCTGAGCCTCTTCTTTACTGATAAATAAATAAGTGCCCTAAAAGCAAGCAACAAGCATGGAACCAGCACACATGCTGTGTAGATCATGCAGCTGGCTTCGTGTGTGCTCCTGGAGATAAAATTACCCTGACTGCTATTGATCTGGGAGTGTTGAAAGCTCAAGCCAATTCAGTCATCCTATTTCTGCAAATGAATTCTCTTCCTGAGAATACTAAGCCCCCCCTCTCCCCAACACACACACACACACACACACACACACACACACACACACCCAGCCTCAACAACAATCCAATAAAACCTCATTTGCCCTGGGCCACCATTAGCTACCACTCTCTCTTCTCAAAACAAGCACATGTCATGCCCTTAAGGCGTAACCACAGGTCAAGTGCAATCACTGTTGACCATATTCCCATTCAGAGCTGCTCCTAACCAGTTTGTGGTTCTCTTTCCATTTCTTCTCGCAATATTTACCAGCAAGGCTTTTCCGTGAAGAAAACAAGAACGGCACGTGCGGAACTTCATATTTCAAAGCTGAATCAGTCCTTTCGAGCAGCAGAAAATGGGCAAGCAGGTTTCTTCGTGGGGGCGCGGGGATGTTACAAGTGTCACAAAACATAGGGGTGCTGTAAGGTTGTTTTGCTGCACTGACTCCTGCTTCCGACCTTTGCTGCTCAGCTGACAGCATTTCTGCATCTTCTGTACAATATTTTCTTTTTTTAAAAAAAGGAATGAAAAACTAGAAACGTTAAGTGTAGTTGGTCTTCCAATTGCAAAACCATTTGGAGAAGAGCTACATTAAATTATTATTATTTCATTCATTTCCACCAAGTAACCTTAAAACAAATGAATAACTAATAACATTATAGTAAATTAAAGACAGCATAGGCTTATTCTGTGGCATTACCAGACCCTCCAAGTGTCCCTATTTGCCAGAGACGTTCCTGATTTAGAGAAGCAGCCCTGGTTTCTGGTTTGATTCCAGAATGTCTCACTTTTCGTTTAAAAGGGTAGAGCTAAAGGGGCCCCTGACAGTTAAGTCCAGTCGACTCTGGAGTTGTGGCACTCATCTCACTTTACAGCCGGCATTTGTCCGCAGACAGCTTTCCGGGTCATATGGCCAGCATGACTAAGCCTCTTCTGGCAAACCAGAGCAGCACACGGAAACGCCATTTACTTTCCCGCCGAAGCAGTACCTATTTATCTACTTGCACTTTTTTTGGCATGCTTTCGAACGGCTAGGTTAGCAGGAGCTGGGACCGAGCCACGGGAGCTCACCAGGTCATGGGGATTCGAACCGCTGACCTTCTGATCAGCAAGCCCAAGAGGCTCTGTGGTTTAGACCACAGCGCCACCTGCATCCCATCCCACTTTTCCTTAGGATGTCCCTATTTTCATTGGAGAAATGTTGGAGGGTATGGAGCTATCCAACCCCTGAACCATCTGAAGGCAATTTTGTACAGAGAAGGTTGTTTTTTTTAATGTTTAATATTTTTATATACAGTGGTACCTCAGGTTAAGTACTTAATTTGTTCTGGAGGTCCGTTCTTAACCTGAAACTGTTCTTAACCTGAAGCACCACTTTAGCTAATGGGGCCTCCCGCTGCTGCCGCGCTGCCGGAGCACAATTTCTGTTCTCATTCTGAAGCAAAGTTCTGAACCCGAGGTACTATTTCTGGGTTAGCGGAGTCTGTAACCTGAAGCGTATGTAACCCGAGGTACCACTGTGTGTTGGAAGAAGCCCAGAGTGGCTGGGGCAACCCAGTAAGATGTGTGGGATATAAATAGTAAAATTATTTTTATGGAATGTGACGTCCCTATTTTCATCAGAGAAAGGTTGGGGGGGGGTATGCGTTACACACACAAAATCTCCATCTTTCCGTAAACCTATTGGGTTGATTGTAATGTCTCTTATAGGAGGTTAGTTTGATCATTGTCGATCTAGACCAGATCTTCTCAATCTTTTCAGATTCGGCAGGATTTTCCAATTCTTCTCAATCATTAGCTTTACAGCAATGATAAGGCAGGCAGCGACAAGTCATTTTCTGAGCCAGAATCTTTTACATTTTTGCTCTATGCTATCCAGCATGGCATAGTGCAGGCATGGGGAACCTCAGGGCCTGAATGCGGCCCTCCAGTCCTCCCTATGTGGCCCTCAGGACCCTTCTCAGGCAATGCCCTCTCCCCAGACCTCACGTCTGCTTCCTGGGGGGATGATGACACCCTTGAGGTCTTTGGTGGTCTGGCTGGAATGTGTCCTTGAAGGAAGGAGCCCTTGCAGGGGTTTCTTTTGAGATATGACAGGTGCCCACCATCAGCATTTTTCAGAAACAGTTGAAGACAGTTTTGGCTCGAAAAACTTTCCCAGCAGGACAAATATATCTCCGCCCTGCGTGTCTACTTTGTATTGCTTTGAGGCTATTCCTGCTCAGAGTAGACCATCATTTGGCTGTAGAACTTACTTGGCTACAAGCGCTTATATTTATCTGCTCTTATTCTCTGTGTTGTTTTTAATTGTTTTAAAGTTGGTTTTATTATAATTTGTACATTGCCTTGAGATGTGTGGGGGTGGGCGGGGGGGAAGACAATAAATCAATATGTGAATAAATAAACAAGTAAAATTGAGCTTTGCTTTACTTTGGTCCATTCATTTGGACATGTCCATTCATTTCAATAGGTCTGCTTTGAAGGAAAGTCGGATGCAACCCAGAATGCAGAGAGCTTCCGACTGATGACAGTTCCCTGCACTATGCAGCTGGGGAAGGAAATTGCATGTTTTCCTGACACAGTACTAAAATAAAAAAATAAAAAAATGGGCCTCTCTTTATTGATCCTGCTGCGCAGCAAATTGCCACAGCCTCTGAGCCCAAAAGAGGATGTTTACACTGAGGGATAATAGGGTGTGTTGTGTGACATTTTATTACTCATATCCTTCTACTTTTTCTAAGGAAAAGAAAGCCATGTTTATTTTAAGTCCATCTAGCACTGAACATTTCATTCAGTCTGCAACCTACACTGTGGCGCTGTGCTTAAATTTATTTTTATTTCTTAATTGCATGGGCTTTGCAGCACCTGTCTCAAACTCAGTAGGATCAAAGTCTCCTCTGTGTCCGGTTGCAAGCTCAAATTGTATACGTGAATTTCCTGTTTTGCAGGTGATTTGCAGTTATGGCAGATGTAAAAACGTCTCCTTGAAGAAGAATGCAACTTGACTTCTGTTAGTTTCCTACGGTGAGCACCTACCGGCCTATGATTACATTCCTACAAAATAAGCATGTATGACGTGGCTGAGCAACTAGTTGCCTTCCAGATATTGTTGGACTCCCATTCCCATCAGCCCCAGCCAGCATATCTATGACTAGGGGTGATGGGAGCTGTATGCAAGGCCAGCCCACCCATGGGGCAAGGTGAGGTGAGCACCTCAGGCAGCAGGATCCACAGGGACAGCAGATCCTGATGCAGATTTTATTTCCCTTCTACTCTTCCTGGTGTAAATCTTCACTCACCCCTTTTCCTTTGCGGGGAGGGAGGTGGCATTTTGTGGTTCGCCTCAGACGCCAAAATGTCTTGGGCTGACCCTGGTTGTATGCCCCCCAACATCCAGAGGGCCACAGGCTCCCCTTCCCCGAGGAATGTACCGTATTTTTTGCTCTGTAAGACTCACTTTTTCCCTCCTAAAAAGTAAGGCGAAATGTGTGTGCGTCTTATGGAGCGAATGCAGGCTGCGCAGCTATCCCAGAAGCCAGAACAGCAAGAGGGATTGCTGCTTTCACTGCGCAGCAATCCCTCTTGCTGTTCTGGCTTCTGAGATTCAGAATATTTTTTTTCTTGTTTTCCTCCTCCAAAAACTAGGTGCGTCTTGTGGTCTGGTGCGTCTTATAGAGCGAAAAATACGGTAGTTGACAACGATGTGCATTCGTTTTGTAACAAAGGAAGCCCAGTTGGTTCAGTGTTCATTAATGAACGAAACAAATGGCAAGTGGTTTTTGTAGGGAATGGGGCAATAGATGGGAATTAGCCCTGCCAATTCTTTCATCTGTGTCGGCGTCGTAGAGGATGCCGCACTTCTCAAAACATCCCCCTAGCCCAGGGGTCTGCAACCCGCGGCTCCGGAGCCGCATGTGGCTCTTTTACACCTTTGCCGCGGCTCCGGGGCGGATACTAGCGAGGGGAGGAGGCGCATTGTGCGCCCCGACACTCCCCACTGTGGCGGCCGCTGTACTGGCTGTGACGTCGCATGGGGGCAGTGCGTGCGTTAGTCACGCACCGTCCCGACATCACCTTCCTGCCCGCTGTCAGATTGCGGCTCCGGAGATATATTTGTTTTAAATGTCGCAATGGTTTTGCGGCTCCCAGGTTTTTTTTGCCTTCAGAAACGGGTCCAAGTGGCTCTTTTTGTCTTAAAGGTTGCAGACCGCTGCCCTAGCCATTTGTCCCCTGGCTATCCCAGATCATTTGTCTCGGAAAAAGGAAGCTGAGCTTGGCGTTAAGAAGCCAACCTCGGCCCCACTTCATTACATTCTGCATAGCTCCAGTTCCCCCATAATTTCATTGGCTGCCATTTCCATCTCCACTTCCCACTGTTGTATACTGAGGGCATTATGCAGCTGTTGGCAGCTCTTAGCAGAAGACAGATATATTTCAGCGTTGCATGAAATTTACGCTCCTTTTCAATCCTGCAGGCACATTGTTGAGAGGCTGAGTTATTTTAGGGCTATATTGCCTCAGCCACAGGAAATCTGTGGGGGCATCGAAGCACGAGAGGGTCTCAGATGGAGAAGAGTGGACATTTGCAAAGGAAACTGGGGGCTGTGTTCACACAGGACATTCCCACCTACCTGTGTGCAAGGAACTCAAAGTGTTCTGGGGAATATATACTGACCTCTGCACTTGACCATATGCCAGAGCTTACTCTTCCCTTAGCTTTCGATGACAGTGCAGGATGGCACCTAGGCCAATTCCAAATATTGAATTGTAGTTAAGGTATCTCCTCCTTAACCCCAAGGACAAACTTTGGCTAGAAGTCCATTGGCTCTGCTGTGACAGGCCACCTCCATCGGGCCTCCTCTCCCCTTAAGTGTCATCTGGGGGCAGCCGTTCCATCAGTAGGGCCGGCCCTCCCAGGAGCAGACTGAAGCAAGCACCTTGGGCAGCAGAATTGCATGGGGTGGCATTTCATCAGCGTGGAAGCAGCTTCCGGCAAGATCATGCAAAGTCTTGCAGAACTCTTGCAACATTTCACAAGATCTCGCCGGAAGCCACCACTGCACAACCTCAGTAAATGAGGCTTGGGAGGGGAGGCAGGGGGTCACTTCCCTGTATCACCTCAGGCGGTGAACTAGGATGGGCTGCCCCTGTCCATCAGACTGTCTCAGTGGGAAAGATAGGAAGCATGGTAGCTCAGTTACTTAGAACGTGGGGCTGACAATGCCAAGTGTTATGTATTCAGTGGTCTGTGTTTGCCTGAGCTTGAGTCTGGACTAAGGATTCTTTGCCCCTGTGTTCTGATTCGATACATGATATCCAATCACAGAACATTTCAGGATTTGGGCCTCTGCCATTGGCCCTTGAACTCTGAGCCGTGATTCGCAACTTGGAAGTTTAGACAGCCAATCACATTGGGAGTGGGAGTGGCCCAGGCCGTCAGAAATGTATATAAGCAGTTGCTTTGCCCCTGTTGTCCAGTTCTGTTAGTTCAATAAAAGTTCTTGCTGTTATCACTGTGTCTTGCCTCGTGGGAACCCACCTACACTTCACCAAGGCTGCAGGTTTGATTCCCATAGGGGACCGCAGCATATTCCTGCATTGCTGGTGGTTGGACTAGATTATCGCTGGGGTGCCTTCCAGCTCTAAAATTCTATGGTTCTATGGAAGCTCAGTTCCATGCACCTCCTGCCCCTGAACTGTGCCTGCTGGTCAACATAGGAACAACTGGTTAGAAATTGGTGCCTCAGTTTTTACAGTGGTGTCTCGCAAGACGAAATTAATTCGTTCCGCGAGTCTAGCGAATTTTTCGTCTTGCGAAGCACCAAATCCCATAGGAATGCATTGAAATTCAATTAATGCGTTCCTATGGTCAAAAAAAGTCCAAACAAAGCCAAATTTGGTACAACAAGAGTTTATTAAGTGCTCTTTAAAGTCACACATACTGTAAAGAGCATTTCAAAAATTGAAGGAATAAATTAAGTTTCTAAACATGACAGAAAAACATTTAAAAATCAACAAAGTGTACAGTACATTTTCTAAGATTCTGGGGGACAACTCGAAGAAGGTTCCTCTTCCACTCTTTGCTTCTTTCTGAAGAACCGCCTCCTCAACTGTTCCCCCAGCCACCCCCCCCCACAGAAATTCAAATCCAGAATTTTTTTTAAAAACCAGCAGAATGGCCCAATGGTCACAGAAAACCATAAAAATGCAGAAAAAAACACACAAGCTTCCAGATTCTTGCAAACCCCTCCCCAACACCAAGTCCTTGAATTCCAAACACCCCAACCCAAAATCCAAACCCCCCCAAAAAAGTTTTAAAAGTTTAAAGAAGTTTTGGAAAAGCTTCAAAAATCACCAAAGTCTTCAAAAACCTCAAAAAAGGCTACCACACCGCGTTCTATGAGTTGCTCCTCGAAGTCAAGTCGCAACTGTATTAACGGTGTTAAGGAAAAGGAAACAAACTTGCAAGACGTTTTCGTTTTTCGTCTTGAGAAGCAAGCCCATAGGGAAATTCGTCTTGCGAAGCAGCTCAAAAAGCGGAAAACCCTTTCGTCTAGCGAGTTTTCCGTCTTGCGAGGCATTCGTCTTGCAGGGCACCACTGTATTTTCATCTTTTCTCCCCATCCCCTTATGTGTTTGGGTTTTTTTGAGTTGTAAACCTGTGAACAGGGACTGCCTTGTTCTGCTTGTATGTAAGCCACTCTGGGAGACTTTTTTGGCTGAAAATCAGGGTACAAATCATGCTCAAAATAAAATAAAATAATAAATAATATGTGGTTAAGGTGGAGAGACCTCAGCTGCAATTCTGGGTTTGGACAACATGTTGGCTTAGTTGCTTCACTGACCTAAATAAAACCCAGACTGTGACATCAGAGCAGACCAAGCACATGACCAAGACAAGTACCGTGTTGACTTTCTGTAGGCTTCTGGTTGGCTGCTGTGGGAAAGGATTGGCCTGTGTAAAAGCAACTGCCGACCTTCTGATTGGCAAGCCCAAGAGGTTGCTGAGATGATTTAAAGCTATTCAAATAATGTAAGGTTGTAGTACTGTTATATGTGAGTAAACAATAATACTATTGCACTCATTGGGAATTATTTTTGAGGAAGCAGACATTGGATCAAACTGCATATTCACTAGGCTGAAACGCACAACAGCTCCATAAAAAAGGCACCCAAAACTCTGTTTTGCAACCAGCTTCTCTGTTACGTGCCAGTGTTGTTTATGCTTCTGGTGAAACCTGTATTTTTCCAGATGAAATAAGGGAGATATTTTTAGCTGGTCCCTATTTTTATAAAAACTACTTTTTGCACAAGGTACAACCGCAGCATTATTCAGTTTCCTGCACGCTGCACCTTTTGGCCACAGTGTCTGCCCAAGTCAACCAAGGATATGGATGGGCATCAGGAAGGGAGAGCAACGCCTCCTCACATTTGCTTAGAACCGTTTCCAGTGATGGAAAGGGGGCAGTTTGCAAAACCTGCAGATCTCTTTTAGAAATCCCATTGTAAGCTGACAAAGAACAACTGTGCTGGGGAAGATGGGAAATTCCACTGCTCTGGTGTCCTCTCCCCCTTTTCTGCTATCTTTTTCTTTGTAGACTTGCATGCATATATACTTAAGCCTTTCCTGGAACAGTTTTCAGAGGCCTAGAAGAGTCACTGTGATCCTTGCACAGATGGTCCAAGTGTCCCTATTTGCCAATGACAGTCCCAGTTTTACAGAAGCCATCCCAGTCTCTGATTTGATCCCGGAATGTCCCACTTTTCCTTCGGACGCCCCTATTTTTAACAAAGAAATGTTGAAGGGTGTGGTAGAATGTCCCTATTTTAACTGGATAAATGTTGGAGGGCATGGAGTTATGCGACCCCTGAACCAAGGAAATAAGTAACTATACAACCTTTAGAAGTCATCTGAAGGCAGCCCTGTACAGAGGAGTTTTTTTATGTTTAATGTTTTATTATGTTTTTATATATATTGGAAGCTGCCCAGAGTTGCTGGGGCAACCCAGTCAGATGGGTGGGGTATAAATGTTGTTGTTGTTGTTGTTGTTGTTGTTGTTAGGGAGTGGGTGGCACTGTGGTCTAAACCACTGAACCACTTGGGCTTGCAGATCAGAAGGTCGGCGGTTTGAATCCCCATGATGGGGTGAGCTCCTGTTGCTCTGTCCCAGCTCCTGCCAACCTAGCAGTTCTAAAGCACACCAGTGCAAGTAGATAAATAGGTACCACTGTGGTGGGAAGGTAAACGGCATTTCCGTGCGCTCTGGTTTCCGTCACGGTGTTTCGTTTCGCAAGAAGTGGTTTAGTCCTGCTGGCCACATGACCCGGAAAGCTGTCTGTGGACAAATGCCTGGTCCTTTGGCCTGAAGCGAAATGAGCGCCTCAACCCCATAGTTGCCTTTGACAGGACTTAACAGTCCATGGGTCCTTTACCGTTTTACATTTACCTATTACAGTGGTACCTCGGGTTACATACGCTTCAGGCTACAGACTCTGGTTACAGACTCCGCTAACCCAGAAATAGTGCTTCAGGTTAAGAACAGTTTCAGGTTAAGAACGGACCTCTGGAACGAATTAAGTACTTAACCCGAGGTACCACTGTATTATTATTATTAAAAAGGACATCCCTACAGAAATGTTGCAGAGTATGCACAGGGTTGAAATCAAATGTTCATGCTCTGTTTTTCAAGCCAGTTTTCTGAAACTCCTACTGCCAAACTAGGCATGATGCTAAATGAACTTAAGGATGTATCTCTGGCGGCTGCCTCACAATGAGTCATAAGAACATAAGAAGCACCTGCAGGATAAGGCCCATCTAGTCCAGTGTCCTGTTCTCACAATGGCTAACCAGGGGCCTGTGTTAAACCTGCCAGCAGGGCCTGAGCTAGGAGTTCTCTCCCCTCCTACAGTTTCCAGCAACTGATAATCCGAAGCATTACTGCCTCTGACTACAGTGGCAGAGCAAAGCCATCCTAGTTAGCAGCCCTTGATAGCCTTGTCGTCTAGGAATTTGCATCACGTCTGGCTACATTTGGTGTGTGGTGGCTGTTCCTGTTAATGGCAAGTATGGCATACCTAGTTTCCATCAGGTGCTGTTGGTTGTTAGATTGAGTGTTGTTGTTTTTTCTTATTCACACATTTACAGGACATTGTTGCCCCAAATTTGAGAACTGTAGTTTCCCCTGCACAGAGCTATAACTCCCTGCACCCTTAACAAACTACAGCTCCTAGGATTCTTTAAGTGAGAGCTGGACCATAAAGAAGGCTGATCGCCAAAAAATTGATGCTTTTGAATTCTGGTGCTGGAGGAGACTCTTGAGAGTCCCATGGACTGCAAGAAGATCAAACCTATCCATTCTTAAGGAAATCAGCCCTGAGTGCTCACTGGAAGGACAGATCCTGAAGCGGAGGCTCCAATATTTTGGCCACCTCATGAGAAGAGAAGACTCCCTGGAAAAGACCCTGATGTTTGGAAAGATGGAGGGCACAAGGAAAAGGGGACGACAGAGGACGAGATGGTTGGACGGTGTTCTTGAAGCTACCAGCATGAGTTTGACCAAACTGCGGGAGGAAGCAGAAGACAGGAGTGCCTGGCGTGCTCTGGTCCACGGGGTCACAAATAGTCGGACATGACTAATCTAAACAACAAATGTGCTTTAAATGTATGGTGTTAATCACAAAACCAGTATAGGGACCCAATCCAGAATGGGAACAGATCCTGACTTGGGACCTACAGCAGCATTTGCTCTAAAATAAAAGCTGTTGGGTTAGCACATTTGTTTATGTGCATGACTGAGCTTTCGAGTGAAACTGGAAATCGGGGTGGGGACACCCCCTTCTAGGCAACACAGAGCTGCAATACCCAAAGTGGTTTAACAATCAAACCCTCTTCCCAGGGAATTCTGGGAACTGTAGCTCTTAACAAATGACAGCTCCCAGAATTCTTTGGGGGAAGCCATGACTGTTCATAGTGGTATCATAGTGTTTCAAATGTAGGGTGTGAATGAGGCCTTAGTCTAACCTTTTTGTTAGCTTTATGCAAGCAAATCAAGTTGAATGCTCAATAAGTAGGTTGTTGCTAGTGAGCATGTTTTTTAGATTCAGATGACATCACTCTGTGTTATGTTCAACATAGATTGATTGTGTGTCATCCACACTCTGATGTAAAAACACAATGCAGATCTAATGAGCCAGGTGTTCATCTGTTAAGTATGAATGATGAAGCTATACCCACAAACAGAAGTGGGCAAAACAGTAGTGGAATTTCAATACCGTCAAACCTTGGCTGTCAAATGTAAGGTAATCCATTCTAGAAGCCTGTTCAGTTTCCGAAATGTTCAATAACCAAAGCGCAGCTTCTGATTGGTTGCAAGAGCTTCTTTCACTCAAGCGGAAGCTGAGTCGGACATTCAGCTTCCGAAAAACGTTTGAAAACCAAAGCATTTACTTCCAGGTTTTTTGTGTTCAGGAGCCAAAACGTATGATAATGGAGGCGTTCGGGAACAGAAGTTTGACTGTACATATCTTGTTTATCACAAGCATTTCCTTGGTGGAAGAACAATCTTCTCTGTTTTGCATTTATATAGGAGCACAATATTCAACGGACAGCTTTTAACTCTCCCTCCAGCCAGGCACCCTTAACCATTGTGTTTGGTATTTTTAAACTCTTTCCATTTTTCCATGTGGGCTCTCGTTGAATAGATTTCCATAAAGAGCTTTGCCTTGTCCGTAAAGTTCATTGTGATGGAAAAGATTAGCACAGTCAAAATAAAAAGTGAAATCCTAAACAAATTCCTGAGATTAAAATAGCATGCCTCTTTGCAGTGCTGACGTTAATTGGAAGGTGGACAGGAAGTCTACAAAAAGCGTCCCTCCACAATGGATTAGTGGCTAGTTAACAACCTCCAAGGAGCTGAATTATGTTTGTGTTTGGGACAGATAAAAATAAACGTGCTAGCAAGCTAACAAGACTAACAAGACAGCATAAAATAAAGCCACTTTCATACAACAGGGTTGTACTCAGAAATGAATGGAACTGTTTGGTGTGACCCAGCCAAAGTTATGCACTTTGCAGCACCATCCTATTACTTGGAAATAATTCCCACTGACTTCAGTGGGGCTTCAGCTGCAATTCTAGGAAGGGCATACCAGGAGGGAGAAAAGCTGTCGCTTAGTGAAAGAGAATCTGCCTTGCTTGCCTGCACAAGGTCCCAGGTTCAATCCATTTGCATCCATAGGTGAATCTAATTCACATTTTCCAAAACAATATGCAGACTGAAACACAGCCATGATTCAAAATTTGCAAATATCTGAATTTTGCAACACAGTTCTTCAACCAAGTAATGTGCGTCTATGATTCTATGTTCTAAAGTGTGTTATACGATATACAATATCTTTATTGTCATTGTCCCATGCACAACAATGAAATAGAAAAACTACATAAAACCTTCAAAACCCCCAAAAAATTCTGAAACCCCATTTTAAAATACACTGTGCATACAATTATGCATACAATTAGTGCAAACACCATATAAAAATGTGTTATGTAATGGGAGATTGCTTTGTAAAAATTAGTATTTCAGGCAACATTGCATACAAAGATGTATGTAATTTGCTCTAAAATGCTGCTGAATTTTCATGAGGACTTTAAAAAAAAAGCACAAACTGAAGTGGAAATGTCAAGAACTGACCTTAAGAGTGGAAAATTGAGAGGAACCAAAATTGGCAAATTTGTCCATCTCTACTCCAGATAGGACTAGGAACAGCCACTGCCTGAGGCCGTGAAGAGCCACTGCCTATCAATGTATATTATCATTATCATTAGCAGTGCTCTGGGGGGGATGCAGGGGTACGCATACCCCTAAACATTTTGTGAATCTTTGTACTTTTGTCCATTTACTGTATTCCCCCCCCCCAATTTGAACTATAAAATGTTGATTTTCTTCAGTCAAAATGAGAGTACCCCTAAACATTTTTTAGGGGGGAAGCACTGGTTATTAGTAGTAATATTTAGCTGCCTAAGGTCTCAGTACAGGTTACAACACAATGTTAAAAATAGTTTTAAACAACTCATAATCACAGAAAGAAGGTAGATGCTAAAAATATATACAGTGGTACCTCGGGTTAAGTACTTAATTCATTCCAGAGGTCCGTACTTAACCTGAAACTGTTCTTAACCTGAAGCACCACTTTAGCTAATGGGGCCTCCTGCTGCTGCCGCGCCGCCGGAGCACGATTTCTGTTCTCATCCTGAAGCAAAGTTCTTAACCTGAAGCACTATTTCTGGGTTAGCGGAGACTGTAACCTGAAGTGTACCGTATGTAACCTGAAGCGTATGTGTCAGGGCATCAGGAGCAGAGGCACAGGGGAGAGAGGAGATGGAGAGCGAAGATGAGGGATCTGAGGGCAGCGTAGGGGAGTATGGCAGCAAACCGAGAGATTCCATGAGCTTCTCCAGCGAATCAGAAGATTCCCAGAAGGAGGCGTCCATGGTCAGAGCAAGGGGGGTCCCAGGGGGGGGGACACCAAAAACGGGGGGCCAGCGGGGACTCCCAAAGCAGCAGCTGGAGATCAGGACCAGCTTCCCCACCAGAGCATAGTGGGGGGGAAGAGTCCCAGGTGTCAGGGGCAGCGTCTCCTCCAGCAGGGAGAGAAGATGAGTCGGGACTGACCACGCCTCTGTCGGAGAGTGGGGGAACGGAGGGGAGGTCAGGTCCAGCTAGCCTCCCCGAAGGGGGAAGCAGTGACAGGAGCAGTGTAACGGTCAGGAGGAAGGTTGCCGGCTGGGCGCGCGCGCCAAGTTCGAATGTACAGGCGCGCGGGACAGCAGAAAACCCGGATGGGGAACCAGGTCCTAAAGCCCGCCGGAGGCAGGGGGAAGACTCAGGGGACTCAGCGTCAGAAGAGTCTAGGAAGGGCGAGACCCCAGCTGACAGGCGGACCCAGAGGAGGAAAGAGCAAAGGAAGAGGTGGAGCAAGGCTAGAGTCTTAAACTGGTGTCTGGGGGGAGGAGACTCAGACGGAGCTTCGGCGGTCTAGAGTTTCAGACGTAGAGCTGCGCGCTGCTGATGTGAAAGACAAACTGAACTTCAATAAAGACTTTTGTATATAATAACGAACTGGCGTTGGTCCTTTGTGAGCTGGGACCTCGGGCAGCTCTGACAGTATGTAACCCGAGGTACCACTGTATCTCAAGGGTCACAAGCCAGACTAAAGAGGAGCATCTTCAGTACTCACCGAAAGCTGTAAAATGAAGCACTTCTGTGGGGAAGGGAGATCCATCTTAGAATGGCCTCTTATTGGCTGCTGCCAACACCCCATGCTTCTTGCAACCCGCCAAGCTGGAACTTGAGAGAAAAAAGGACCTGGTGCCTCATTCCCCTTTGTGTCAAGCAATACCTGGCAGGGGCTGGTTGGCAGTGAGCGCTACAAGGGTGGCTGCTGCTTGCTGGGATTGGTAAGACAGAAGGCAGGGAAGCTGGAGAGTAGAGGGAGCCAAAGCCAATGGCTGGCAAAGACCATTTGTTCTAGTTTTGACCCCATTCTCCTCTCTGTCAAATTCTTCACAGGAACACTGAGAGGAAGAAGCATTCAGGCAGTGCCATACCTGGACTGGCTGTAAGAAGCAGGCAGGTGGGGACTGACTGAGGTTATCAGGGCACTGCCCCACTTGCCGTAAAGGACCAGTCTCCACTGGGTAGGTGGTTCAATAGGATGGTGCCCCAAGGGTATCTCAAGAAACTGTCTTGGAGAGAATGCCCCTGCCTTCTCTAAGGTCAAAGAGCAAGCCGGCAGTGAATCTAAGTTGGAGTTAACTCTTTATTAGCAAAAACGTGGTCTCCACAGTCTTGGCTGAGTGTTAGGCAGCTCATTCCCTGAGTCTAACTCCATGAAAATCAGTTGCCAAGACAGAGAGTCCCCACCTCCTTGCAGCCGTCTAATTCCTCTCCTCTCTAGGGCTTTTTCCAAGCAAGCGGAGACTGCGTTTGTGTGCAGCCAACCTCTCCTCCGCCCTTTTCATGCCTCTTCTGGTTCTGGAAGACAAAGGGAGATGGGCGCTTCTCCCAGGAGGAGTGGAAGATACCTACCCTGACTCATCTCTGCCTCTTGGCTGCCCTCCTCCCTTGCTCCTGCATCAGCTTCTGCCTCTGATTCTGGACTTTCCTCTGACACAGATTCTCCCTGCTCACTAAGCCCTGTTACCCCTTCAGCTTCTGGTACCTCTTCTTCCCAGGCTTCTCCCTGTCGTCATTGTCTCACCACTACTCTTTGGGCTCTGAGCCTTCTTCCCTTGGTGGTTCCCCAGCTGGTTCCTTCCACCAATCCTCTGCGTCCAACTGGTCCATGACATCTAACAGCCATCCTCTGCCTGGGAAACAAAGCCAGCATTTGAGGTTAAGAAATTGTTCTTAGATTGGGAATTACCCCTACAAATGTCCCTGTGATACGCTACCTACCACAGCTGCTGAGGGCCTTTTCAAAACAAGCCGGAGCTCTCTGCTATATTTCAGATCGCTCCGTGAGGGAGCTTGCCGCCTCTTCAAAGTTTGGATTTCAGTAATGAGCTAATACTCCAAATGCCTCCAGCTGCCAACAGCTGTGCATCTTCTCTTAATTACATTCACCAGGCCTTTTCGCAGGGAGGTGTTTCAGCGTGGGGCTGGACCTGACTTTGCAAAGTAATTGAAGCTTAAAAGGGAACAGTGTCGGCTTTCTATGGGGAGTCTCATGCTGCGTGATGCAAAACAAGCAAGCCAGGAAATTAAAAATCTATCACTCTGGCGTTAAATAAAGTATTGGTGTGTTTTTTAAGGCCCTTCCATGTCAGCCTGCCTCCCATTAGAAGTTCCTGGCTTTGTTGAATGGCATGATGTTACTGCTGTTAAGACTTCTTAACTTTCACCTAAATGTCAACTTGAAATGTCAACTACAATTGAATTTTTTTCTTTGTGGGGGGGAGCCTCTCCTCCAGGAAGGAAACAACTGGTATGAAGTATGATAAATGAGAAGAATATTTGTTGTTTAGTCGTTTAGTCGTATCCGACTCTTTGTGACCCCCTGGACCAGAGCACGCCAGGCACTCCTGTCTTCCACTGACTCCCGCAGTTTGGTCAAACTCATGTTAGTAGCTTCGAGAACACTGTCCAACCATCTCGTCCTCTGCCATCCCCTTCTCCTTGTGCCCTCAATTTTCGGAGTCTTTTCCAGGGAGTCTTCTCTTATAAGGTGGCCAAAGTATTGGAGCCTCAGCTTCAGGATCTGTCCTTCCAGTGAGCACTCAGGGCTGATTTCCTTCAGAATGGATAGGTTTGATCTTCTTGCAGTCCATGGAACTCTCAAGAGTCTCCTCCAGCACCATAATTCAAAAGCACCAAGAAGAATATAAACCAGAAGAATATAAACCAGTACAAATAGCATATAAGGGAATGTGTGGAAATGCACTGTCTACTGGCTCTCTGCATCCCTCCATAGGCACAGATATATTTGCCCAAGGAGGTCAGGCTCAACAAGTTGGTCTAGACTTTCATGGAGACTGTGGACCTCCTCCAAAAGGGATGTGAAGGGCGGCAATAAGAGGAAGGGTCTTTTCCATGGTGGCTCCCTGATTATGGAATGCTCTCCCCAGGGAAACCTGCATGGCTCCAACACTGTCTACCTTTAGGCATAAGGCAAAAACATTCCTATTTACCTAGGCTTTTGAATCTTCAGTTAATCATAATGGGAGATTATCCTTTTTCATAGGCTCAAATTTGTTCTTTTTCATTATGGTGGAAAAACACACAGCTAAAGCAGAACTCGTCCTGTCTCCTTGAGCTACCAGACCACAAGTAGAAACTGGCATTGTATATAATATGAGAAAAGAAAACCTGGCAAGCTTTATAATAAAAAGGGGACAAGAGAAGCCCAGCAAGGTTGGTGACTGGGGGACCACAAGTCAGCACACATTTCTACACTTTTCCCCCCATTTAATCTCCATTCTTGATGTTGTTACATCCACGATCTCACCTGGGCTGGTTCACCTGGTGTTTCCAACCAGCTGCAGCCAAACCTACTGGTGTTTGTTTGCTTGTTTGCTTGCTTGCTTGTTTTTAAAAAGCCTTTTCTTTCTCAGGGCACTTTCAGATAGTTATTATTTTACAGAAGGGATTCAGGCACATACCAGGAAATGGAAGTTTTGTGTTCTCTCACTCTGGTGGAACAAATCCACTTGGAAAACTGAAGCACACTTTTTTGCGGCTCGGAAAGTGACAGGGAGGTGTGCTAGAAAGTGTGGAATGAGGCATAAGCACCATCAAACAAATCATTGTCATATAACCTCTCCACAAACAAATCAGAACAAAAGCTCAATAAAGGCCAGATATAGTCTAACTACCGTGTGAGCTCTGCCCAAGCAAATCAAGGTGCATGCTCAATAAACAGGTTACCTGTACAAGCCCTGTGACTCTGGAGAGGCAGGTGATGGCTTTTTACTACTTACCATTCTTTACATTGGTTCTTTATTCCACTCATATTTAGTCTAAGCTTCTTGCATTTAAACCACCAATCCCAAGCTCATTTCCTTTACAGTGGTACCTCGGGTTAAGAACTTAATTCATTCTGGAGGTCCGTTCTTAACCTGAAACTGTTCTTAACCCACCGCCGCCACACAATTGCTGTTCTCATCCTGAAGCAAAGTTCTTAACCCAAGGTACTATTTCTGGGTTAGCAGAGTCTGTAACCTGAAGCGTCTGTAACCCGAGGTACCACTGTACACTAAACCCTGCTGGACTCAACAGGCCATACTTTTGTGTAGACATGTACAGGATTCCACCCAAATAACCAGTTAATTCAACCAATTTAATAGCATTTTCATCAAGTATGGCGGATGTCCAAATGCAAGGACTTTTGCACATAGATATAATGTGAGGGCCATTGAATTATTCTTTGTGTGCATTGGGTGACTTTTGTTGTTGTTGTTGTTGTTGTTGTTGTTGTTGTTTAGTCTTTTAGTCGTGTCCGATTCTTCGTGACCCCATGGACCAGAGCACGCCAGGCACTCCTGTCTTCCACTGCCTCCCACAGTTTGGTCAAACTCGTGCTGGTAGCTTCGAGAACACTATCCACCCATCTCGCCCTCTGTCGTCCCCTTCTCCTTTCCCAACATCAGGGTCTTTTCCAGGGAGTCTTCTCCTCTCATGAGGTGGCCAGAGTATTGGAGCCTCAGCTTCACGATCTGTCCTTCCAGTGAGCACTCAGGGCTGATTTCCTTAAGAATGGATACGTTTGATCTTCTTGCAGTCCATGGGACTCTCAAGAGTCTCCTCCAGCACCATAATTCAAAAGCATCAATTCTTCGGCAATCAGCCTTCTTTATGGTCCAGCTCTCACTTCCATACATCACTACTGGGAAAACCATAACTTTAACTGTACAGACCTTTGTTGGCAAGAAGATGTTTCTGCTTTTTAAGATGCTGTCTAGGTTTGTCATTGCTTTTTAGGAATATTTTATTACTACAACAGATTCCATTTTAGAAAACCAATCCCCTTTCACTCATATGCCCATCCAGGGAAAAGGATGCTTTTTTTAAAAAATGTGTTCTGTTGGGACAAAGATGCACACATGAAAGTACTTTTGCTTTCATTCTTATGTACATTTACACTAAGATTCGTTCAATAATGTGTATTGACCTATAGACATACTGAAAATGTTCAGCCTGGAAGGAAGAGACTTGGAAAGAAACATATTGACCATTTTCACACATATATAAAAGGGCTTTTTGGAATGAAAAGGGGGAGATTGATCACCACTTCCCTCGGGCAAGAGCTCAGATCAAAAGGCTGCCTTTCTAATCTTTATACAGCCATTTGGTCAATGGGTAAATGTCCATCAATTGCTTTATTCATGTGCATCAGCTTCTATCTAGCCTGAACATTCAGGGTGCATCACATGCTATTAAAAATAAAATAGATTACCTCCAAGCGTGGCACTCTCTAGAAGGATTTGTTAGGCTGGGGATGAGCTATATTATCTCTGCAACTTGGACTAATTGGATGGAGGGGATATTCTGAGAAGGGCTTTGAAGCAATTCTCCTGTGTATTCTTTATAAGGCCTGTATTTTATTTTGAAAATAAACATGTTTTCTTAAAATAAACAAAAAATACCTAAATTTGTTTAACTTTTTCATTTGCATATATCTGAACCTGTAGGGATTTGGCAGGGGAATTTAATTCAGCTTGCATTGAAGACATTTGAAGACAAACCTACCTGAGTCACATTTTCCTAAACAAAATTCAAATAGAAACAATACGAATAATACTAATACTATATGCCGCCCATCTGGCTGTGTTGCCCCACACAACCTTCGAAATGTGTACTTGTCCAAGTTTTGAAAGGCAGTTCTCTGGCAGTTGTCTCTCTAGGGTAAAATGTGCATAAAAATGCATTAGTGAAAATAGCATACAAAAACAAATAGATATTATGAGGAAACTGCTTTGAAAGAAAATGTGCATAGTAGGCAAAATTGCATACTAAAAAAAATTGTGTTTTATGAGAAATTTGCACTAAAACACTGCTTTTCATGAGGAATTTTGAAAAAAATAATTGCAAACGGGATGTGTAAATAATAATTATAATTATACCCTGCCCATCTGGCTGGGTTTCCCCAGCCACTCTGAGCGGCTCCCAACAGAATACAGTGGTACCTCAGGTTACATATGCTTCAGGTTACATACGCTTCAGGTTACAGACTCCGCTAACCCAGAAATAGTACCTCGGGTTAAGAATTTTGCTTCAGGATGAGAACAGAAATCGTGCAGTGGAGGCCCCATTAGCTAAAGTGGTGCTTTAGGTTAAGAACAGTTTCAGGTTAAGAACAGACCTCCAGAATTAATTAAGTTCTTAACCCGAGGTACCACTGTATTAAAAGCAGAGTAAAACATCAGACTTTAAAAACTTCCCTAAACAAGACAGCCTTCAGATGTCTTCTAAAAGTCAGGTAGTTGTTTATTTCCTTGACATCTGATGGGAGGGCGTTGCACAGGGCGGGTGCCACTACCAAGAAGTCCCTCTGCCTGGTTCCCTGTAGTCTCACAATGAGGGAACCGCCAGAAGGCCCTCGGCGCTGGACCTCATTGTCTGGGCTCAATGATGGGGGTGGAGATGCTCCTTCAGGTATACTGAGCCAAGGTCATTTAGGGCTTTCAAGGTCAGCACCAAAACTTTGGATTGTGCCCGGAAACGTACTGGGAGCCAATGTAGGTCTTTCAGGACTGGTGTGATATGGTCTTGGCGGCCACATTCCAGTGGCTGAGTGTTTGCTTTGTATGCAGAAGGCCCTGGGTTTGATCCTTGGCATCTCCAGGTCGGGTTGCAAAGACCCCTTGCCTGAAATGCTGGTGAGTCGCTGCCGGTCACTAGGCAATACTGAGCTGCTTGGACCAATGGTCTGACTCAGGCCATTATCTGATGTGTTATCTTACATCATCAAGGACAGATTTGTCCACCTCTACAAAAAAATATATATGAAGTTTTGCACTGGTTTTGAAATATGCTCCAGGTATTTAAAAAAAGAAAGAAAAGGCATGTAAGCAAGGAACTTACAAGCAAGAAATACCATATTTTTCACTCTATAAGACGCACTTTTCCCCTCCTAAAAAGTAAGGGGAAATGTGTGTGCATCTTATGGAGCAAATGCAGGCTTGGCGGGCTATCCCAGAAGCCAGAACAGCAAGAGGGATCGCTGCTTTCGCTGCGCAGCGATCCCTCTTGCTGCTCTGACTTCGCTTCGCTGGAGAGGCGCTGCGCAGAGAGGGAGAGCTGTGCAGCGCCCCTTCAGTGAAGTGGGAGGATAATGGAGCCCCTTCCGTTTCTCCTCCTGCTTTGCTAGAAAGGCGCTGCGCATATTCAGATTTTTTTTTCTTGCTTTCCTCCTCTAAAACTAGGTGCGTCTTATGGTCGGGTGCATCTTATAGAGCGAAAAATACGGTACTTGGCTGATAGTGTTCATAGGAGTCTGTCCTTTTGCATAACTGGAAACGAAAAGCCACACGGTTCACATGAGTGATAGTAGGATAAAGCTGTGAGAGAGGGAAAACAAGAATGACATCTGGATCCATAACAAGGTCAGGCTGCAAATGCAAATGTCTCGAAGGAACTAGCCTTTTCCAGAGGTTTGGGACTTGTCCATGGGTAGGCAAGCTAAGTCCCAGGGGCCAGATCCGGCCCAATCACCTTCTAAATCCGGCCTGCGGATGGTCCAGGAATCAGTGTGTTTTTACATGAGTAGAATGTATCCTTTTATTTAAAAAGCATCTCTGGGTTATTTGTGGGGCCGGCCTGGTGTTTTTACGTTTTTATGTGTGCTTTTATTTAAAATGCATCTCTGGGTTATTTGTGGGGCATAGAAATTCGTTCATTTTTATTTTTATTTTCAAAATATTGTCTGGCCCCCCACAAGGTCTGAGGGACAGTGGACCGGCCCCCTGCTGAAAAAGTTTGCTGACCCCTGGACTTGTCCATAACTTCATAGCAAATTTCACCCTCCCCAGTATTGGTGGTCATATGTTCTGATCTCCCCCCCCCCCAATATATATTTTAAAGCAGTCCATTCATAATATGCAATTATTCCACTTCTTGTTTGCTGCTTGGTCAATCTTGGAGTCCTACAGAAAAATCTAATAATCCTCTTTCTCCTGTTAGTGGCTAGAATTGTGATTTCCAGGTGAATTGAACTTACCCCCCCCCCAAGTCCTTAGAAGAGTAGAGGCCTTTTTTGGACTATTTGAAAAAGCATTATAGCTAAATGAAATCGCAGGCAGATTCAAGATATGAGCAGCGGAAGAAAAAAGATAAAATAATTGTATTACAGAGGGGTTTTTTGTAATAGATAAGAGTTTATTATATAATGCAGTAGAAAACACTCTGGAAGCGTGGGTGGCAAGTCAAACTACGAAACAAAGTTGTTATGTAATTATCTAATTTGAAGCTAATTTGAGAAATGTTGGAAATTTAATAAATATATATATATATATACTTGAAACCTCCCAAGTTCTCTCTGCAATACTAGTCCACTCACACCTGGTCCACAGGTCTTCTGAAAAGTGGACACATCACTAAATTTGGCAAAGAGAGCAAAAATTCTGAACTGCTCCAAGGTCACCCAGAAAGCTCCATGGCTGAGTGGGGATTTTAAGCCTGGTGTCCCAGGTCTGAGTCCATAGGAGCCAACTCCTAGGAGCTGAGGTCCCTTCGTAAAATATTTGAGGGTGCTGCACTCCCCCAGAGTTGATGAGCACTGCCATTCAAATGCTGTGCATGCGCCATGTCTTGAGATCAGTTGTGCAGGGTGGGCCTTACCTGCCCCTCCCCCAATATTTTCTTCAAGTTGGCCCCCCTGCCTGAGCCCAACACTCAAACCATATATGACACCAAACCAGAGAATCTCATCATCCAAATCAGCTTCAGCACTCTCTTTGTGAAGTCTACCTTTCCAAAGTTGCCTTTTCCTGGCCTCCTGCAGTAACGTGCAGCTCTTCCTGTAACACACACACACACACACACACACACACACACGGTTTCGTTAAAAAGAAAAATGCATTTCTTTTGATGATTAAACTAATGGAAAACCTGCAGGCTCGTAGCAGCGATGTTTTGCCTGCACATAACCTAGAGGGCGAGAGCACATTCCATAGCCGAATTGCAACACTGGTGGTTGAGCGAGAGCAGACGCGGAGCATATAATTGAAGACAGAAATCAACTATTGGGGGGAGGGTTTGGTGGGAGAGAAAAAGCCGCGTTTGTGCTCAGACCAGGAATTCACCAATGGAATGTGCAGTATTTGGTGGCTTCTGACTTCCTTCCACTGTGGCCAGCAGTGAAGTCTGCGGTGGATCTGTGATGCTCAGCAACCGTGGATGAATTTGCTGGTTGATTATAGGTCCGGAACCAAGAGCGTACAGGCAAGCCGCTTACCAGAGGGCAGGAAACAGCAGGCCCTAGCTGACTGACTTATGGGAGAAAAGCGGAAGGCGTGGAGAATGAGGGTCAAAAGAAATGCAGCACAGGAATTTAATGATCAAACCTCCATCTTCCATTTTCTAAAATCTCCAGCGCCACTAATGGTTGTGGCTGTGGCACTGGGCGAGGGGGGTACTTACATTTTCTTCCCTGAACTTTCCTGACTGAAAACTGCAGACACAACCCCATTTTCCTGGGTGTAAGTCCCATGGAGGGACACAGGTGGTGCTGTGGGTTAAACCACAGAGCCTACGACTTGCCGATCAGAAGGTCGGTGGTTCGAATTCCCACAATAAGGTGAGCTCCCGTTGCTTGGTCCCTGCTCCTGCCAACCAAGCAGTTCAAAAGCACGTCAAAGTGCAAGTAGATAAATAGGTACCGCTCCGGTGGGAAGGTAAATGGCATTTCCGTGCACTGCTCTGGTTCGCCAGAAGCGGCTTAGTCATGCTGGCCACATGACCCAGAAGCTGTACGCCGGCTCCCTCAGCCAATAAAGCGAGATGAGTGGCGCAACCCCAGAGTCAGTCACGACTGGACCTAATGGTCAGGGGTCCCTTTACCTTTACCTTTAAGTCCCATGGAATGAGACTTATCTCTTGAGTAGACATGGTTACGTTCCCATCCTAAATCCCCTATTAGTGGGGAGGGGGGAAAAGAATGGCCAGTGGATTACAGGTACCTGTTTGCTCCCCTGGCACTAATATTAGCAGGTGGGGTGTATAAGGGCAGCAGGCACAAAAAACATGAGGATTAAAAGTGTTTCCTTCATGGCTCCAGTTGCCTGTTGGAACGGCACCTTTAAAGGAGGGTCTTACCACTTTGAACAGCCTTGGTTCTAAGGTATGGTTTAGCATGCCATGCAAAACAGGCCAGCGAATCACATGGTGTGTTGTCTGTGTGTGTGTGTGTGTTTGTACTTTCTTTATCCATCCTGGCTCCTCTTCCCTCCCCCCTCCGCCTTTCAATGTTTGCTGTAAATTTGGCGCTGGAAGGATTTTAGGAATTTGAACTGCTTCCCTTTGCCAATGACAGTAAATAAAACCGCATATCCTCTATGGAAGCTCTACTAGAAGCAACAGACAATGGAAGGTTGCTGTGCTGTAAACAGGGCTAACCGAAAAAAGTTCACAAAATATAATTAGGAAGCCCTCCTGGGTAAACCTCCAGACGGATATTATTCAGTCGTGGGCTTCCCATCTGTAACACTCCAGATGGTCCAACCCAGCCTGAGCAGCCAAAGGAAGATTTGCTTTTGGGTGGCCTGAAGTTCTCAATGCTGCTTTTTCTGACTGAACACTTTGCATGGACTTCAGACTGCAGGCAGGGGTTACCCATTTGAATGGTTTAAAAGAGGAATTGGTCAATTCATGGAAGGTATGGCTACCTGTAAGGGATGCGGGTGGCGCTGTGGGTTAAACCACAGAGCCTAGGACTTGCCGATCAGAAGGTCGGCGGTTCGAATCCCCGCGACGGGGTGAGCTCCCATTGCTCTGTCCCAGCTCCTGCCAACCTAGCAATTCGAAAGCACATCAAAGTGCAAGTAGATAAATAGGTACCACTCCGGCAGGAAGGTAAACGGTGTTTCCGTGCGCTGCTCTGGTTCACCAGAAGCAGCTTAGTCATGCTGGCCACATGACCCGGAAGCTGTACGCCGGCTTCCTTGGCCAATAAAGCGAGATGAGCGTTGCAACCCCAGAGTCGGCCATGACTGGACCTAATGGTCAGGGGTCCCTTTACCTTTATGGCTACCTGTGGCTACTAACCCTGATGGGTATATGGTCTACGCCTGCTGTTGGAGGATATGCTTCTGAATACTGGTAACAGGATGCTGGACTGAAGTGAGCCATTAGCCTGATTCAACAGGCTCTTCTTATATTCTCATAAATGCTCTTCCCTGCAAAAATGGCCTACAGTGGTACCTCAGGTTACATACGCTTCAGGTTCCAGACTCCGCTAACCCAGAAATAGTACCTCGGGTTAAGAACTTTGCTTCAGGATGAGAACAGAAATCGTGCTCCGGCGGCGCAGCAGCAGCGGGAGGCCCCATTAGCTAAAGTGGTACCTCAGGTTAAGAACAGTTTCAGGTTAAGAACAGACCTCCAGAATGAATTAAGTACTTAACCTGAGGTACCACTGTATTTTAAAACATTATTAGTTTCACCTTCTGGTACCAAAAAAGAAGTATATTTGCAGAATGTGAAGAAAATCGAGGCCATGTGTGGATGGCAGGGCCATAGTTCCTGAATTTTTAGCCCTCCTATCCACAAAAGTTTCCAGGGCCATCAAATAATTGTTGGCTAGTAGCCATTAATAGTCTATGCGGGTGGAATGCGGGTGGCACTGTGGTTTAAACCACTGAGCCTCTTGGGCTTGCCAATCAGAAGGTTGGCGGTTCGAATCCCCACGATGGGGTGAGCTTGTGTTGCCCTGTCCCTGCCCCTGCTGACCTAGCAGTTTGAAAGCACACTAGTACAAATAGATAAATAGGTATTGCTGTGGCAGGAAGATAATGGTGTTTCCGTGCGCTCTGGTTTCCATCACGGTGTCCTGTTGTGCCAGAAGCGGTTTAGTCCTGCTGGCCACATGACCCAGAAAGCTGTCTGTGGACAAACGTCGGGTTTCGGCCTGAAAGCGAGATGAGCGCCACAACCCCATAGTTACCTTTGACTGGACTTAACCGTTCAAGGGTCTTTTAAAGGTAAAGGGACCCCTGACCGTTAAGTCCAATCGCAAACGACTCTGGGGTTGCGGCGCTCATCTCGCTTTACTGGCCGCAGCAGCCACCGTTTGTCCACAGACAGCTTCCGGGTCATGTGGTCAGCATGACTAAGCTGCTTTTGGTGAACCAGAGCAGCGCACGGAAACGCTGTTTACCTTCCTGCTGGAGCAGTACCTATTTATCTACTTGCACTTTGACGTGCTTTCGGACTGCTAGGTGGGCAGGAGCAGGGACTGAGCAATGGGAGCTCACCCTGTCGCGGGGATTCGAACCGCCGACCTTCTGATCAGCAAGTCCTAGGCTCTGTGGTTTAGACCACAGCACCACCCACGTCCTTTACCCTAATAATCTACCTCCAATGTCTAACCCTCTTTTAAAGCCACCCTAGTTGGCGGCCATCATTATTGTCGCCTATGGGGGAGCAAATTCTATAGTTCAATTATGCACTGCATGAAGATGTCTTTCCTTTTGACTGTCCTGATTACTCCCAAATGCCAGTTCATTGGATGTTCCCAAGTCCTGGTGTTTATGAGAGGAGAAAACCCCTTTCCTCCATCCCCTCTCTCCGCTCCACGCCTAATTTTGTACCCTTCTCTCGCATTGTCTCTGAACAAAAAGGCTCCCCCTTCACCCCCAGTGCAAAGTCCTCCAGCAGTCCTGGGTCAGCAGCCTGCCGTTGGGGTTGTGACACCAGCTGGCATCAGTTAGATCAGTCCTCAGCAGCTGCTGTATTCATTAGAAACTGTAATAATGATCAAGTCTCTACCATTTTTCCAAAGCTCATATGGTTTGCAGCTACTATTACATTTCACTGACTGACAGCTGAGAAACGGAAAGACGCAGAGAGACACCCCCTCAGCTGCTAAGTCTGGGCTATGTTAAGAGCTTCTGAAGGGCAGTTCCTGTTACTGAGAGGTAATGCAAATCCACGGCAGTTCTCCAGTGGCAATTTGTGCGAGTTCAAAGCCTCCCAACAATGCACATAAGCAACAATGGGGCATCGGCGATTACGGGAAGCCCACATATAACAGTGGATCAAATTTTCACCAGATGGTAGAGTGCTTCAGCTCAGGTTTCCCGTTTCACATAGTCTTTTGACCTACCCAAACCACACAGTTCACCAAGTTCCCCCACAAAAATGCACCCAGGCAAAAAGATACACATTCCGAGAGCTTTGATAACCGGTCCATCAAGAAAACAGATGCTGGCTAATAGGTACCAAATATGCATACTCCTAAGGATCATGTGTATACGGCTGAAGTGAGGTTTTCAGTCCAGTGTGCATGAGAATTGAGGGGAACAGTTGAATTCCTTAAATCAAGGGTGAAAATGGGCGTGGCGAGCTGTTTTGTGGCAAAGAATAGGAAAGCTGTTTAAATAGCAACTGCTTCGAGGTCACACGTGAGAGTTAAGGAATCGTGGTTATTTTTAAACCCCAAAAGATTTCCAGTTAAGGAAATTCTTCCATCTTTCATGACAGAGCACATTTTCATGTTAAGAATTTGCCCTTTTTAAAAAATGCAAATGTTGGAACTCCCTGCAATTTGAAAACAACGACACAGGTATGTTAAGAAGCATGTAAGCTCTCTTAGCTTCTGCCCTAGGGCTGGGCGATAGCGGCTTTTCAACATATATCACCAGCTAAACATCGCGGCCTGGCGATATAATGCGGTGTTGAAAAAACAAGCTGCGTTGACCTCAGCCTGCGAGGCGCCGGGTGAAATTGCCACAGCTCTTACCGCAAGAGCTGAGGTGGTTTCACCCCAGTGCCTAGCGAGCTTGGTTCAATAAAGTGTTTGTAAGGCTCCGCTGGGGTGCGGGAGGGCTCCTCATTCCTGACAGAGCCATCCCTAGTGCTCTGTGTGGGAGCCAGCGCCAGGCTGGGGGATCCTTCAACTGCTCAGCTGAGGGGAGCAGCCACCCCCCAGTCCTCAGCCAAGCAGTTTAAAGATGCAAAGGGAGGAACAAGCTGTATCGGCGCCTCGCCAATACAGTGGTGCCCCGCAAGACGAATGCCTCGCAAGACGGAAAACTTGCTAGACGAAAGAGTTTTCCGTTTTGGAGGTGCTTCGCAAAACGAATCTCCTATGGGCTTGCTTCGCAAGACAAAAATGTCTTGCGAGTTCCTGCAGGTTTTTTTCCCTCCCCCCCCCCTTTTTCTAAGCCGCTTATCAGCTGATCCGATAAGCCGATAAACCGATAAAAGCTGCTAAAAGCCGCTAATAGCGCTAATCCGCTAATCCGTCAATGGGCTTGCTTCGCAAGACGAAAAAACCGCTAGACGAAGAGAATCACAGAACGGATTCTTTTCGTCTTGCGAGGCACCACTGTACAATGTTTTTCTCCCTCTGCACAGGATGAAGGCAGAGTGGGATGGTGGTTTCACTCAGCGATGTATCACTGGTGAAACCGCCACCGCTTCTGAGTCCCTCTGCTAACAACACTCGCTGGAGGAAGTCGCTAGCAGAGGGACTCAGGAGCGGTGGCGGTTTCACCAGTGATATACTGCTGAGTAAAACCGCCATTGCGGTCTGCTCCTCATACCGGTTCTGGGCGATATATTGATACGTCACCCAGGCCTATTCTGCCCTGAAGGTGTTTCCCAGGGACCTCACTGTCACGTTCCTGGGCGTACAAAGAAAACAAAAGGCTCTAACTTCCACACACACTGTAAAAAGAACTGCACTATTCCCTTGGGAGGCTTTTTTTCTCATGACATAAAAGTGAATAGAGCAACCACCCTCAAATCATCTCAGGGCTTTGGGATCTGGGTGTGTTTTAATTATGTCTGTTAAATATTGGCGAGGTTGTGCCGTTTGTAGGAACACAGTTTCAAAAGCTAGCAGGAAGTTCAGATTGCACTAGGCCCTGACAGATAGGAAGCTGCCTTGCACACACACAGTCCAGCTAACTGAATATTGCGTTGCCCTAGCTGGCAGCCATTTCCCAAGGTTTCAGGTGGGTGTTTGTTCCAGCCCGACCTGGAAACGGGACCCGGGACCCTCTGTATGCAAAGCAGATGCTCTTGCCCCTGAGCCACGGTTCTTCTCCAAACATTGTCTAAGGATATTGGGCTCCGAGGCTTCAGCCGAAGGGGTTAAGCCCAATGCTATTCCGAAATGGCAAGATGGGGAAATCATCTTGCATTCCACAAAAAGGGAACTAGCTGGCACCGCTAACAAGGGCCAGATGTTACAAGTCACTCCTACAGATGTGGTTCGAATTGAACTGCGATTACTTGCAGCTTCTGCCGCAGAAAGGGAAAGTTGTAAACATTTGCTGAAGTTCTCAAATAAATACATAATTACCTGCATATGCATTGATCAAATGCCTCGGTTCACATTCATGTATATGTATTTGGCTTAAAAAATATTTTTAAAAAACATAGAATGGGCACAGGCTGCATCTGGAAAAGGCAGAAAATACTCTTGCTGGTTTTCAGCAGCAGCAGCAGCAGGGATAACATGGAAACCCCTCCCATCACCCCTGACCACTGGCCATGCTGGCTGGGGCTCATGGGAATTGTAGTCCAACCACATTTGGAGGACATTTTTTCTGGTTAGTCCTGTGAACCCAAAGCTGTTTTTACTGTAATCCGCCTTGCGAACTGTTATGACCGAAAAACCTTCTATAAATATTAACGCTACTACCCAGTTAAAGAAATCTTAAACTGATTAATCCTATGAATTTGTTCAAGAGTTTATATTTGATTCACCAGCCTTCTAAAGCAGGGGTGGGAAGCTTTTCTGACTCCACGGTGAGATCCTTTTCAGCAGTGCTTTTTTCTGGAGTGGGACACATATTTTGTGAACCTTTGTACTTTTGTCCATTTACTGTATTTATTTCCCCCAATTTGAACTATAAAATGGTGATTTTCTTGAGAGTACCCCAAAACATCTTTTTTAGAAAAAAAGCACTGCTTATCAGGATAGACTTCAGAGGTCAAATCTGGCAGGTGGGCAGGGCCAGGCACCTGTCAATCGCCTGGTATCAGGCGCAAGGTAAAGTCCCAAAGTTGAGGCTGCTAAAACAAAGGGGATTACCCATACCCTGGGGTCCCTGCTTCCAAAGCATTGAAAGCTCTGGGGAATATAAAGGAAAACGTAAAATCAAAGAGGCGTTCTTCCCAATACAGGCAACTCCCAATTTATGCAGGGATTTGTTCCAGGGCAAAAGGGACGTGGGTGGTCTAAACCACAGAGCCTAGGGCTTGCAGATCAGAAGGTCGGCGGTTCGAATCCCCATGATGGGGTGAGCTCCCGTTGCTCAGTCCCTGCTCCTGCTAACCTAGCAGTTTGAAAGCACGTCAAAGTACAAGTAGATAAATAGGTACCACTCCGACGGGAGGGTAAACGGTGTTTCCGTGCACTGCTCTGGTTTGCCAGAAGCGGCTTAGTCATGCTGGCCACATGACCCAGAAGCTGTACGCCGGCTCCCTCGGCCAATAAAGCGAGATGAGCGCCGCAACCCCAGAGTCGGTCACAACTGGACCTAATGGTCAGGGGTCCCTTTACCCTTTACCTTACGTTCCAGGGCACCGTGTGCTTACGTGAAATCGCGTAGATTTGAAATACCATTGAAAAAGCCTGCAAACACCCCGTTCCTCCGCCCCCTTGCCCCACCCCATTTGTGACATTTCTGGGTCACTTCCAGGTTCCAGTGCAATGTGCCTATGCACAGATTGAATGTGTGCATAAACTGAACACCTCTTTCAGGGTGGTGCTAGCGGCTTCTCTCTGTTGACTGGCTATGTACTCGTATAAAAAATGCAATCTAAGGTGAACTTCCTGATCGGAGACACCTTTTCGCTTGATCCAACCCAAATAATGGATCAAAGTAATCAGCTAAAGCTGCGGTACTAATGCACATAGCCAACGCATAAAATTAATGGGACATAGGAAGCTGCCTTATACGGAATCAGACAATGTGTCCATCTATCTAAGTATTGTCTATTCTGGCAGTGGTTCTCCCGTCCAAGTAAACCTGAGACTCTCAGCATGCAAGGCAGATGTCCTACCTCTGAGCTAGAGTGGACCACGTGTGAGGGATGTTCAGCAACGCCACACCTTGCCTGCTCTTGTGTTAGGAATGTCCCAAGCCCTCTTCTGTCTGCACCACCCATGAGAGCTAGCTATCTTAGCATCACTGTGAAACAGACAATACTTTCTTACTTTAAAAAGAAAAAGGGTGTGGAGTTCCTCTCATTATTCCTTGCAAATCTAGGTTTACAATGGGAGGAGGCTCCTCTGTTCAAAAATAAATACAAGGACGTGCTAAATTAAACACAGGAACTGCCCTGAGTGTGTGAGTTGTTGCGATGAGTCTAAATGATCTAGAAGACGAGATCCAGAGCAGAATGGAAACATTCTGAAGCACTTACTGGGGGGCTCTTATCTAGGGCTCTACTTTTTAAAGTATCATGTGTTGCGGATTTGCACACAGCAAGCGACTGGATCCAACCCATCATCGCTGCTGCTGCTGCACAGACTCCATTAATCTCAACAGGGCTCACCAGCAGCAGAAATGTTGTTATGTCAATATCCATTACAAATCAAGACACTTTTTCTTAGTAGTAATGTGAGGTTGCAATAAAAAAAACACACCTTCCCCTGCTCTTCCAGGCAAAACCAGAGTACCTGGAACTATAGGAACTTGCTATGACGTCCTAGTTTCTTGTTAGCAAACCAGAAAGTGAAAATTAAAAAGTGTGAAGGCTATGTAATGATTCAAAACCAGAAAATAAAAGTGACCGAAGTACTCTCGTGGACTTTTTAATCACTTCCTTGTTCCGTTTCATGCACCTTGGCTAATTAAAATAAACCCGAGGTTGCATGTGCTTTGCCTTCTGCATTATTCTTTGCCCAGCCTCTTAAACATTACTACTGCAGGGATCTTGCCATTTGCAGTTCTCTTTCTCGGTATTGTCACAACTATACACAACTAATGGGCCAGTATATGGTTAACCTGGACTTCTGTCCCCATCGAGCTTCTTTTGCATTTAAAGTTTAACACAGGTGTTGGATAAACAGAAGCGTCACAACGCCCTAGTTAAGGACTTTTTAATACATCAGCAGTGGTAAATTGATGCATGAGCTGGTTTCAAACCTTCTTTCAAAAAATGCATTCTTCTTTCAAGCTGTGCAATTTGAACCAAAGTAGCCTAGGCAGTTTCACTTTACACAACTGCTGAAAGTCCAGCGGTCTAAATTCTGAAGTTTACTCAGACACAGGATGCTCCTAACTAAGCTGCAAGCTCTCCAAAGCTGCGCACACAAACTCATAGAAGGCGACAGGTGCAGTGAAAACAGTTGGTGTAGAGGGAAAGCTACAACTCCACAAGTGCTTGGTTCAAATTTCACCTCTACCATGAATGTAGTAGGTAACCTTAAGGCTCCAAGTGAAACACAGTGGCTTAGAACTGCACCATGTGGGATACCGATCGATCTTACAGGGTTGTTGGGAAGGATTACACCAACATAATGTAGGCAAAGTGCTTTGAACATTCAGAAGCACTGTATAAATGTGGCTGGAGATCTGTGTGGCCATTGGGCAGCTGCAATAATCTCCAGGTATATCCCTTTGCTCACCTTGCAGACAAAGGTCCGTATAGTTAAAGCTATGGTTTCCCCAGTAGTGATGTATGGAAGTGAGAGCTGGACCATAAAGAAGGCTGATCGCCGAAGAATTGATGCTTTTGAATTATGGTGCTGGATGAGACTCTTGAGAGTCCCATGGACTGCAAGAAGATCAAACCTCTCCATTCTGAAGGGAATCAGCCCTGAGTGCTCACTGGAAGGTCAGATCCTGAAGCTGAGGCTCCAGTACTTTGGCCACCTCATGAAAAGAGAAGACTCCCTGGAAAAGACCCTGATGTTGGGAAAGATGGAGGGCACAAGGAGAAGGGGATGACAGAGGATGAGATGGTTGCACAGTGTTCTCAAAGTTATTAACATGAGTTTGACCAAACTGCAGGAGGCAGTGGAAGACAGGAGTGCCTGGCGTGCTCTGGTCCATGGGGTCACGAAGAGTCGGACATGACTAAATGACTAAACAACAACATATCCCTTGGCTACCATCGCATTCCTCCCTCAATGCACAGTCTAAATTTTCACAACCCATAGGTCACGCCATGTTCGCAGAAGCAAGATAGCTTCTCCAAGTACCATTGACCTGGCCTCCCTTTCTAACTGGTACACAGCAAACAGAGAAAAGGAGCACCCCAACTCCATGTTGGGGTAAGCAATGTGTTGACTTCCAGATGCTGATGGACTCCAGCTCCCACCATCCCCGATTATTCACCATGCTGGTTGGTGCTGTTGGGAACCAGAGCATAGCATGATCTCTAGAAGGTGTTCCATTGGCTACCACTGCTCTAGGTTACACAACTTGGCAACTGTACCCCGCTATGCATACCTTGCTCTTGTAGAATGGCAAAGCTAATGAACCTCAACCTGTACCTGATCTACTAATGTGGCTCTTCACAAAGAAAATAAAGAAGGTTCATGACACCATGTGCTGCAACTGTTAAGAGTGTTTCAGACTACAATACCCAGCATCCCTAACTAGCAGGATCAGTGGTCAGGAATTATGGAAACAGTGATCCAAAACCAGCTGGAGACCCAAGTTTGGGAAACACTGGACTAGGACCTGGGAGGCCAGGGTTCAACATCCCCACTCGGTCATGAAGTTCCTCTGGGTGACCATGGGCGGGTCACCATCTCTTAGCCCAGGCTTCCTCAACCTCAGCCCTCCAGATGTTTTGAGACTACAATTCCCAGCATCCCTGTCCAATGGTCCTTCTAGCTAGGGATCACGGGAGTTGTAGGCCAAAAACATCTGGAGAGCCGAGGTTGAGGAAGCCTGTCTTAGCCTAAACTACTTCACTGGGTTGTTGTTACGTAAAGGTAAAGGGACCCCTGACCATTTGGTTCAGTCGTGACCGACTCTGGGGTTGCAGTGCTCATCTCCCTTTATTGGCCGAGGGAGCCGGCGTACAGCTTCCAGGTCATGTGGCCAGCATGATTAAGCCGCTTCTGGTGAACCAGAGCAGCACATGGAAACGCTGTTCACCTTCCCGCCGGAGCGGTACCAATTGATCTACTTGCACTTTGACGTGCTTTCAAACTGCTAGGTTGGCAGGAGCAGGGACCGAGCAACGGGAGCTCACCCCGCGACCTTCTGATTGGCAAGTCCTAGGCTCTGTGGTTTAAGGGAGGAGCAAAAACCATGTGCTGCCACCCAGAGCTCCTTGGAGGGGCAGAAAGCTAATAAATAAATGTACCCCCAGAGCTAGACTCATCTCTGGACAAAGATGTACTAGGGCAGCAACCGGCATTCCATAAGCAGACAAGTTGGCTGCAAAGAATCCGCCATGCATCCAGAAGGGTAGTTGTCAAACCTTACTCCAGCTTGCAGAAAATGTGACTAGTGAGTTGCCACCATTTTTATCTCCATCTGTAGCAAAAACCATAAAAAAAAATCAAGGAACCATTTCTTTTCTTTTCACTTCTCAAGGAACCGTTTTTCTTTCCCCCACAAAGGCACTGCTTTGCACACAAAAGTTCCCAGGTTCAATCCCTGCCATCTCCTGGTATGGCTAGGGAAAACTTCTGGCCTGAAACCCCAAAGAGCCGCTGCCAATCAGTGTAGGCAATAATAGGCTAGGTAGACCAACTGGTCCGATTCGATATAGGACAGGTTCCTAGGCATCGTTTTACAAGTGCTTTGTGCCCATGTAAACAAGAACAATGTATGGAAATGTCAGGTCAAGCCAAGAACAGGTGCTCATTTAAAATAAAAATATTCAGTTATATTTATTCACATATTAAAACTGTACAAGCTAAAGGAAAAGGACATCGAACACTTCCGAAGACTATTTCTTTACAATATGCAATATAACAGATATCCAAACTAGAACTGTTAAACAAGGTAGACGACAGGGACAGCCAAGAAAGCAATTTGGAGAGCTTGTTCCGTTTTGTTTGTTTTCTTTAAAAAAAAAAGGCATTTAACAAAAATAGATGTTAATCAGCTACCAGTATTATACAATGATAAATATTTCAAAAAATATATTAAGTTATATGGAGTTTATGGATTTGACAGGAAATCCACAGAAATCCCAGCCTTCACATGGACTTCCAAATAGACCAATTAAAAACAAACAAACAAGCATTCCAATAGTTAAGAACTGGTTCTGCAGACTTTACTGTTTTGGTATCAACATTCTTGTCGCCTACTTGTAGTGTAACTTATACTAACGTCATTATAACAAAAACACGTAAGCTATAATGCTCTGTGCAATACGGATCTGGCAGCTATATATTGACGAGTGGCCTCAGAATGTTTGCATTGCAGCACAGGTGGAGTTAAGCTCCTCATTCTTGTTAATACTGGCTCACATTTCACAAGGCAACATCTCCCCACCCCGTCCCGCCCCGCACCCCACAACATACACGCAAACACACAAAGAAGAAATCCAAACACATCTTCACTTGGGTTCCATTGCAAGCCCACCATTAACATTTAGCATAACATCCAGCGCTTAGCAGTTGCTGGGATGAACTGGGGCAACCGCAGCTCTCACACGCACCAAGATCCAAGATGCCCAACCTCAGGACTCAGAAATCTAAGCGGCATTCGTTTCCCACTTGTACTGCTAGAATGTTATGTGCTTGTCAATGTTCTGCTCCGACTTTATAGTTAAAAATATATATATATATGCTTCTGTCTTCCAACCGTTATAGAAATATAGAATGGACTCTTCACCAGCATGTTGGCAGTGTTAGAAGAGAGTTTTCTCCACCTCGCCCTCCTTCCTGTAAGTCAAGTCCACTGATGTAGTCTTTTATCGCACCGCCAGGAGGAAGGCCAGCCCAGCCAAGCCAAAGCCAGCTGCCGCCATTATAGCATTGCTTATGGTACTGTTCTGGTCAGCTGCATCCGAGCCATGTTTGTTGAAGAAGTGATAGAAGCCATCCTAGGAAAGAAGAAAACAAAGTCTTATTTATTTATCAACTTTATAGCCCTCTCTTCCTCCAAAAGCCTTCCAGGGCAGCAAACGCACAAGCAACGAGCCAATCAACGGTTTCTAAACCAGTGCTAGAAACTCAAGATACAGAAGCTAGGTGCCAAACGGCTCCTTAAACCAAGGTTATATTTGCCAAAATGGACTGTCTAGTTGCCATTTTGGGGGAAGATGGCTCTAAAGTGTTATTTTACAAATGATGGATTGACTGTGATTGATCATCAGTTAAATATGTGGTTAGTTCAGATGATAACCTTGAGGTTAAGACCTTTGAGAACTTACAGAAGAAAAATCACTTCAACCAGGGACAGTCCACATATATATTGGCCTATTCCTACCTCTTTTGCTTAATGGTTACACAGACCATTCATAACGTAAGAATCTTCATCACAGCTGTGAGCAGGGCAGTGGGGTAAGTGAAGACAAGCCACAACAATTTACAGTAACGTTTCTTGACTGCTCCTGCTCAGAAAATGCATTCTGGTTCCCGAAATTCATTCTGATTGTGCAGATAAAATGTAAAGGACAGAATTCTACAGGATGTGCTGCTATGTGTGAAAACAGTCAATGTTTCAGTTATCCCCTAGGCATGCACCTCCAGATGGTGGGGAAGTCAGGTCCCATCCTGGTACCCGGAAATCTCCATTTGGTCACAAGTGGCTGATGGTCAGGTGCAAGATGTGCCTGGTGAACTTCAAACACTGCTCTCAAACACCACCATTTCATGTGCCCTGGACTCAGACCTAGATTAAGATCATGAGGCTAATGGGAGGCTAAATACAGCAACAAGAACAACTTGTCTGAAAGTTACCAAGTGTACTGAAATTAGAGAGATAATCTGCATCCATTTCCTTCAAGTGCTTTTCTTCTTCTCCTGTCTCTCAGCTGGCAAACTGAGGGCATGAAAATTTCTAAGGAACACAGGAACCTGCCTTACACCAAATCAAAACCATTGGTCCTTCTATCTTAGTATCATCAACTCTAACCAGTAGTGGCTCTCAGGATTTCAGAGGGGGAGGTCTCTCCCAGCCCTCCCTGGGGCCTTCTGTATGCAAGACAGATGATCTACCACTGAGCTAAGACCCTTCCGCTCTGACAGCCGAAACAGTTAATCCAGCCCTGCTTAGGCCCATGAGCCACTCAGTTCAGTGCTGCCCTGTGACAGAAAGGAACTGGCAGCTGCACGGCCAGATCTTTCTTCTGAATAATCAAGAACAGCAGTAATACGACTCCAGATGGTCGTGTTTGAACTCCTATTTGGCAGATGTCTATGTAAACAAGTTATGCTCTTAATTTCTTCCGGAACTTTGTTCTTTACACTTTAATTTGTGCAAACAATGGGGGCATTTTCCACCGAATGTCAGTTTACACTCCTGGCCAGCAGCTGCTGTGGGGTCATTAGCATTCAGGTGGGCTGCCTACAGAAGGGGAGTCAAGCCCTCAGCTCCTCTGTGGAGAGGGCACAATTAAGCCAGTCACCTTTTGCAGCTACTTGCTTGGACGTACAATGGGTTTTCCAAAGCAGAATCAAAATCCAGATCCTTAAGATACGAGTTTGGGGAACAAACTTCCACATTTTATTGCCATAAAAATCAGCCACAAACTGCTTAAGAATCAGCAGCAGGGCAATTAGTTGGACTTTGGGTGTTGCTGTTTTGCTGTTTTTTTAAAGAGCTTTATGATTAAAAAGAGAAACCGCAGGTTCCAAAAGACATTAAGGGCAAGAAGAGATCGACAGCCAACAATTTTATTTGAAAACCACATGAGAACAGTGTCTGGTCTGGGCTTCTGTATTTGTTCTCATCTCTAGCTCAGTTGCTTAGAGCATAGTGCTGATAATGCCAAGGTTGCAGGTTCGATCCCTGTATGGGGACAACTGCATATTCCTGCATTGGACAAGATAATCCTCAGGGTCCCTTTCCAACCCTACAATTCTATGATTTCTAACCTTTAGCATGAATTTCTAGGAACAGGACCCAGCAGTTACTTTTTTCTTCAAATTTCCCTCTAAGCCTCTGAGGGTGAAGAGCACTGACCTCAAAGCCTTGCTTCTGTGTAAAAGTCACAACCAAGCAAGCAGACTGGGCTGCGGCTGGAAGCCCAGTGCACAAAGAGGAGCCACACAAAGCCTTGCCTTTCTGCCACAATCAATGGCAACCCCATCCCACCTGCCATCCTCTGGAACAAGGCCAGCGTTGTTGGGAATCAAAGCTACAGAACTGCTGCAGTAAATGGCATCAGCGGAACACAAAATAGGACAGGGCACATAAGACTCTGAATACTGACGCTATTTCCTTTATAGGTATAGCGCAGAGATGAGAGAGCATCATGTGCAAAAGCCACATGAGCACCACAGCAGTGTGTGTGTGTGCTGGAAAGTGCTGGGCACAGTGGTTTCCAAACACATGTGAGACAGTCATGTGGTCCGACCATGTGACTAGGAACACATGTCCCTTCCATAGCTCATCTGCCACAGACTGGATCTGCAAGCTTCAAAGCAGATCCTTGCGCATAGCCGGGAAATGGGATCTGGTTACACCTTTCACAGGGGACAGAAAAAGAAGCTTTTGTCCACGACATTCTTTTATGCCTTCCTTTGTGAAGTAGGTGCTTTGGAGCACTGGTCCTCTGCAGAATAGGATTACAAAGGTGCCTTGGTGGGGAGTGAAGTGGGGCAGATTCCTCATCCAGCCAAAGAAGCTTGCTTTGAATGGACTTTTTACTTGGCCTGCTTGAAAACCGAGAACTGAATGCAGGTTTCTCTGTATTCTTTACCCGCAGTACTGTGGGAAATAGTTGCTTTGAAGTTGATTATTCAACATTCCTGGCAGAGGTTTAAACCCTCACCCACTCAACAATGGTTAGCACCAGATTCTTCGGAGAGGCAAGAAACTCTACACTGAAAGGAGTGGGGGCGGGAGAAAGAGCCGAAACCCCTTACAGTTAACATCAGGAAAGAGGCATTTCTGCTTGGGGCAGGGGAAAAAACAATAAGGAAAGCCATTCCTTTATAATTGCTGACCCATCAGATTAGCAAGGGATGTTTCTCCTTCCTTTATTTTTGTACCCATTCATGATGACCTCGGTTACATTCAAGAGAGAGGCGTTTTGCTCAAGGCTATATAAAAAGTTATGTTAACTCAGGAATTCCTGAACATGCTCACAACAAGCCTCTCTGTCAAGGGGGGTGGGAAGCTGGAGTTCTTTAGTTATAACAAGGCTTGGAAGGACGCCAAGCACTTAAGAATCTAAAATATTCTCCCTCTCCCTCTCATTCCGATTATATCCAAGACCAAACAAAGGCTTTTGTTGGCAGTGTTCTCTCCCGTTTCAGGTAGATTGCTGGGAAAGGAGGGAGAGCAAAGCTGCTAGAGGCCTGTGACAGACAACTGTTGTTGGCTTTGTCCGACCTGCACCGCTGGAGACATGGGAATCACAACTGGGGAGAGCTGCGCTCAGGGGTTTCCACTAGGCATGGAGTTGGTCACTGGGAGAAGCTTATACTTGTGCTGGCCCTTTGCACCATGACCCACTTTAACCTGCATCGCCCAATACTCAAGTCCCTTTGAGCCTGTATACACACAAGCAAGGACAACATGTGAGCAGGTGGTACTGAGCGGCATGTGCCAAGCAGTGCCATCCCCTGGCGGCCACACATCTTGCACACCAAGAAAAGAGTTTGGATTTGATATCCCGCCTTTCACTCCCCTTCAGGAGTCTCAAAGCGGCTAACATTCTCCTTTCCCTTCCTCCCCCACAACAAACACTCTGTGAGGTGAGGGGGGCTGAGAGACTTCAAGAAGTGTGACTGGCCCAAGGTCACCCAGCAGCTGCATGTGGAGGAGCGGAGACGCGAACCCGGTTCCCCAGATTACGAGACTACCGCTCTTAACCACTACGCCACACTGGCTCCCTGCCAAGGATGCTCGAAGGCCTCCTCCTATGTGGAAGGACCCATAGCTAAGTGATAGAGCATTTGCCCTGCACACAGAAGCTTCAATCCGTAGATCCTCCAGACAGGGCTGAGAGAATCCTACCTGAAACCCTGGAGAGCTGCTGCCAGTCAGTGTAGCCAATACTGAGCTACATGGACCAAGGGCGTGTCATGGAACACGAAGGCTTCCTGTGTTCCTGCAGACATTCATGCTGCAGGGGAAGGCTGGCTGGCGCACGCAACACCAGGGGCGCGGCCACACGGAGCAACCCTGCTTATGTGCTGGTCTGATGCACAAACACAACTTTTGAACAGGGCCCCAGGGGAATGCCATTCCTCTGCCTCAACAGAAACTCGCATCCAAAGCAGCTTCCCGTAAGCCAGTTTAACAGCCGTAGGCTTGGCCCGTGGTTTTTATGAGAGCTGGGGCAGCACGACCAGCCGGTCCTGCTGCACCTCTCTCCCACGCGAGCCCCAGATGATGATGATGATGAAGAAGAAAAATAAATCTGCGCTTCTTCAGCTAGGGAACTTCCAAGAAGAATTGCCAGCTGCTTCTGCCTTCATCAGCTTACTTGGAATAATGTATTCCAATTGTGGTCTTTCAGTTTCGCGGCTTTCGTACGTGTCAGCAGGAAAACTACAGGGCTAGGCAGCAAGGCAGAGAGCAAGGCCACATCACCACAGGCCTACTTTGGGAGCTCCAGCGCCAGATGTTAAGACGTTCGCTCAAAGCGCAAGACTCCCCTGCCTCAATAAAGCAGGCAGGAGTCAGCATGGGAGAACCGACACACCAACACAACCCCCAAGGACAGCAGCGGCTCCATGATCTCACTGCTCCCACCATACTGCCTATGGTGCCCCACCTAGAACTCTCAGACAGAATGGAATTCCATCCTGAAGTCCCATCCCTCTACCCTCTTCCATGCAGGTACCCTCTTAACTCATAGAAACAGGCCTTATATGGAGTCATCCCCTTGGTCAGTACTGCCTACACCAGCCCCTCTCAACCTCGGGTTCCCAGATCATAGAATCATAGAGTTGGAAGAGACCACAAGGGCCATCAAGTCCAACCCCCTGCCAAGCAGGAAACACCATCAGAGCACTCCTGACATATGGTTGTCAAGCCTCCGCTTAAAGACCTCCAAAGGAGGAGACTCCACCACACTCCTTGGCAGCAAATTCCACTGTCGAACAGCTCTTACTGTCAGGAAGTTCTTCCTAATGTTTAGGTGGAATCTTCTTTCTTGTAGTTTGGATCCATTGCTCCGTGTCCGCTTCTCTGGAGCAGCAGAAAACAACCTTTCTCCCTCCTCTATGTGACATCCTTTTATATATTTGAACATGGCTATCATATCACCCCTTAACCTCCTCTTCTCCAGGCTAAACATGCCCAGCTCCCTTAGCCGTTCCTCATAAGGCATCGTTTCCAGGCCTTTGACCATTTTGGTTGCCCTCCTCTGGACACGTTCCAGTTTGTCAGTGTCCTTCTTGAATTGTGGTGCCCAGAACTGGACACAGTACTCCAGGTGAGGTCTGACCAGAGCAGAATACAGTGGCACTATTACTTCCCTTGATCTAGATGCTATACTCCTATTGATGCAGCCCAGAATTGCATTGGCTTTTTTAGCTGCCGCGTCACACTCATGTCACACTGTTGCTCGACTACCACTCCCATCATCCCCGACTGCTGTCCCTGCTGACTGTGGATGATGGGTGCAAGAATGATGCTCTGCCACCAAGCTTCACCCTTTCCTCGGGGGATCAAGACCAGGAATTGTACAGCACGTGGGACCTCCAGAACCCCAAGCTGCCGAAAGGCACAAGTTGGAAGGTTGTCCTTGGAGAGATAACTTGCTTCCATCTCATAAGCTCAGGGCCACAGGCACCATTAGAAATTAGCCAGGTGCCAGGCGCCAATTGCGGCCATGTGATCTCGGGAGATCTCCCTCTGGCTGGCATCTCCAGCTTTCTTAAACAGCTAAGCAGATAAACTTATTTACTGCATTTATATCCCACCCTTTTCCTACAAGCAGTACATGGCTCACCACTCCTCCTCAGTTAATCCCTACAACAACCGTGTGAGGTAGGTTAAGAGGGTGTGTCTGGCTCAAGGTCACCCCTTTAGCTTCATGACTGACTGGGGATTTGAACCCCTATCTCCCAGCTCCTAGTCCAACACTCTAATCACTACACCACACTGCCTTCCTAGAGTTCTTCTGCTGTGGGGCAGCAATATAAATTAAGTAGGTGTATAAATATGGGGAAAGGAAAATGTGACTTAGAGAGAGATCTGCAATATTTCCATTGGAGCTTAAATTTGTTTTGTTCTGGATTGTTTTAATGTGTTATAAACCACTTTTGAGATTTTTTTCTTGAAAATATAAAGCAGTATAGAAGTGAATTTAATAATAAACTCCACTGGGGGTGGGGAGGCAATGGTGCCTAGACATACTGTTGTGGCGACTGCAACATGGGTTTAAGGTGCCATTTGGTGATTAGCTTACATATCTGAGTTTCTAATATTGGCCACAGATCCATTCCCGCTCCATGCCCAACACTTGTAGCTCCACAGAGACTAGACCCAGTAGTCATGCGAAGTCAGTTGTAAGCCTGGGCGATATATCCACCCAGGACTGGTATGAGGAGCAGACTGCAATGTCGGCTTCACTCAGCAGTACATCGCTGGTGAAACTGCCACCGCTCCCGGGTCCCTCTGCTAGCAGTGTCCACTGAAGGGGGTCAAGAATCCCTTCCTCCAGCAGGCGCCAAGAGCAGAGGGACTCAGGAGTGACGGCGCTTTCATTGCTGAGTGAAACCGCCATCCCACTCTGCCCTCATATGGCGCAGAGGGAGAAACAAGCTGTGAGGTGCCAATACAGCTTGTTCCTCCCTCTTCATCTTTAAATTGCTTAACTTAGAACTGTGCAGCTGTCCTTGCCTCAGTCCAGTAGTTAAAGGATCCCCCAGCACAGTGCTGGCTCCCACAAGCCGGTGGCAGAGTGGGGACTCCCTACAGCAAGCAGTTAAAGGAGCCCTGATGCTCCGCTTGCAAGTGGCGAGAGCACCGGGGCTGTCTCAGCTGGGGAGGGGGAACCTTCTCTCCCCCCAGATGAGTGGTGTAAACCCAGCCCACGAGTGCCTGGGTGAAACCGCCTCAGCTCTTGAGTGGAGAGCTGGAGTAGTTTCACCCAGTGTCTCGTGCGCAGAGGCCAACGCACCTTTGTTTTTTCAGCATCGCAGTGTAACGCCAAACCCTGATGTTTCGCTGGCGATAAACCGCGATTCTGAAAAGCTGTTATCGCCCAGCCCTAGTTGGTTGTTGCCGGCTAGTGTATTTATACAAAGCATGCTGTACTTGGCAACAACAACAAAGCACTTTGCACAAAACAAAGCTTCCTTGACCAACTGTGCAACTGTTACGCTCTTGCAAGCCGCACGTAGGTGACTTGCCATCGGTTTGGCCCTTGAGCGCATCACTGCCATTTTAGCTGGTCCAGAATACAGTTCATACACGACTGGTTGTTGAGCTTGTAACACCTATTCTGTGCACCAGGACAGCCAACATGGTGCCCTCCAGCTGTTGCTACTAGGCTCCAGTCATCCCTGGCCAAGATGGCTGGGGCTGATGGGAGTTGTTGAAGCACAACAGCAGCAAGAGGAAGCCAAGTTGATTGCAAGATGTTAGCCACGGGTGACACACTTGGTTCCAGATAAAGCTTCCAACGTACTCGTATTTTAAACCCCAAATGGCCAGACTCCTGAATATCTTGGCATCTTATATGTATGTACACAGTATCAGCTACATAGAACTTTCATCAGTCAACCAGCATTTGAAATTTGTCAGGTGCATTTTGCAGCTGGCTATCAGCTGCTTGTGACCAAGTGAAGATGTCTGGGTGCCAGGATGGTGCCTGACGTCTCCACCATCTGGAGGTGCATGCCTGGGGATCCTTGGATCTTGACTGCTTTCACACACTAGCAACACATCCTGTAGAATTCTGTCCACTATATTTTATTTGAACAATCAGAATGAATTTCAGGAACCAAAAAGTTGTCTTGAAAAATACAACTTTCAAGCCACCTGGCCTCAAGTCGGCAACCAGGCAGTCTGTTTTGGCAACTGTAACCCTGGTTTAAGGAGCCATTTGGCGCTTAGCTTATATATCTGAGTTTCTAACACTGCAATCAAGGTTTGGGCAAAACAAGTGACAGCTCCCATCAGTATTACAAGAACCCATTTCGTAGGACTCAGAGATGCCAGTTCAGTTTTCTATGATCTCAAGTACAATGGCAACATGCAAGATATTTCCTGGTGTGCAGGTGCCATGAAATGCCCGTTTCACATTTGTAATAACTCAAATCGTTTAGCAGCGCCTACAACTTTGGAACTCCCTCCCTAGAGATCAAGGTGGTGCTTTCAGTGTACTGTTTTCAGCACCTGCTAAAAACATTTCTGTTTAGATAAGCCTACCCAGATGCTTAGAAAGTTGAGCAATTTTAATCTGTTTTAGTATTTTAACTTTTGTATGTTTTAAAACAGGGTTGTTTTATCTTTTGTAAACTGCTTTGAAGGTTGTTGTTCTTTTTACATTCAAGCGGTGTATGAATTTTATGAAATAAATCAATCAAACAGGGTACCAGCCACACTCTTTCTAGCCCACTCTTCAAAGGGGCAGTCTTCATTCGAGCTGTGATGGGATGAAGAAGAGGTGGCTCAGGCATTTCCCAGTCTTTCCTTGCGAAGATACATCCCCTAAGCCTGCAGGGCAGGGATGGGGAAGCCTTTTCAGCCCGAGGATCATATATGCACTCTTCTCTGCAACCTTCCTGGGGCTGCAGGTCAGTGTCAAAAGTGGGCAGAGCAATGGAGGCAAATTCCTTTGCACAACAGGCTAGTTTCAAGACATAACAGCTCTCTTATCTGACCTTCCAGACACATAAGCAACATGCTCGGCGTTCAAGGACAAGGCAGGCAAACACAATCAAGGAAGGTTTGAAGCAGGGCTTGTCAGTGATGTGGCCTGGAGGAAAGTCCCAAGGACCAAACAGAGAGGTCTGGAGGGTCACGTCTGATCTCCCAGGCCTGAGGTTCCCCACACTGTTATAGGAGAACACACCTATCCATGCTAAGAAATCAAGCTACACCTTTATTTGGTGAAGGGCTATACCTCAGTGGTAGAGCATTGGCTTTGCATGGAGAAGGGTTCAAGTTCAACCCCCAGGTTGGGAAGGGAAATGGGACTCCTGCCCAAATCCCCAGAGAGCTGTTGCCAGTCAGTGTAGACAATATTGAGGTAGATGGATCAATGGCCTGACTCAGAATACAGCAGCTCCCCATGTTCCTATACTGCCTTCTTTTGGAAAACCACTTCGGCCAGCCAAGGGGAGCTTCCTTGCAGCTGGTCGTAATGATTGTATAATTGAACGAACTGAGCAAGATAATAATAACACTCCTTTGCTAAGGAAGAAGGGCTAAGATCCACCCACCATTTGACCCCAGGGCATCCACACTTCCTGTGGGGCATGGCTCTTGCTTTGAACAACATGGCTAAATTAACAGCGGGAAGAAAATTAATGCAAGCCAGCTGCACTGCACCTGCTGCTGAGCTAAAAAACCTGTAGGCAAGCCATAGCTCTCGTCTAGAGCCACCTTTGAAGTTACCACTGGGTGGATGCTGTTGTTTTTTAAGACTAGGCGTCCACCTCTTGAGGACACCCAGCAAGAGGATATGCAGAATGGTGGATGCCCCACATGTATGTAGAAGCCAGTAAATCCACCCCAGGGGCCCTATCTGCAGTGCAGACAGGTGAGATCACCATGTCTGGTGCACCAACGCACATTTGCAGGAGCAGCCTCTGCTGAAGGACGCAGCTACCTTGTTGCTCCAGACCATGTCCAGATAGAGGAGAACAGAGCATGGGGCTTTGCACTGCTGTTTTCAGATTGACAGATCAGAGTACAAACACAGCGCAGAAACTGTGCCAGTGGAAGACCCTCAGAGCAAAGTTTTTACTGCCTTCCATCATTAGATTGCTAGTAGCCAAGCAGCCTAGACTCCCAATACCTTCTATTATCTATGGAGCTGCCTGAATCCCATGCATCTATGCAGATTCTGCTTGCTTCTTTGGAAAAAAAGCTTTGCACTGTTGTGTTGTTGTTTTTTAAAGCAAGTTTCAAATGCTCATGGTTTGCAGAACGTAAAGCAAAGCAAAGCAAAAATGAAAGAGGCGACACAGGCCAAGCTTTTGCAGGGCACCTCGATTTCACACCTTCCCCCTCAGTTCAAGTCTTCCTGCCACCCAGGTCCTTCTGAAAGTATCCCAAGTTCTGAAGACGCCCAACCAAGTGTTAAGGTCAGACAGATACATTTGGTTGTACAACTGATTTCAAGGGCAGAACCCGAGCTCTCTCTGTGTCAGCGCCCAGCAAATTGCTAGCCAGCTGGGCATATGCCATGCAGTTGCCCCAGAAGCGAAAACTCAAAATGGAGCATCGTTTCTGAGCAAGGGCACCCATTTGGTTGCTGCAAGACCAAGATACACCAAAGCAGCCTAATTTAAGAGGGACAAAGACCACAATATGGAATGGAAAAGGGGGACGGGGAAGAGAGAAATGAGAACAGACGCCCGATCAAAGCTCTTTCTCACGGTTTGTCACAGCCTTCTGCTTCCCTTATATGGGAAAAAAATTATCCAGGCCTCCCTAGCAGTCATTCCTCTTTCTCTCGCCCTCCCCCCCTTCTCCTGTACGTCGCTGCTCCCCTTGTGGTCTGTACTGGGGTTATGGGGAGAGGGAAGCAAAAGGAGGCGCCGCTCGCCACCCCATAGGAAAGAAAAGCCTTAGATTTTTTGGAGAGGATGGTGGGGCGGGAGGAGGGAAGGTAATGTGCGTATTAAAGCGCCGGAGCGAGAAGTCAGCTGGCGAAGCGCGCGTGCCAAGGTCATTCCCAGCGAGGAGTCCGCGTCCAGGACTGGGAAGGGGCGGGCGGGCGGTGGGCCCTGCAGAATGGGAGGTGGGCATCGGGCCGGCTCTGCTACAGGAAGCGGGGCGCAGCGGGTGAGATTGCAAAAGCACCATAAGGCGTGCACAGCCGCCCCCCCCAAACCTCCGGAAGAGAAAGGGGTACCCAAAGGAACGCTAGGGCTTTCTACGGTTGCGCGCTCCTTTGCGCTCGGTAGCGCGCAACAATGGGGGGGGGGGAGGGAACCCGATTCATCTTCCTCACCCTCCCACCCCACAGCGCTGCAGGCATTGGGAGCGAGGAGGAGGAGGAGGGAGGGTGGGCAAAGGGAAAGCGGCCAAGGCCAGATCGGGGACGGAAGCGCAGCCATTACTGCGCGAGCCGAGAAAAGGCTCGGTCCGTTCCGCAGCCGGCGGCGAAAGCGGGAGGTTGCCCAAAAGAAGGGTGATGATGGGGAGGGGGCGCCATGGATGTCGCAGGAGGAGCGGGAGGGGGCGCAGGCCGCTCGGGGGGCGGGGTGGGGAAGGGAAGGGGGTCGCGCCTGCCCTCCCTCCCGCCCGGCTGGCCGCCCCCTTGACCGTGCGCTTACCCAGCCGCCGTGCGCCTCCAGCCACTCTCGCTTCTCCCCGGCCAAGTAGGCGGCCAGCGCCTCCGCCAGAGCGGCCGTCTGGTCGCGAGCGCCGCGCTCGGCCAGCGCCGCCGCCAAGTTGCCGGCGAACACGACCAGCGCCACCACCCGGCCCCAGTTGAGGCCGCCCTCGGCTTCCATCTGCGCCGCCACCCGGCCCAGCAGCGCGGCCGCCTCGCCCGGCTCCTGCGGCAAGGCGGCCGCCGTGCAGGCGCTGCGGAAGAAGGGCCGCTCGCGGCTCTCCAGCTCGTCGGCCACCCGCCGCAGCGTCTCGGCCGTGCGGCTGGGCGGCAGCGCCGCGGCGCCCCCGCCGCCGCCGCCGAGCCGGTGCTGCAAGTAGTCGGCCATCAGCTGCACCGTCTCCTCGCGCAGCGCGCCCGGCATGGCGGCCCCCTCGGCTGGCGCGGCTGAGGCGCAAGAGCGACGACGGGGCCCAGTGCCGGCGCCTCGGCGGACTAAGAAGCCGCCCACGCGTCCCCGGCCGGCTTCACGGCGCGCCGGCTCCGCCCCGTCTCTCGTTTCCCCAGCAGGGCTGGCGCGAGGGGCGGAGCGCCTCCCTCTCGGCTCCGCGGCGAGGCGGAGAACAGCAGGCGACGAGGAGGAGGGGGCGGCGGCAGCCGGAAAACGCCTGCAAGGGTCCCCTCCGCGGCGCCTGGACCGGGCGAGGGGGCGCTTACAAGCCCCATCCAGTCAGCTGGGGGTCTTGGGGAGGGGCGCGCAAGTACCTGGGAGTGCGCCTAATTCTCTTCAGCTGGGGGGGGGGTTTACTTCTGAGTAGACCTGCCGGCCTTGCTTGCAGTGCGTTGGGACCCAATTCCGCCAAGAACAAGGGATGCCGAGGAGCTGTCCTTCAAACGCCACATCCTCAGGGCATGGGCGTAGACTGGATTTTTGTTGGGGGGCAGGACTTGGTTAGGGGGCTCAGAACCGACGTGATTGGTCTCTTAAGTATTTCTATTGTTTTTCTTGATGGGGGGCAATTGCCCCCCCCCCCCGCTTTCGCTCCGCCCATGCCTCAGGGCCAGGATGGGTGCGTCTGATATTTGGCACCTTGACTACTGGGGTTGTTCATAAGCTAAATTATATGCCACCTTTGGCTTCTCATGATCTCAAGGAGGTGTCCATGGTTTTCCTGCCCATTTCATCTTCACAGCAACCCTGTGAGGTAGCTCAGGCTAAGAGGCGGTGAATGGCAGAAGGTCACCCGGTGAGCTTCATGGCTGAGTGGGGATTCGAACCCTCGTCTCCCAGGTCCCAGCCCAACGCTCAAACCATTACGCCGTACTGGCTCTTATTTCTTGCATTTATTAAATTTATAGACCACTTTCATCTTCCAAGGAGTTTAAAGTCACGTGCGTGGTTAGGCTAAGAAATGGTGGCTGGCCCAAGGTCATGTTGCAGTGATTAGGGAAGGTAGATCAGTCAATTAAGGAATCTTTGATCCAGTAAAAAGATGTTCCCAGTTAATCAATTCACTGGCGTTTTTTTAAAAAAACAACTTTTACAGATGTTTATAAAAGCTGCAGGTGGCATGCCCCACCAGTGAGAGAAGGGAGTGGACAGTCTCTCTTAGTATACAGTGGTGCCCCGCAAGACGAATGCCTCGCAAGACGGAAAACTCGCTAGACGAAAGAGTTTTCCGTTTTGGAGGTGCTTCGCAAAACGAATCTCCTATGGGCTTGCTTCTCCTATGGGCTTGCTTCGCAAGATGAAAATGTCTTGCGACTTCCTGCGGGTTTTTTTCCCTCCCCCCCCTTTTTCTAAGCCGCTAAGCCGCTTATCAGCTGATCCGATAAGCCGCTAATAGCGCTAATCCGCTAATCTGTCAATGGGCTTGCTTCGCAGGACGAAAAAACCGCTAGACGAAGAGAATCACAGAACGGATTCTTTTCGGATTCTTTTCGGATTCTTTTCGTCTTGCGAGGCACCACTGTAATGTATTTCCAGTGACATTTGGGCCACATCCAAAAACAAAAATCATGTTCTTTCCTCCTCTTTAGGGCTGCTATTTTTCTCATAACAGGGAATGTATGCATATTCTAAACTAATACATTAAATTACTGCAGTGCCTACAATGAGCAGATTAAAGGCCTCACCCGCACTATGCACTTGAAGCTTTCCCCCCAAAGAATCCTGGGGACTGTAGTTTGTTTAGAGTGTTGAGAGTTGCTTGGAGACCCCTATTCCCTCCACGGACCTACAATTTCCAGAGTTCCCTGGGAAGAGGGATGGGTGGTTAAACCACTTTGGGAAAGGTAGTTGTGGGCAGGAGGAAACCGGGGTGGGGGTCTCTTGACAATTCTCAGCAACCTAAACAAATTACGTTCCCCAGATTCTTTAGCAAGAGCTGTGACTGTTTAAAGTGGTATAAGACTGCTTTAAATTTACAGTGCAGATGGGTTTTAAGAGTGCTGTAATCAGGTGATGGCCATCAATATATTGTCTTGACCTAAATAACCTGCCTTCTTAACTCGTTACTCTCTTTTGTCTGAGCTGCTCCAGCTGCTGCTGCTGCAGCATGTAAATGTAACATAAGAACAAGATAATCATGGTTTCATAAAGTGATTGGTTACAATTTTTAAATGTTGCTAATATAATAGTAACATTGATATTTTGTACTTTTGAGTTCTGCTAGGCATATTGTTTTCTTTCGTGTTGTATTTAACTTTGTTAAATTTTGTTAAATTTTGAGGTTGCTTTATACTGTATTTTTATTTTATATATTGTTTTGATATTTTGTTTAATATTTTGACTTTATTTTGTACATGGTTTTGATATTCTTTTGCATTATATTGGACCTCTACATTGTATATAAGTTTCTGACACTCTGTTATATTGTATTTGAGTTCTATTTTATGTTAAAAAGCAAATAAAAATGAACACTAAAAAAACATATATATATTCATTCCAGGGGGTTCTAGGTACTTACCCAAGGTTTGTGTTTCCTTTGGGAAAGAGGTACAGTGGAGGTGTGGTGTCTTTATGGTATATGGTTTGTTTACACATACAGTCATGGGAAAAAGAAAGTGACTGGGAGTGGCCGCTGAGACCATATAACACCAGGCCTGAAAGACCTACATTGGCTCCCAGTACCTTTCCGAGCACAATTCAAAGTGTGGGTGCTGACCTTTAAAACCCTCAATGGCCTTGGCCCAGTATACCTGAAGGAGCGTCTCCACCCCCATCGTTCTGCCCAGACACTGAGGTCCAGCGCTGAGGGCCTTTTGATGGTTCCCTCACTGCAAGAAGCAAAGCTATAGGGAACCAGGCAGAGGGCCTTCTCGGTGGTGGCACCCACCCTGTGGGATGCCCTCCCATCAGATGTCAAGGAAATAAGCAACTATCTGACTTTTAGAAGACATCTGAAGGCAGCCCTGTTTAGGGAAGTTTTTAATGTTTGATGTTTTATCATGTTTTTAATATTCTGTTTGGGAGCCGCCCAGAGTGGCTAGGAAGACCCGGCCACATGAGCGGGGTATAAGTAAAATAGTAATAATAATAATAATAATAATAATAATAATAATAATAATAATAATAATACACCCTCTTTGAATTCTGTGGTTTTGCATATGAGGACATAATGACAATCATCTGTTTTTAAAAGGTCTCAAAATTAGGTAAGTACAACCTCAGATGAATGACAACACACAACCTATTACAGTGGTGCCCCGCAAGACGAATGCCTCGCAAGATGGAAAACTCACTAGACGAAAGAGTTTTCCATTTTGGAGGTGCTTTGCAAACCGAATTTCCTATGGGCTTGCTTCGCAAGACGACAATGTCTTGCGAGTTCCTGCTGGTTTTTTCCCTCCCCACCCTTTTTCTAAGCCGCTAAGCTGCTTATCAGCTGATCCGATCAGCAGATAAGCCGCTAATAGAGCTAATCCGCTCATCCTTCAATGGGCTTGCTTCGCAAGACGAAAAAACCGCTAGACGAAGAGAATCACAGAACGGATTCTTTTCGTCTTGCAAGGCACCACTGTACACCATGTCATGATTTATGCATCTATAGCAGGCACAGACAACCTTCAGCCCTCCTGATGCTTTGGCCTACAACTCCCATGATCCCTAGCTAACAGGACCAATGGTCAGGGATGATGGGATTTGTAGTCCAAAACTTCTGGAGGGCCGAAGATTGCCTATGCCTGATCTATAGGGTGGTTCACAACAAGGCCTGAGCTATTTTGTTCCTTTGAATAAAGAGTTGGGTGATTTATTGTTTTATTGCTGACTTATGCCTGAGTCTTAGCTTCTGACACTGTACAAATGTATAATTTGCATTAATTGCTCCACCCAATTTTTCCTCTGACCCTGCAACCCACTTGCATGTGCCCCCTGCCCCTTGAAGGTTGCCCAGAAGTGAATATGGTCCTCTGGATGTTGCTGAACTGCAACTCCCATCATCCCTGGCCTTTGGACATGCTTGCAATGGCTGATGGGAGTTGCAGTTTAGCGACATCCAGAGGTCCAACGCTTTCCCACTCCATCAGGGGCACCTTGCCAGTGCTCACAGCTGGTTCCACCTCCGTGTGAATGGACTTCCCCTTGCTTAGTGTTGTTACCGACAGGCCTTGGCACTGAAATGAAAAGAAACACGGCCTTCACTTCAGGATTGGGAGTTTCCAGGTTTCCAATCAACAGAGAGTTAGTTTCAGTTTCCCAAGAAATTACCTAACCTTGATATCAGCTGAAATGGTTGTGTTTCTTCATCACTCTTTCCTCTATTCTTGAGAAAGTTATTCATGACCTAAGTTGTAGACCTCTTTGTGATCAACAGAAGATTTATTGTTGTTCAACACTTTTCTGCCATGGAGGAATCCTCTTTAGCAGGCATAGGAAAACTTGGCCCTCCAGATGTTTTGGGACTTCAATTCCCATCATCCCTGACCACTGGTCCTGTTAGCTAGGAGTGATGGGAGTTGTGGTCCCAAAAACATCTGGAGGGCCGAGTTTGCCTATGCCTGCTCTTTAGCATACCTTCCAACATTTATCCAGTGAAAACAAGGATGTCCTATTTTTATTTTTATTCCCCACCCGTCTGACTGGGTTGCCCCAGCTACTCTGGGTGGCTTCCAACATTTATAAAACCATAATAGAACATTAAACATGTAAAAACTTCCCTATACAGGGATGCCGTCTAAAGGTTGTATCTCCTTGTACTTATCTCCTTGGCTTGGGGAGTCACATAACTCCATACCCTCCAACATTTATCCAATGAAAATAAGGGGCATCCTACCACACCCTCCAATATTTCTCAGATTAGGAACATCCTAACGAAAAGCGGGACATTCTGGAATCAAATCAGAACCCAGGATGGCTTCTGTAAATCTAGGACTGGGTCCATCTTTAGTGGAAGACGAGGAGCTCCCCAGGGCAAACATCCCTGAGGAGAAGTCTGTGTCAAGGGATTGTGAGGTAGACATGGAGTCCTGGCAACCCAACCTCTCCATCAAGACAATAGACTGAAATTGGAGATGGATACCAAGCAGCCACCAAGTCCTACAGGCTCACCCAGCTGCTAGATGCCAGGAGTGCCTGTAAGCAGAATCATTTAAACCAGGCTTCCTCAACCTTGGCCCTCCATATGTTTTTGGCCTACAACTCCCATGATCCCTAGCTAGCAGGACCAGTGGTCAGGGATGATGGGAATTGTAGTCTCAAAACATCTGGAGGGCCGAGGTTGAGGAAGCCTGATTTAAACAATGTCCAGAAAGAAAAGAAACCAATATTTTACTGACCAAAACCAGTACGTAATATAAGAAATAAACAGGGAAGTTTTGTCTTTCTTAGTAGTTCAGGCCTAGTCCATAGAAGAGACACATATGACTAACATGCAGTGGAAAATCTCCTCAGAACTACACAGACAATAAGAACTTGTGTTACCTCAGCAAGGATCATGCCAATTAACCCATCGTTACTAACTGAATGGCCCCTGTTGTGCTTCCAACAATGCCTAGCTGAAGAACAAGGACTCCCAAGGGCCTGGAGTTCCTGGGGACTGAACCCTAGGCCTTTGATTTCAGGGACACCTATGTGCACCTAGGTTCATGTGGATCCAATCCAGTACAGTGGTACCATGGTTCTCGAACTTAATCCGTTCCGGAAGTCTGTTCAACTCCCGAAACCGTTTGAAAACCAATGCACAGCTTCCAGTTGGCTGCGGGAGCTTCCTGAACTCAAGTGGAAGTCGCATCGGACGTTCAGCTTCCGAAAAACGTTTGAAAACAGAACACTTACTTCCGGGTTTTTGGCATTTTGGAGCTGATTTGTTCTCAACAAGCCGTTTGAGAATCAAGACACCACTGTAGTGGCAAAAACTCTTTTTTCCCAGATAATACATGTACAAGTCACATCAAGCAACTGTTTCACAAAGCAAGGAATGACTCGTTGAACACGGTGCTTGTTGTCTGCAGCTTTTATACTTATATGAGCATATATTATACTTGTATGAGCATGATTTGAAGATGAATTATACAGTGACTGGTTCATTAAGAACAAACTTTTAATCAAACTGTTTAACTGGCTGAGAGTGCATTCCTCAGAGCAAAGTTTCAATGAGGTCAATGACATTTACTCCCATGAAAGTGTATATACAACTGTAGCCTAAAAACGTTGCATTTCACTTTCTCTGTATATCTTCAAAACACACTTGAAACGCTTTCTTTCCCTCAAAGAATTCTGGGCATTGTAGTTTAGCCCTCACAGAATTCCCAGAAACCCTTAATGAACTACAGTGCCCAAAATTATTTGGAGGGGGACGTGCTTTAAAAATGTAGGATGTACACAGTCTTAGTCTAGACTAAGGCAATGCTGCAATCCTATACAGTGGTGCCTCGCAAGACGAAAAGAATCCGTTCTGTGATTCTCTTCGTCTAGCGGTTTTTTCGTCTTGCGAAGCAAGCCCATTGACGGATTAGCGGATTAGCGCTATTAGCGGCTTTTAGCGGCTTATCTGCTGATCGGATCAGCTGATAAGCGGCTTAGCGGTTTAGAAAAAGGGGGGGAATGGAAAAAAAAACCCGCAGGAACTCACAAGACATTTTCGTCTTGCGAAGCAAGCCCATAGGAGATTCGTTTTGCAAAGCACCTCCAAAATGGAAAACCCTTTCGTCTAGCGAGTTTTCCGTCTTGCGAGGCATTCGTCTTGCGGGGCACCACTGTACGAAGGTATCTGGCAGTAAGCCCTGCTGAACTTGGCCTTCCTTCTGTAAGGCGTGCATAGGCTTGTGTTGCACAAGATCCAAAAAACCCCGTCTTCATATTGGGAACACATGGCAAAATAAACAAAACGTTGCATCATCAAAAAGCATTCAGAAACAATCAAAGAGCCAAAGATTCTCAATATGTAAAATACAATTTATTATACTGAGGCCATTTGTAACTATCAACACAATATATTCCATTCAAAACTCAAAATATATCATCAATAAATACTGCCTAATCAGAGGGTGCAGTGTGTCGACTTAGTTATTGCACAATGAACTCTTAACGTTTACAGGTTTTTTTATAGTGCATTTTGATTTGTTACAGGCATAAGCACAGAAATCCATTTTCCAAACCAAAACCGTGGGAAGTGATTTGTCAAGGTCTGCAGAAGACTCAATATGTTCCCATGTAACAACAAAATACCAGCTACACTACATAGTTGCTTATGCAGCTAGAAACCTCCATATCTAGTATCAGTAGATTTACATCTCCTTTTTTTCTTATTTAAATATTTTTTTAAAAAAACAACAACAACTATGCCCTATTAGTGAATTTCAGATTGTGGGCTGAACTACCAGCTACCAAAAGCTCAATAATTTAAATCTGGATTGAAGCAATATAATTTACACTTTCTATATTATTAGACAGTATCCTTTGCAAACAGCTAGCATTTGGAGAACTTTGGTGCTGTCATAGAACTGCCCTAACTGAATTCAGTGCAAACATAACTTTTTTTCACTTCCAGGGTAATTTCTGAAAAAAATAAAATCAGTTTTTTTGAAACTCTGCAGCCTGGTTAATCTTGAACAAGGAAAAAGCCAGTTGTGGAGGGCACCAATTGGCTAGCATCTATGACATTACTAACTGCAGAGGCATTTGACTGGTGTACTTCTCTACTTGTATTCTCAGCTCATGAGAGGCACCAGGTTCCCATGCTGCTTTATCAGTTTAGCTGGAAGGAGTGGGAGTCTTCTTCTTTCTCCCTGCCTCCAGCAGGAAAGTAATGGCATGCAACCTGCTTTTTCCCTGCTCACAACTGATGTTGCTTTTCAGCATGGAAAGATGCAGGACTGAGAAATACCCATTTGTTGATTTTCCCCATCTAGGACCGAGTCTGAGCATTGGTCCACCTGGCTTAAAGGTAAAGGGACCCCTGACCATTAGGTGCAGTCGTGGCCAACTCTGGGGTTGCAGTGCTCATCTTGCTTTATTGGCCGAGGGAGCCGGCATACAGCTTCCGGGTCATGTGGCCAGCATGACTAAGCCGCTTCTGGCAAGCCAGAGCAGCGCACGGAAACGCCGTTTACCTTCCCGCCGGAGCGGTATCTATTTATCTACTTGCACTTTGATGTGCTTTCAAACTGCTAGGTTGGCAGGAGCAGGGACCGAGCAACAGGAGCTCACCCCGTCACGGGGATTCGAACCACCAACCTTCTGATTGGCAAGTCCTAGGCTCTGTGGTTTAACCCACAGTGCCACCCGCATCCCTCCACCTAGTTACAGGGGCGTAAACTGTCTGGCTTTCCAGGATTTTAGACAGCCATCTTTCCCAATCCTTCTTGGAGATGCTACTCTGCATAGAAAGCCTGTACTTTGCAAATAATCTGTGCCTCATTCTCTGTGTCTTATGAACAAAGCTTCTGTTCATAAATAAGATAGGAACCTTAATTCACCAGTCCCTTTTACAAAAGGCCACATTCACAATGAACTGTAGTTTAGCATGATGTGGATAAGTCTAGCCTCCTTAGGAGCCTGTGTGCATGGCTAGAAGATGGGAGTTTGGGAGCTTTTGTATCTAGTTAAGGTAAAGTTAAATGGATCCCTGACCATTAGGTCCAGTCGTGCCAGACTCTGGGGTTGCGGCGCTCATCTCGTTTATTGGCTGAGGGAGCCGGCATACAGCTTCTGGGTCATGTGTCCAGCATGACTAAGCCGCTTCTGGCAAACCAGAGCAGCGCACGGAAATGCCCTTTACCTTCCTGCCGGAGCGGTACCTATTTATCTACTTGCACTTTGACGTGCTTTCGAGCTGCTAGGTTGGCAGGAGCAGGGACCGAGCGACGGGAGCTCACTCCGTCGCGGGGATTCGAACCGGCAACCTTCTGATCAGCAAGTCCTAGGCTCTGTGGTTTAACCCACAGCACCACCTGCGTCCTAGTTAGCTGCATCTAGTTAGTTGTATCAAGTTAGCTGTATCTAATTGTGATTTGTATGTTTTTTTGAGCAGCAAAATGTGGTTCATACTAAACTTCATACCTAGTTTCAGATAAGCTCAATGTCAAACCATAGTTTCTGAAGCACACGTGCTAAAATTAACTATAGTTAAGTGTTCATCAAAGTTCTGCAAAAGAAGAAGGAAAGGAGGTGTAACAGAACTCAAGAAATCAGACTTGTTCGTGGTGTGTAGGGATGGGAAGGTTGTGGCCCTCAAAAATGTTTTTGGGCTGCAACTCCCATCAAGCCCAGTCAGGGATGATAGGAGTTGTAGTCCAACTCCTGGAAGGCCACAATGTCCAAATACAGCCACTCTAATGACCAGGTAGGGTGCTCAAATTCTAACTAGGTTGGTGTGCTTACCCTTTAGGGAATTTTGTTTGCCAATCAATCATTCATATCCACGTGTTGTGTAAAAGCTTACATTTCTCCAATAACTATTTGCCAATGACTCTAGTGCCGTCGACTCATAAATGGGTTTAGTGAGTACCTAGCATTTAGCATCTTTATAATGAACATAAAATCCCTCCAATTACAGAATGCAAACTTTCCAAGGAAACACATGACTAGCATTTCACAAGCATATACATGAAAACTACGGTACTTTTCATTTCAATTTTGCTGCACGCTTAAAAGTTGTTGCAGTTCAGAACACAAAGATTATATTGCTGCATCTATAAACAGTTAAAAAAGAGACTGAAAGGATTCTTCTTACAAAAAAATACACTTTTATATAACACCCATTATCTTCAACAGGAAATTTTGTGGCTTGGTAGGATCGGATCCTGGAAATAGCTAACTTAAATGCAAACTTACTTTATTTTTAAAGTGACTGAGTTGAGCAAAGCAGTAAAGTGTAGTGCCAAAGTATCGCTTTCGAATTTCTCAACCATGGTGAAAGAAATGGGGAAAATGGCACGTCTGCATGTGGTGTAAGTTTCTGAAGGATCTGCCCCAATTTCCGTACCCTTTTAGTAACAACCAGCTGATACTGAGCATAGCTGTCAACTTTTCCCTTTTCTTGCGAGGAATCCTATTCAGAATAAGGAAATTTCCCTTTAAAAAAGGGAAACGTTGGCAGCTGTGATACTGAGTGCAATCCACACCCAACAGAAACAAATGGCCTAAGAAAACCCATTGATTTTTAAATTTGTCTGAATTGCAATATTGTTTTTCTTTTTAAAAAAGCTTCACAATCAATACGCAACCAAGGAATGTTTCAAGAGTCCGGGCTCATTTAGTTGCTCCATATAAACTGACAGTCTAGAAGGGTGACAAAACGTGCTTCTTCTTCACAATTGTTTGGAGCAGGGATGGGTCTCCTGTGAGACTCTAGACTGGTGTTTCCCAAACTTGGGTCTCCAGTGCTGTTGGACAACAAGTCCCATCGTCCCTAGCTAGCAGAACCAGTGGTCAGGAATGATGGGAACTGTAGTCTGAAAACAACTGGAGACCCAACTTTGGGAAACCCTGCTCTAGACCAGTGTTTCCCAACCTTGGGTCTCCAGGTGTTTTTGGACTACATTTCCCATCATCTCTGACCACTGATCTTGCTAGTTAGGGGTGGTGGGAGTTGTAGTTCAAAAACAGCTGGAGACCCAGGGTTGGTAAACACTGCTCTAGACACTGCTGGATTCCAAATCCCATCAGCCCCAGCCAGCATAGGCAATGATCAGGATGATGGGGGTTGTTGTCTAGCCACACCTGGTGGGCCACAGGTTCCTCATCCCTGGTGTGAAGTCTTACATGAAAGAGGGCAGGTTGTGTCATATCATGACCTGCCCACGCACTCTTCTCACATCACAGTAACACTCTCCCATTTTATTTTCACAACAACTCTGTCAGGTAGGGTAGATTGAAAGATAATGTATGGCCACAGCTCACCCAGAGATTCCTGGCTAAGGGGGGTGGGATTTGGGCCTAGTTTGACATACACCCTGGTGTGAGATCTTCTTATTATGGAAAACCCAGAAGGACAGGGAGAGGAAGGGCCAATCCTTCATATTTTCCCATTAGTGGCTTCTATGGAACAAGAGAATGAATCCTCAGATACTCTGGTTTTCTTTCCAAGCTGACTTCAGGAAGAAATGCAATTACACGCAGGTGCTAGATACATAATGTGCAGTGAAATACTAAATTCTGTTCCAACAGTTATTTTGACAGAGGTCTGGCTCGGATAATTATTAAACCATTTCTTAAAAAAAAAGGGTAGTTTCAAAAACAGAAGTAAAAACAGCTTATTATTATTAGTATACCACACATGGATTTCCCCACCCCATCCCCACTGTATGATAAAAGTATATTACCTTTTCTAACCAATAGTGAGTGTTTCTGGCCAACAACGTCATAAAACACTGACAACGTCGCATTCAATCTTTCAATTATCACCCTGTTGCATTTCCTTTCGTTATTGTAGCTTTTTCTTTTTCCGATCTGAGGTGTTCATTTCCCCCCCATCCCATTGCAATTTTAACACGTATCTGCCAACAGCACTGGGGGTTAAGCCCAGATCTAGAGAGAGAGAGAGAGAGAGAGAGAGAGAGAGAGAGAGAGAGAAGTCAAATGATGATGAGCATCAAAAAAGGGTTACTTGCGGTTTTCTAAAACAACCTGCTTATGTGACAATGGGAATGGGAACGCTTCTCTTAGTGGATTCATATATCCACTTAAGGATGCTGTTGTTGGGAAAACTTTGGCCTTCCAGATATGGCTGAAATATAATTCCCATCAGTCCCAGCAAGCATGGCCAACAACCAGCGATGATGGGAGTTGTAGTTTAGCATCACCCGCAGGCCAAAGGTTCACAGCAGCCTCCAACAGAGGAGAGTCTACCACCTCTTGTGGGAGTCTGGTTTTTATTATTATTAATTTAAATAGTGTATTTCTGGATCTATTATAAAACTTTCTGCAGTGTCTGCATATAGAAGCTTCTTAGAAACTGGGCGTCTAGCGTTGCAAGCTCCAGCTCTCTGCAACTGATTACCAGCAACAATTGAGGCAGGTGACTAATGTTACAGTGTTTAGGTGCTTACCAAAGACATTTTTGTTTAAGAAGGATTTCCCAGAGATGTGACCAAGTCATTTATGCAACAATTATATAACTGAATATTTTTTTTAATGGATTTTCAAAACCTGTATTTCTCTTTACACTACTCAACGACTTTACACTACAAAGCTGGCTATAAATGCATTTTATTTAATCATACTATTTCTGCATTAATCATAAGAGATGCTGATTTTGGGGAAAGAGGAAGGAAGTGGAAGAACGAAGAGCCCTTACTCTTAGAGTGTGATCCCAGGATCCTGAGCAGAAGGCCGTCCCATCAGGCGAAACCCTCAAAGTGCTAACTCGATTCTCATGGCCAAACAGGATAGAGACCCGAGCCCCTTTCAGAACATCCCAGACGTTTATGGTGTAGTCATTGTAGCCAGCAAACAGTAAGCGGCCTGCAGGAGGAATTCGTAAAGAATGATGGCATTACATGAACAACAACATTTCCAGGGCTTATACAATGGTACCTCAGTTTTCGAACACCTCCATAGTCGAATGTTTCAGAACTCGAAAGCCAAAAATCTGGAAGTAAAAGCCTCGGTTTTCAAATGCGTCTCAGAAGTCGAAAAGGAAACGCAGCTTCCATTTTGAGTTTTCCGAATTGAGGCTTCCATTTTGAGGTTTCCACTTTCAGTTTTCGAACATTTCAGAACTCGAACGGACATCCGGAATGGATTACATTAGAAAACCAAGGTGCTACTGTTCCCTGATTTTTAGCAAATAATCTTTCCAAGGAAGGGCACAGACAATGGTCAAATCTCCACATCTTGGTCAGCCAGTGGTTCCCCAACTTTTTCTTTCTTTTCTGGACCACTTAATGATTTTTCTGCTTGTTGTGCAGCAACTGAAATTCACTGTGCACCTGAATGTATTTTAACAACAACAACAACAATAATAATTTTATTTATACCCTGTCCTTCCCCGTTCAGAAAACTGGGCTCAGGGCGGCTAAAAACAAATTTAAAACACTTAATTGATGCAACAAAAAACAGCATAAAATACAATATAAAACGTGAATAACAATAAATTCAGAATTCAAAAATCAATTTAGGGGGGAAATCCATCCAATAAACATTAGATGATCACCATCTGGCTAAATTAGTCCTATTTGGGCCAGTGAGGAGACCAGGGGAGAATTAGCTGTGGGATCCCATAGCGGGTAATCATCATAAAAAGGGGAGGGGAGGAAGGAGAATAAAAGATCAGGTTAAGTTCAAATTGAAAGCCAGGCGGACTAGCTCTGTCTTATGGCTTCTTTTGTTTCTTATATATTGTATTTTATTGCAAGCCATAGAATTCAAATCGTAATACAATAAAATACAGCCTATGCAAAAAAAAAAAAAAAAGCAATTAGCATACAACTGAAAGTCAATATGAACATTTAATGTAAAGGATGCGCCATCTCCTGCCTCCATCCACAAATCCACAGACATCCTGCAGACCAGCTGAATGATGTTCTACTCCTCTTAGATCTCACTGCTAGGAAACAAACCATGACCCCCAGCTGAACCAGGATCATGGTTTCGTTTTGCTCCAGCAATCGACAAGCCCAGATCAAAACGTAGCTTCAGAAAGCGGATTGTTGGAACAAAATGAACTGCAAGCCCTGGTTTAGATACAATGCAAAACCATGTATCATGGGTTGTTTTCTGGGGAGGAACAAAGTGGGCACAAATTACTTGTAATTATGGCTAGTGAACCTAGTTTATGGCTTAATGTGGTGTGCAAGCAAGGATAATTATAACAATAACACAATTAAAAACAGATTCAAAGGCAGCCACAAAACACACTGACCATCTACTATGCAATGGTCTGAGGACTTTTAACTATCCCTGCTACAAATGAAGGTATTTCTTAAAAATGCAAGCTTCATCGAGATATCTGTTCAGGACATTTGAATGGTGTATCAACTTAGATATTTAAAATGAGATGGATGTTTGATGGTTAATGTACTACTATTAATGTGAGCTGCTGTTTCCTTTTTCCTCTCCCCCGTTTTTTTTCTTTTTGTTGTTGATAACTTAAAGATTTTTAAAAAGAAAAAGAGGCAAAACAAAACCAGACTTCCATATGCAAACTACTGGGGACAGAAACTACTGTTCCCACATAAAGCAGGGACTAAAAATGGGTATCATACTGGGTGAGGAGGGGTGTAGATTTAGAAATATTTGAGGTCCAGTTGTATGTGACATAGACTTGGTTTTAGCGCGCCCCCCCCCTTTTTCTGAACTGTGGCAATTTTTATAAAGTAAGAGTACTGGTCAGCTGAGTTTACTACACTGAATAACGTCGGAAGTTTTTGTAGTTTTTTTGTAGTTGTTTTTGTAGTTGTTTTTAAATATTTATATAGGATTTGTATATTGATTGATGGATTCAGGCTGCTGAGCTTTGTATTAGAAATTGTAAAAATAACATTTTGTGTGTGCTAAAAAAAAAAGCAGTAACTAAAATAATGAATTGAACAGAGTTGCCAAGTCATGATTTCAAGGGTTACGGAGTCTTCCTTCCCCACCCATTTCTGAGGAAGGAAAGGGCTCAGCCGCTGGCCTTCGACTCATCGGCCTTCCTTTCAAACAATCACTGATGGGGACTAGGCAAAGGAACATCAAGGAAATGACAGTCTCACAACTCTGCAGACAGAATCCTCAACTTCAGGGGATGAGGGCAAGGGCTGTGAAGCAGAAGGGAAGGTGTGCAGGGCCTGAGTTTGAGAAGGCAGCACTACCATCTTCTGACCTGGGAGAACTCGGCTGCAGATGACTTAGGAAGACCTGAGGCTCCTCTGCTCCACTGCAGAAGACAACTACTGGTACTTTAAAGCAGAGCAGCATCTTGTGGCACAGATGGTGCTGACCTTTGAAGCCCTAAACGGCCTCAGTCCAGTATACCTGAAGGAGCGTCTCTGCCCCCATCATTCAGCCCAGACACTGAGGTCCAGCTCCAAGGGCTTTCTGGCGGTTCCATTGCTGCGAGAAGCCAAGTTACAGGAAACCAGGCAGAGGGCCTTCTCGGTGGTGGTGCCCACCCTGTGGAACGCCCTCCTATCAGATGTCCCTTCAGATGTCTTCTAAAAGTCAGATAGTTGTCTGACTTTTAGAAGACATCTGAAGGCAGCCCTGTTTAGGGGATTTTTTTATGTTTGATGTTTTATTGTGTTTTTAGTGTTCCGTTGGGAGCCGCCCAGAGTGGCTGGGGAAACCCAGCCAGATGGGAGGGGTATAAATACAGTGGTACCTCAGGTTACAGACGCTTTAGGTTACAGACTCCGCTAACCCAGAAATAGTACCTCGGGTTAAGAACTTTGCTTCAGGATGAGAACAGAAATCGGGCAGCAGCGGTGCGGCAGCAGCAGCAGCAGCAGCGGGAGGCCCCATTAGCTAAAGTGGTACCTCAGGTTAAGAACAGTTTCAGGTTAAGAACGGACCTCCGGAACGAATTAAGTTCTTAACCCGAGGTACCGCTGTACCCAATTTTTCCGTCTATAAGTCACCCCCATGTATAAGACGCCCCTTATTTCTGGGGACTCAGATTTAAGAAAATGGGGGGAGATGGCCCAGAGTATAAGAGGCCCCCTAATTTTTGACATTATCTTTTAGGGGAGAAACCTAGTCTTATACACAGAAAAAATATGGTAATAAATAATAAATTGTTGTTATTGTTATAGTTGTTTTGTTGTTATTGTTGTTGTTGTTGTTGTTATTGTTATAGTTATTATTACTATTAGGCTGCACTTCTGCTACTCTGAGGGCTCCATTTCAGCTTGTTCCTTGCCGCAGCAACTTCAAACCTAGCCTGAACCCTGATTTGCCTTGCACCCATCCACCCTGAAACTTGTTCTGTTCTGCCTTCGGTTTACACCCTGGGCTGGGACCTGCTGCACAGCAGATGGGAGTCTCCTTCTTCACTAGCAAGACCCAAGATGTTGTCCACACGACAAGCATGCAAAACATTTCTGCCTCTTCCAAGAAAGGGAATGAGCTTTTGCATAACAGAACAAGGAAGTAGAACGCAAATAGCAATGGGCTCCCAGGATGTTCTGTGGAAAAAGAGTATGCCTTGCTCATACAGCCACCAGCAGCAGATGGTGTGAAAATTTGCTGGCATGTGCAATTGCCCTTCATCACTCAAAGTGCATGTTGCGCAACTACACTTGTCGTGCTGTTAGAAAACAAGTAACAAGTTGCCGGCTGCACAATACTGTACATAGTTCCTCAAGGTTTGAGCTAATGTCGACATATTTAGAAAAGCCACGCTAATTCCAGAAAGTGTCCTCATCGCAACAATATATTTTAATAAAATGATGCCCAACTAATTGGAGACACCCAAAGTGTTGCTGCTGTTTTAAGATCGAGCCTTTATAAAATCAACCAATCCAACTGATTCAAATCAGTGAAATGTTGCGGCTCAAGCTATAACCAATTTTCCTCAGCCAAGAGGGATATAGCAGCTAAAGCAACACCTTCCCAAAAGCATGCAGTGGAGTCAAAGAACTGTTTTCATGAAAGATGAGCTACCAGCCTTAGCCTCAAAACCAAAGCTCAAGAGCAGCCACTTGAAGACTGCAGGGCCTGCAATGATTCAGCAGTTTTACAAGTTTCTTTCATCAGCTAAGGGGACTTCCAGACAACCTGTTCATTGAGCATCCTTCCTGATATATTTGCAGGGAGATTAGATAACACTGGCTATTCAATGAGCACCCATCCTGATTTGTCTGCAGACACATCAAAGCAAGTGTTTTGTCAGACTTTCGACTTTCCTTATTGCAATAAATTTGATCTTTTGGGGAAGTGGGTTTGCTGCGCAAGAGCTCCCAACTAACTATAACTGAGCAACCTGAATTTGCCAGTATGTGAATTAATCCCACCCGCAGAGGAGCCACAGTCTGCAAGTGCCCTCGGTTCTGTAGCTGTGACAACAATCGAAGCCACATTGAAAAGAGATTATATCACAGCTCTTCCTGCCTGCCCCCCAAAGAAAAGTGTGTCAGAATTCATGTCTCACCACTAAGGGAAAAGTCGACACTGGATGCCCCGAAGATGATGCTCTCTTTGGAATAAATGGCCACTTCTCTGTCTGCCCGCAGGTCATATAAGCGACACTGGAAAGAAAGGAGAAACAGTATCTGTGCTCAGGCAAAGGCTAATACGCACAAGCTGATTTTTGATAAGATCGATAGATACCAACAGGACAAAACTCTCTCTCCCGTCCCACCCAGCTGGTCCAGCCCACCTGTCAATCACCTGACATCATTACAGCAGATGTCCAACCTGTTTAGGCCTGTGGGCATTGGCGGAAGACACAATATCTGGCCTGCCATGATGTCAAGACAAGTCACTGTTGCTTTGGGATGCTGGGGAAGACAAAAGTTTAGCTCTCTGCTCAGACAGAAAACGCACTGGGTGGTCTTGGGCAGATTTCTCTCTGCTCAGCTACATCCCAGGGCTGCAGTGAGGTTCAAATGAGATGCGGGTGTATTTGTAGCCGCCTACTGAGCCTTTAGAATAGGCCTTGGCGGAAATCTAAATCGGCTGCAAAGCAATGCCAAGTTTCCCCCCCCCCGCCGCGCCCCTCCATTCTTCTAACCCTCCCATGCGCGCTTCTCAGCATTAAGAACCACTTTTCTGCCACAGTGCAGACCCTTTCACACTTGCCAGGCTGCTGAGTGAGTGCATTATGCCTCCGATGAGCCATGCTATACGACATATATCTATGCTATACAACATGCATTCATACCTTCACATGGCATAATATAATAAAGTAATAAAAATTATTTATTTATTTATTTATAGCCCGCCCATCTGATAAGAGTTTCCCCAGCCACTCTGGGCGGCTCCCAATCAAGTGTTTAAAACAGTACAGCATTAAATATTAAAAACTTCCCTGAACAGGGCTGCCTTCAGATGTCTTTTAAAGACAGGATAGCTGCTTATTTCCTTCACATCTGAAGGGAGGGTGTTCCACAAGGTGGGTGCCACTACTGAGAAGGCCCTCTGCCTGGTTCCCTGTAACCTCACTTCTCGCAATGAGGGAACTGCCAGAAGGCCTTCGGTGCTGGATCTCAGTGTCCGGGCCGAACGATGGGGGTGGCATAAGAAACCTGTCTTGCGTAGATCTGCATTATATGCATTCTGTAGACCTGTGATTAGCTATGCATCCATATGACACAATAAACACTCTGGGGAAAGCCTCCAGGTTAAAGGTTTTGCGGTTGTTTTGAACCTTGCCAAACCAAAATATTCTAAGTGCCGTTAAAATAATTCACTGTGGAAGAAGCCCTTGGCGTCCAACAACATATCTTCGGGTGACCCAGTTTTAACCTCTTTATGCCTGCAATCACAATGGTCACTTATCCCTAAGGAAAAAAGCCAATGGGCTCAATTATGTATCAGCCTTGCCCCTGCAGCTAGTTCAGATTGCCACACCTACAGATGGGCATCTTATGGCTCCATCATACACTTCCTAGATCCCACATCCTCTTTGCAGGGTACAAAGAGCACATTTGTACATTTTTAAAGGGCTGCAACTCCTCTGGAGACCACCAAGTATTAGGTGAGTAAAGAATGTACAAAATAAACAAGCCATAATAAAATACTGAATGGCCAGGGTGATCTGAGGATCATGCCCCCAGCCCTCATTTGGGAAACGGCCAGGCTTTCGAAGATGAAATAGGGCAACGTACTGTGGCGTCATCTGAGCCAGAGGCAAAGGCATCTCCACTTGGGTAGTACCTATGCAGAGAACAGAAAGTGTGTTGCGTTAGAAATATAGGAATTAAATATATTTCCCCAACTTTTATTTGTTTTCTATATGCTGCATACAGGAACGTTACAGGTATCCAGTAGCAGGTAAGTAAAACAAGGAACACATAGAGGTAAATGAAGCAGCAGTGGTAATTCAACATCTAAAAGCAGAAAAGAATAACACCAAAATTTGTCCACCTGGATAGGTTGGGGTTGCAGTGGAATTGCCACAGTTAAAATGATCAAGACTTGAGAATTAGAACACTGAATTATCACTTTCTGCGGTTCTCTTACAGGGAAAAGTGGATCATGGCCCCAAAACTTATGAAATGCAGCTCTGACAGATTTCACTGCTCACCTGGCACATGCAATTGTAGAGGGTCTCAAAGCAGGTGGCAGGTCAGTTCAGGCACCTGTAACACCCACCCACCCCAATGCCAACAGCTTTCATTTCTGCATAATGAATGAAGTTTCAAACTGTTGCTTCTAATTTTGGTAAAGAGAAACAGCCCGTGTTGACAGCAAGCTCTGGCTCTTCATATAAGCAAAACCAGAATTTCTGAACCACAACCCACAGTCTTTTCAAGCAAAGAAAAATGTAACACCTCATTTTCTCCCCCAAAGAATGCATACATTAATTAGTAATTTAGTATTGATAACATGTCTATGCAATACCTCTCCAGGTTGTTTTTTTAAATAGCAATTGTTAGTATTTATCTATTTACATTATCTGTTGCAAAATTATTTCACTTGGATGATACAGTGCAAGTTCAATCAAAATGATTGCAAATCACTGCATTAATTGTAATCTAGCCTGTAAATGAAAAAGAGAGGCAATAGAAAATAAAAAGAGAGGAAATAGATAAATGCACTGTACCTTACTTTTACAAAAAGCTATAAAAAGGGAAATTGCTAATATCAATATAGGGTTTTCTTTACAGAAAATCCTCTGCTCATATGAGAGTGGATCTGGTAAGCCACAATAATTTTATAAGTGATTAGTACTGCTATAAACCATAATCATGACAAGCTTGCTATTAAAATATCGTCAATGTCATGATGCAATGTGATGATGCACTAATACTGTATTTCCTGCCTCAACCCCTGGAGAGCGACTGCCTGTCTGGTGCTGACTCTGTGTAAGGCAGCTTCCCATGTTCCACTTTACATTAATTCCTGCTGCATAAATATAAAGGGACACGGGTGGCACTGTGGGTTAAACCACAGAGCCTAGGACTTGCCGATCAGAAGGTCGGCGGTTCGAATCCCCACGACAGGGTGAGCTCCTGTTGCTCGGTCCCTGCTCCTGCCAACCTAGCAGTTCAAAAGCACATCAAAGTGCAAGTAGATAAATAGGTACCACTCCGGTGGGAAGGTAAATGGTGTTTCTGTGCGATGCACTGGTTTGCCAGAAGCGGCTTAGTCATGCTGGCCACATGATCCGGAAGCTCCCTTGGCCAATAAAGTGAGATGAGCGCCACAACCCCAGAGTCGGTCACGACTGGACCTAATGGTCAGGGGTCCCTTTACCTTTACCTTTTTACATAAATAAAACAACTCTGTGTGGCTTGTAAGAAAACATTTTGAGGAGACAGCTGGACTGGAAAACAAGTACATTTAAAGCAAAGCCTATGACTTCAAAAGCACAGAGGTGCAAACCAGGGAATGCTGAGAAAGAGTTTTAATCTGCCATGTAATTAATTAATTGCCAAAGCCTGCAAAATGCAACAATCCTTTACTCAAAAGCCAGTTCTCTTCGAATTTTCTCTTGGTCGTGCAGGATTGTGACAAAGGGATAGGAATGGCTCTGCCCACAAGGTCACTGTAGTGGGGGCCTTCTGCCCACCAGGCTACCCCTGCTATTGGTAAGCAAAGGTTTGTTCCACAGGGCCAGTGCTGCTCCTTCATTGGCTAGAGACGCTGGTAGCTTTGATAGGTGGAGAGGAAAGCTGACCCTCCCACTTTCCCACTTGTACATTATCCTCGCAGGTATTTTGCTAGTCAGCACTAATGAACCATTTCTCGATGCAATCACATGAATGTGTGGTAACAGGACCTACTGACCTGACGCTATTGATATCCGATTCGTGGGTTTCAAATGACTGAATGCACTGGCCAGTCCTCATGTCCCAAACCATGGCTTTTTTATCGCACCCCTAAAAAACAAAAGTCAATAAAGATTCAGTTATATCCTCAGGAAGAATCAACGCAGATCAAGTGGCTTATGGAACCAATGGTGGTTTTTATGATGCTGTTTACTGTTTAATCATCAGGTTTATTTTGAAGGTCTGTTGCGATTTATAGTTTTATTTGCAAGTTGTCTTCAGTCTCAATTTCATCACAGAAAGGTGAAAAATGAAATACCCCCCTCATATACCGAGCCTAAGGCAAACTGCGGAAATATCAATGGTTCTCTGCACAGGGATTTAGTTTTTTAAAAAATGACTGAACTCACAGGTGGAGAATACTTTTATTTTCATGTATCTTTATTATTTGTAAAAGGATACTTTGTACAAGTCAATACTTTATTGTCCCTTGGAAGCCGCACTGTATCTTTATCCTTTTGTCCTTTGTCCCTTTATGATTTGCATTTTTTATTCTTTGTTTTCTCTCATTTTGTTATGCTTGCTTTTTTAAAAAAACAACACCACCAAATCAATAAATATATTTTTAAACAGTGGGGATGGTTCTGTGAAGAGTTTTCCTACTTCTGCAATTTTTGCCACTAGAATATGAAGATCAATATGGTGCTGGCTTCCTTCCACATTCCAAGGGCATTCCAGAAAGTGCTGAGCTGCTTTCAGACCTGTTTTACGCCAAATATCAAATTATTTCAACAAGAAGAACTGCTGTGCGATACCCCTCGCCAAGAAGGGTGAGATTAACCGCAGGCCTTTTTCACCACCCCAGATGATCTCTGCTATTTTTCTAAATCACTGGTGGAAAACCCGTCCCACGGGCCTCAGAGTTTGACTTGACAACAATTAGCAAGCCTTCCACAGAAATGGAGCATACTCAGAACACATTGGGCAGTTCTTGAAGTTTTATTCCCTCCTCTGCTTGCCCCACTGAGAACTGTTTGTACTTCTGCAAACCTCAGGGTTCATTCAAGCCTGATGATATTTCCATGTTGTGCCTGGGCGGTACTGTTTTGAGTACATAAGTATACACACCTGCCGTTGATCTTTGGCAAGTGAAGAAACACTGGAGGTTTCCTCTGCGAGAATCAGGCAGAGGGTAATTTTCTACTGGAGGAAGCTGGGACGAGAAGATGCCACCATCACTGCCTCTGCCCCCACCCAACCCACTAACCTCAGTTTTTTACTTGAGTGCCATTAATATGCTGGCATGTTTCCTTTTCAGTTACTACAAAGGAGGTGCAGAGATGGACTGGATATGTGCTAACCAAAGGCTTAATCCAGACAAACCAATCCGGGGAGGACATATAGCTTGCTCTGAATTTGTGCATTTGCCCAGCTTCATCTGGGGCTTGAGTTGTGCCATCCTGAAGAAGGTGGATCTAGTCAAAAGTTATATGGACCCTCTTCAGCTGCAGATTAGTCTACTGCAATGCATTCTGTGTGGGGCTGCTATTGGAGAACGTTCTGAAACTGAAGTTGGTGCAAAATGCAGCAGACATAACGCTTTGGGCCATCTTCTTTTTGGATCATATTATGCCAAGCCTGTCCCATCTGCACTCGCTTCCCATTTGTTTTGGGGCCCAATTCAAGAAGAATTGGGTCTTGAAGAGTCTTCAATGGCTTGGGACTAGGATGTCTGAAGAACCGCCCATCAACCGCACCCATCCTTGGAAGCCCTGCTGGGCTGCCAAGGGAGCTGCAGCTGGGGGGTCACATGACACACCCCAGTGGTTGAAATCTGGGGTTTGACTGGCTTCTTCCATTGACGGGTTTTTGGTGGGCAGTCAAAAGGTTCTCCATTTCACCAGTCTTTTCCTGGGTTTTTGCAATATGTTGACGTTGCTGACAGTGTCAGTTTTGAGGTTCTAATTCTGTGTGTTGTTACGAGTGGTTTTACTGTTCTTAAATTTGTATTGTATCAGGATTGTGTTTTCCTTGTGTGCCTTTATGGGGGCTGAAAAGTGGTAGATAAAAGTTTCTATAAAAGAAATAATATTTGATTGCGAAAAGCAGCAGGCACAGCTCCTAGGATTAACAGGCAACACAGCCCTGCTTTCAGTAAGCCATGAGAAGGACTATATTCTCATTCTGCATTACTGCAGCTGGGCATACAACAGCAATGCCTGCTTTAATCGGGAGAAAGGGCACTTAGCAAAATATTACAAAATACTCTCTTCCACTTGGAGAGATTTTCATTTGCTTCGTGTCTCCCCCTGCAATTCCTTCCCTCCATCCTGCATAAAGATTAATCTGCTTTTACCCCTGACACAAACGTGTTCCCTGTCTCTGAAGGAGCAAGGTCCAGGCACAAGACATCCGCTCCGTGGCCGTGAAAACTCTGGAGAAGCTGCCCGCTTTCAACGTCCCAGAGAGCACAGGTGCCATCTCCACTAGCAGTCAAGATCTTTAGGAGAGAAGGGGGAAACAAAAGAAAACAACTGTTCAAAATCAAATCAAATCAAATATCTTTAATACGGTCAGTGACCAGGAAGCAATTTATAAAATATGACATTAAGAGTAGTATTTTGCTACAAGTAGCAGTAAAAATATGGCCAATTCTCAGAATTGGTGCTTATATTTATAACCAGGTTTCGAGTTTTAAGTTTTTAAAATTCAGTTCAGGAGTCGCTACTGTTTATTATCGTTCTTTCGATGTTTACAGTTTGAACTCCTTTGTAGACATCATTGCTGGTCTTATTCTTGTTGCAATGTAACAGTACTTTGCCACGGACCTGTTAATTTTGGGCTCTTTGTCAGCTAAGAGGTGTCTGATATAGGTGTCGTCTGTAACGACAACTGTTATTATTAAAAAGAAAGAAAGACACGATTTGTCAAAGATTTGTCTCCACTGATTCATGTTAAAGTTGGATTCTTTGTTTCACATTTTCACGGGTGTTATCTGAGTCATTTTCCTTTCTATTCTCATCCATTTGACTCACAGTTTCACGCTAAAGCAGCAGCTTGTGTTAAAAGTCTGGTCTTCAGCTGGTGGGGTGGGAGCCACCAGCAGGGGGTGCCATGACTAAGGTGGTTGGCATCATTGATACCACAACAATTTTCCTCTTTTCATTTTTAAAAAGGTAAAGGTAAAGGACCCCTGACAGTTAAGTCCAGTTGCGAATAACTCTGGGGTTGCAGCGCTCATCTCGCTTTACTAGCCGAGGGAGCCAATGTTTGTCCGCAGACAGTTTTTCCAGGTCATGTGGGCAGCATGACTAAGCCGCTTCTGGCGAAACCAGAGCAGTGCACAGAAATGCCATTTACCTTCCCACCGGAGCAGTACCTATTTATCTACTTGCACTTGGACATGCTTTCGAACTGCTAGGTTGGCAGGAGCAGGGACCAAGCAACCAGAACTCATTCTGTCTCAGGGATTCGAACCGCCAACCTTCCAATCAGCAAGCCCTAGGATCAGTGGTTTAGACCACAGCGCCACCTGCGTCCCTTAGTTTTTTAAACTACCTTAGTTAAAAAGGTACCTTAGTTTAAAAGGTAGTTGTTGTTTTTAATGATCTTTGTTTCATTTCTTTTTTTAATAGCATGGAAAAATTATACGAAGCCACAGCTTTGAAAAACACTGGATTGGTTGCCCAGCCATTCCTTTAGGAAACAGGCCTAGGCTCACCTCCTAACAACTGATAGATGGTAACTTCAAACCTAACTTAGATTGAACTTTCTCTTGTTAGTGGAGCTTGCCATGCTACCAAGGGGGTTGGGGGAATTGTCACCTGATATCAGGCCCTTGACAAGTGGGCATGGTGTTGGGGAACCCAGATCAATTCCTCCAACTCTGCTTCACAGAAAGCAAACCTACTCCAAATAATTTACAATCTAAGAACATGGGAGATACGGAGAAAAGTGGTACGAGAAGGAAAGAATATGGGATTGCTCTAATTTCACACATGGGAAACGTCTCTGTGATTCTGGAACGCCTGGTATTCTTTCAAGGCAAAATAGGAATTTCTGGTATTCACACTTTTAATAATAAAATATTTTGTGGCTTTAAAAGGCGAGGCTGAGGTTATCGGCTGAATATTTACTCTCTTTTGTTTTCAAAACGTTTGCTTCCAAATAACTCATTACTATGGAAATGTCTAGTATGGCACTCAGATAAAAATATTTATTTGGCTGACTACTATCTCCCCCTTTTAACCAGCAAAGGGTGGGGGGAGAGAAATGATGAGGGCTACAGATTTAGTGAACATCTATTTTGCCTTTCAGTTTTATAATCCCTGCATTGTCAGCAGCTCAGCAAAACTCAAGATCGTTAGACTGGGTCCATAATTGCCCCCTTGTGGTTGCATTTTAAAACCGTTTCTCTCATAAAAAAAGGGCCTGATGTCATGTCTCTGCTCTGCCTTGTAAACAGGCAGCCCTAAAACACTGGCATGGTTTTGGGGCCGAAATGAAAATACTTTCCCTCTGCCTGGGGAATCAACATACAGTGGTACCTTGGGTTAAGAACTTAACTCGTTCTGGAGGTCCATTTTTAACCTGAAACTGTTCTTAACCTGAAGTACCACTTTAGCTAATGGGGCCTCCTGCTGCCACTGCGCCGCCGCCATGCAATTTCTGTTCTCATCCTGAAGCAAAGCTCTTAACCCGAGGTACTATTTCTGGGTTAGCGGAATCTGTAACCTGACGCATCTGTAACCCGAGGTACCACTGTATTGGCAGGGTACTGAAAGAGACACTGCGTAGCAAACAAGTCAGTCAGGAATACCTGGGAAAGATGGTTTGATTCCTCTTGATTTCAGTTGCAATAAAGGCTCCGTTCTATAAGCCACAGCACAGGCAATAAATCATGTTCCATAGCAGACCCTAAACCAGTGTCTCCTAAACTCCCCCCTCCATAGACCCTTTGAAAATTGCCAAGGGTCTTGGCAGACAATGATCTTCTGCCAGTTGTACAAATCGTAATACACACTGCTAGATACTACATGTTTTTTAATTGCATTTTGATAGCAGCTTTCCTTTCTTATCTATTCTATTTTATTTTGATTTCCATCGAGTTTAATGCAACACAGTGCAATACATAAGAAACTGAAGCGTTTACATAAGAAACTGCCACCGTTATGTATACTGGCAGTTATTAATTGGTTGCCACCCTGTGAGGGTACAGGGTACAGATTTATTAAATAAAGTAAATAAATCTCTTTTCCATTTTATAACGGGTGTCTGCCTAAATATGGATTCCCACCCCCCACCCGCGAGCAATGTATAAGAATATGTGAGGTGCTATTTTAGTGTTTTTCGCTGCAAAATCAAGAACAGGCTTATGTCTTTCTCTTCAACAGCTGTTTAAGCTCCAGCTGCTGCTATTCTGGGATGCAAGAAGCTCAGGGTAAGCTATGATTTCCCATTCTGAGGCTTCCAGTAATAAACCTGAGATGATGAGGAGTGTCTGTTGCCACAGAAACTGGAGTCAAAGATCCAGCTGTGGTGCTTAAATTGTAGCCTTAAAAGGCAGGTGTCTGGTGTAATCACAGCAAACACAGAGCCCAAATTAGACGGAGATGTAGACTTGGGGTGCTGTCTTCCCTGCTTATACCTGTGTGACACTAAAACCTGCAACTTTTGGGAATTATAGGGACAGAACTCCCCAAACTGTATAGAAATTTATTCATGTATACAGATTTATTTATTCCTACTACAGCAGGAATGTTACTTGCCCAAAAATGGAAAGAAGAAGTCTCAGCAAAAGAAGAATGGATACAAAAACTTATGGAATATGCAGAAATTGCCAAACTTACCGGAAAAGCAAGAAATCCAGATAAAAAACTTTTTATGAAAGAATGGAAATGGTTTACGGAATATTTACAAATAAACCGTAAACAGATAAAAGAATTGGCAGGATTAATGTAATAAACTGCAGTTTTATAAGAATATATATTTAAAGCAGATGAATAAATGAGCAAATTAAGTTAATTTGGATATACAGAAAATATTTAAAAGTAAATGTAAGGAACCGCAGAAAGAGGGGGAAGTCAAGTTTTGAGATGTTAAAATGATTATAAAATTATTGAAATGTAAAAAATTGAAAATCATAAATTAAATAAAATACAGTGGTACCTCGGGTTACATACGCTTCAGGTTACATACACTTCAGGTTACAGACTCTGTTAACCCAGAAATAGTGCTTCAGGTTAAGAACTTTGCTTCAGGATGAGAACAGAAATCATGCTCCGGTGGCACGGCAGCAGCGGGAGGCCCCATTAGCTAAAGTGGTGCTTCAGGTTAAGAACAGTTTCAGGTTAAGAACGGACCTCCGGAACGAATTAAGTACTTAACCCGAGGTACCACTGTAAAGCCTGCAACTTGAAATTTTTACGGCAATGCGAAACCTAAGGGCATACACAAAGGGGCAGGAAAAGTTGTAGTGGAAAACTAGCAAAAACAAAACAAAACACAGAGCTGCGATTAAATCTTCCAAATGGGAAAGTGTGCCTTGCAATTTGCGAGAGGGGAGCCGGGGTACAAGGAAGTGGACCCCCCCCATCAGGAAGAGTGAAATTGGTTCAGAAGGGCAACACTGACTCACATAAGTGGCCTCTATGTTTCACTGTCTCTCTCAGAATGTCCCCAGAATGGCCATTGCTCTAATGGGAGCTTTGAATTAATGCAGTGGTTTTCAACCAGGGTGCCATGGCACCCTGGGGTGCCTTGAACGATGGTCAGGGGTGCCGCGAGCAACTCTGGCCTCTGTTCCTCTTTCCTTCCTTCCCTCCTCTGATGCCCTCTTGCGTTTCTGCCTCCCAAAGGCTTGCACAGCTGTTTATTGCAGCAGCCCCGGGCTATAAGCGCCGCAGGTGAATGAATGGTGCCTCTGGAAAGCACCCCTCTTTGGGGCAAGGAGTGGCAGCTCAGAGACCAAGGATGGCAGCCTGAAGGACTCTCAAGGAGAGGGGAGAGGAGAGGAGGCTGAGGGAACACTCCACCAGGGAGGGCGTTCGAAAAAGGGTGAGGGGCTGCCAGCTCGGCAAGCAAGGGGTGACATCACTGGGCTCCTGAGCCTGACAGGGATGCCGCAGAAAGAATGTACAGTGGTGCCTCGCAAGACGAAAAGAATCCGTTCTGTGATTCTCTTCGTCTAGCGGTTTTTTCGTCTTGCGAAGCAAGCCCATTTACGGATTAGAGGATTAGCGCTATTAGCGGCTTTTAGCAGCTTATCTGCTGATCGGATCAGCTGATAAGCGGCTTAGCAGCTTAGAAAAAGGGGGGAGGGAAAAAAACCCGCAGGAACTCGCAAGACATTGTTGTCTTGCGAAGCAAGCCCATAGGAAATTCGTTTTGCGAAGCACCTCCAAAACGGAAAACTCTTTTATCTAGCAAGTTTTCCGTCTTGCGAGGCATTCGTTTTGCGGGGCACCACTGTAGTTGTTCAAGGGAGCCGTGAACCCAAAAAGGTTGAAAACCTCTGGATTACAGTGGTACCTCGGGTTACGAAATTAATTCGTTCTGGAGGCCCGTTCTTAACCCGAGGTACCTGAAACTGTTCTTAACCTGAGATACCACTTTAGTTAATGGGGCCTCCCGCTGCTGCGACGCAATTTCTGTTCTCATCCTGAAGCAAAGTTCTTAACCCGAGGTACTATTTCTGGGTTAGCGGAGTCTGTAACCTAAAGCGTCTGTAACCTGAAGCATCTGTAACCCGAGGTACCACTGTATTTTTATTTTATTTTTTAAAATCCTTGAGAAGATTCTGCCACCACAAGCTCTACATTTCTGTAGCAATGATGATGAAGCTCCTTTTTTCTTTTTAGAAATCTATTTTTTCCTGTTTTAAAATCGGTGTTTTCTCTTTGAGATTAGTTAGTTTTTTTTGGGGGGGGGGAGAGAATAGCAAGCAGCTTCCTAGGATGTTATCAACCATTTAGGACAGTAGGCTTCAACCTTCCCAAAGCCAGGACCAGCCTTCAACCCACACATACATTTGAGAATCTCTTTTTTAGCCATGGATTGCTAAAGGCAGCATGGGAGGGCAGTGGTCTTGGTTAGGAAGGAAAGGATTAAATCCCCACTTCTTGCACTGTGGTTCCAGTCCACATTCCCTATTTTGGATACCTCCCAAGCTTCTAGGGGTTCCCAAACTGTGGTCCATGGACCTCCAGCAGTCGGCAGATTTCATTCAGGTGATCCCAGATCCGGTCCAAGACATCTTGGCACCTGAGGCAGACCCCAAAATAGCACCCCCTCCCTATCAGGGAAGAAAGGGTGAGGGGAGATATACATTAGGAACAAACATGGGAGGTGGAGAAAGACTGCCATTGGGATCTGCTGCCCGCATGGATACTGCCACCTGAGGCAGTCACCTTGCCTCATAGATGGGCCGGCCCTGAGGTGATCTGTGTTTTATTATGTCTCATAAAGTTAATAGGATGACAGAATCAATAAATTTAATCTTGGTAATATTGCTTTTAATGACAGCAATGAGGCCCAGAAAGAACAAATGCCTCTTACTTTCATGTTATTATTTTAATGCGTTATTAACCTTGCAGAGAGAAACAGGAGCGAAGTTTAACACAAGAGGCACATCCGTCGCATTAAGTATTAACTTTGGTTTTCAATTGCATTTTTACTTATATGTTTATTTCTTATATCGTATTTTATTGTACTACAATCTGATTTTTGTGCAAATTCAAATTGTAATACATTATATCAACGAAAGAAGCAATCAAAATACAATTAAAAAGCGCATCGCACCCAGCACAGCGCATTACAATTCATACAACAGACAGAAAAACAATTAAGTAGTCTACCAGCAATTTTCAAGTGGTATGTGCGGCAGGGGGAGTTTGGGAACCACTGCTCTATCTTGTGATCTTTAGACACTTGCTTAAAACTTCCTTATTCATGAAGCCTTTCCCTGTAGTGTGATTATTCCCCCCCAAGCTTCCCCCAACCCCAGCTCCCAGAACAGGAAGCTCTCCGCAAGCCCGAGCTTCCCCCTCCCCCAGCCCCCAGAACGGGACCCACAGCCATGCCGAAGCTGCGTACAGCTTTGGCATCGCTCTGGGAGCTTGCGGGGCTGGGGGCGGAGAGCCCAGCCCCCAGAACAGGCTGCCGCCCCAAGCCTCACGCGCCCAGCGGGACCTACCGCTGGGCGCGGGAGGCTTGCGGACACCTTCCCGAAGCACGGGGCGTCCTCCGGAGGGCACCCCGTGCTCCGGGCTGCAGGCTGCTGCCCGCAAGCCTTGCGAACCCGCGGGAACTCCAACAGGCTCGCAAGGCTTGTGGATAGCTTCCTGAAGCCTGGAGAGCGAGAGGGGTCGGTGTGCACCGATGCCTCTCACTCTCCAGGATTCAGCGAAAGCCTGCATTCGCCCCATAGGACGCACACACATTTCCCCTTCATTTTTGGAGGGGGGAAAGTGTGTCCTATAGGGCGAAAAATACGGTATTCTAACTCTGCAGGTTCAGATCCTGGTTCTGTCAACTAACCAGTTCCTTTATTTGGAAATCACATGGCGAGGCGGGAAAGGAAGTCAATACATTGTGTTTACAAGAGTGAAGGCAGGGAGGATGCAACACAGCTCCCCGGGAGCAAAATAAAACCTTGCACCATCTCTCATGCACAGGTAAAGGTAAAGGAACCCCTGACCATTAGGTCCAGTCGTGGCCGACTCTGGGGTTGTGGCGCTCATCTCGCTTTACTGGCCGAGGGAGCTGGTGTACAGCTTCTGGGTCATGTGGCCAGCATGACTAAGCCGCTTCTGGCGAACCAGAGCAGCGCACGGAAACGCCATTTACCTTCCCGCCGGAGTGGTACCTATTTATCTACTTGCACTTTGACATGCTTTCGAACTGCTAGGTTGGCAGGAGCAGGGACCGAGCAACGGGAGCTCACTCCATCGCCGGGGATTCGAACCTGCGACCTTCTGATCGGCAAGCCCTAGGCTCTGTGGTTTAACCCACAGCGCCACCCGCATCCCACAAGCACAGGTATGGCACTATAAATCTGTACTCAGCTGTCTACAATCAGCATTTGCAAAGCTAAGCAGGGTCCAGTATGGTTTCCAATTGGATGAGGGACTGCATGTTGAGATTCCTGCATTGCACGGGGTTAGACTAGATGACCCTTGGGGTCCCTTCTAACTCGACAACTATGATTCTAACACTGGAGTGTACTTGCCTGCATATCCGAATTTGTGAAGCTGCAAGCCGACAGGTAATTGGTGTGCATGGCAACTGATTTCTTCTTGGCCGCCATATTCTCATTTTTTTCAAATGCCAGTGGATACACAGAGCACTTGTTGTCCAACCCCCTAGAGTTTAAAAAAAAGAAATGGTAAGAGAAAAAGATATCACTTAAGCATGGGTTGCACAAGCACTAACCGTTGCCAAGTTTTGCATTTGGCTGTCCAGTTTCCATTTTGCTGTGTGTTTGCCTGGGGAACTCAGACCCACAGGGAAAGGCCCTGTTCCCATTCACTGGCTACTGCCTAAGGAGGCAGTGGAGCTGGAAAAAAGGAATAATGAGAACATGTGGCCTAAAGCAAGGCTTGAGGAGGTGGAAGTCTGAAGTGAAGAAAAATCCACTCCCTACAAGATGGCTAGGAGCATTTTTTACCCTATTTGTCCGATACACTATCTGGAAGGTCACAAATTCCCCACCCTTGCCTTAGGGGGTGACTTCATCCCCCTCCCCACAGACATATATCTTCAGGTGATACCTCTAACTGAAGTGAGCCTGCAAGAAACAGAGCTCTCGCTCTGCAGCGGCACCTGTCCCTGTGGGGTCCCTTCCTACCTAGACAAATCTGCCAGTTCCACTCCTTTAGGAGAACTTAAGGAGTCAGTAAAACCATGATCTCCCCAGACTTACTGTGATCTGTGGATTTCTCTCACTACCAAAATGCTACTTTCAAACTCTTGCTTCTTCTTTTTTTGTAATTTCTAAAACATTTTCTAACTGTAGTAGATAGGTAGCCGTGTTGGTCTGCCATAGTCAAAATAAAAAATTCCTTCCAGTAGCACCTTAAAGACCAACTAAGTTAGTTCTTGGTATGAGCTTTCGTGTGCATGCACACGAAAGCTCATACCAAGAACTAACTTAGTTGGTCTTTAAGGTGCTACTGGAAGGAATTTTTTATTTTGACTATGGCAGACCAACACGGCTACCTATCTACTACTGGAACCATGGAAGGCACCACATTGAGCCGCATGAAATGGAAGTCCATCAACCTCACCAAGAAACTTGCACAGGTACAGACTGATATCTTCTTTCTTACTAAATGCAAGAACCTGGACATTATACCCAAGGGTCTTAGAATTAAGAACCCTCTACAATCCACATATCCCACTGAATATGCAAGAAAACTATGCAACACTTTCTCTAAGAAGCTGCTCAAACATCTGATCAGCGTTCTCTACTCTAAACAGAAGCTAATAAAGGAGGAACTCCTTGTATTAGACAACTCTATCGTATCTGAAGAAGTGTGCATGCACACGAAAGCTCATACCAAGAACTAACTTAGTTGGTCTTTAAGGTGCTACTGGAAGGAATTTTTTATTTTCTAACTGTGGCTTTCTAGTGAGATTGATTTTATATTTTTTTTTAATCAAAAGCTGCTTTTTTGGACACACATGAGAAAGGTTTGGTTGTGTGTGTTTTTGTCACACATTTGGGCACCTCTGAAGATATCGTAAACAAATTTTTCATCGTGTTTCCCAAGATCAAGGAGCAGATTTTCATCTATCTTTGGATATGACCGGAAGCCATTTTGAATCGAGATGCTGGACTGAACCAGTGATTTTTTTGGCCTCCTAGAATTTCCTAGGAGTGCTGGGTACAAACCACTAACAAGCACATAAAAGTCGGTCAATTATATTGTGAAGATCTCTCTGCACTTCCGTAGCAGGTTTGCTTTTTCCTGGTCTGAGGCAGGAATTCAGTTATTTTATTTACCTTTTAAGGCAATCTATTATTTATTTATGAAAACAATTCTCTCCTGCCTTATCTTCCAAAGAATCTCAAAGCAGCTAACAACACACACACACTAAACACAATAAAACAAATCCAGCAGTCATCAAAATATACACAACCTAAGTCAGCATCAAAGTTATTGAGTTGGCCAAAAGCTTTATTAAAAAAGCCCATGCTGTCATCAGGTACTTTAAGGAATACTGGAGGGAAGGAAGCAGCCCCCTTGGCTCAGTGCAACAATAAAAAATGGCTTTAATCGAGAGGCTCCCACTTACCCACAAGCAATGGCACACCCTGAAGGGGCGTAAGCGCATGCCATCACCCAGGTGCAAGGCATCGTCACCGCATGTTCCTGAAACACAAATCATCTCTTGCATCTTAAGGGTCAATTTGCAAATCCTTTCCATATCACTAAATGATAGTAAAGTAGGATTCTCTTATACAGTCTTACCTCAGGATAAATATGCTTCAGGGTATTTTTGGGTTGCGTTCCGCGGTGACCCGGAAGTAACGGAGCACATTACTTCCGGGTTTCATCGCTCGCACATGCGCAGACGGTCAAAATGACGTCACGCGCATGCGCGCAAGCGGCGAAACGCGACCCACGAATGTGCAGGCACGTCTTATGTTCTATTCAGGATGCGAACGGGGCTCCAGAACGGATCACGTTCACATCCTGAGGTACCACTGTACTGAATTTAAAAGATGGGAAGTGACTACAAGTGCGTGATGTTTGTAACACGAGAGAAACTTATCAACAACATGCCTTGTTCCATCATACCTTTGGACCCTCTCGAACTCCAAAGAGATTGTGATGTACTCACATTATAAAAATAATGGCTTTGATCTACCCATTGTTATTGACAGGCAAAGTTGCAAAGTTGCTGAGCTTTTTCTAGGGTAGGCAAAGCTTTATTTTTTGGTGGGGGTCACTAAGCATCTTGTGATCTTTGGGGATCTACCAGTAGATCACTATCTACCTGTTGGACATGCCTGCTCTAGCAGAATGGGAATGTTTGTCCCACACTTGGCTCAGCTTCACATTGAAATGAACCAACTTATTTTTTAAAAAAATACCCCCAAACTGGCTGGTTACCACCAAGGCCAACCAGAATTTGCAGGTCTTCAACATGGAATGGAAGACAAAGGGACAAAGACCCTTCTGTTGCCCTCCCACATTCATCGAACGCATCCATTCGTTAGGCCTTGAGGGAAATCAGAAACGCGAGGAACTTACCTTATTGGTAGTGAAACCATCCCAAACAATCACCTTCCCATCCTATGAAAAGCAAAGAGGGATTATAAATTTCTCCAACAAGGAGGTATATTCTGAAGTCTTACTGCAGTTCTCTCTGTTCGTGTTCCTGCCTAAAATCGAAAGGTTTGTGCAGGAGGGATGAAATGGTAACAATCCCTTCAAATGCAACGTCAGGTCTTCTGGGCCTAAAGTATGGGTAGCCCACCTTTTTGCCCTCCATATTTTGTGGGACAGCAGTGCAGATGGTGACAGCAGTCACGAAATTAAAAGACGCCTGCTCCTTGGGAGAAAGGCGATGGCAAACCTAGACAACATCTTAAAAAGCAGAGACATCACCTTGCCAACAAAGGTCTGTATAGTAAAAGCCATGGTTTTCCCAGTAGTGATGTATGGAAGTGAGAGCTGGACCATAAAGAAGGCTGATCGCCGAAGAATTGATGCTTTTGAATTATGGTGCTGGAGGAGACTCTTGAGAGTCCCATGGACTGCAAGAAGATCAAACCTCTCCATTCTGAAGGAAATCAGCCCTGAGCGCTCACTGGAAGGACAGATCGTGAAGCTGAGGCTCCAATACTTTGGCCACCTCATGAGAAGAGAAGACTCCCTGGAAAAGACCCTGATGTTGGGAAAGATGGAGGGCACAAGGAGAAGGGGACGACAGAGAATGAGATGGTTGGATGGTGTTCTTGAAGCTACTAGCATGAGTTTGATCAAACTGCGGGAGGCAGTGGAGGACAGAAGTGCCTGGCGTGCTCTGGTCCATGGGGTCACGAAGAGTCGGACACGACTAAACGACTAAACAACAACATTTTGTGGGACTTCCAACTCCCATCAGCCCCAGCCAGCAAGGTCGATGGTCAGATGAATCCAAAACAACTGGAGGACACAGCACTGGTTACCCTCAGTCTATTCTAAACCAAGCCCTTGGCTGGCTACCACCAAGGCCCTATGCTAAACTGGACTCACAACTGAAGTCAGCCTGGGAAGATGGCACTAGACTTCACCCTGGAAATGCTATCAATCACACATCTCTCCACCACTTCCGTTGGGTAGTGTCCTTTTCATGAAAACCTTTGCCCTGAGAAAAAACTTCTCCCTTTCAATTATTTTTAGCAGAGGAAACAGATGCAAAAGTGTTAACCAATTCAGGAAGAGAGTAGGAAACTTTGTCCCCGCTCTGAATTCTGTCTTCACGATACCTTCATGTACCCTGTGTGATGCTGCGACACCATGACACCACATTCAAAATACAAGCCCAACAGTTCCGGGAACAAACAGGAAGATGCGGCCAGTGTTTACAAAATTGCCTCAGAGCAGTTAGTCAAGGAGGTTTGTGAGCTGGCATGAAAGAAAGCTGGGTACCATTGATTTGTTATCAGCAAAATGAAACAGAATTGTTTTAACTCAAATCAGAAAAAAGAATTCTGAAAAGTAAGTGCATTATGCCCTCTGAATTGAGGCAAATGTTTGCATTCATGCCATTTCTGCATTTGCTGAAAATATGATGATTTTGTTGAGGTCTTTGCTGGCCGTCCTTACCATTTGGCTATTTTCAACTACACACTGTTGATTATTAATATGCAAAAGCAGTATATAAGTATTTTGATAAATAAATTAGGGTACAAAAGAAGCTTTTTACCTGCCATTATTATAGCCTTTGGCCTCTGCAGAATGACAGAAAACCCTGTCTCTGTCTTCAGGGAAATAAGTAGGAAGATTATGACAAGAGAGAAGTTAAATGAGAGACGATGGGGAACAAGGTGGGATGTTTTTATGTCCGACAAATAAGGACTCAGATAATCAAATCTTAACTTGCTGGTTTGAGGCACTATTTATATAGTCCAAAGCACTCTAAATGTCATGAGTCAAACATTGCCTCGGAGGATGGCAAGCTATTACTGGTTAGTGAAGACAACACTGTAGAATAAGTGTCTGGAAGAAGGCAATGCCCTACATTTCTAAATAAACACATAATCTCACCAAACGTTAAAGACTAAGTAAGACATTTTCTTCCCAGTTAGATTGTTCCTCAGCATAGTAACAAACCCTCAAGACAATGACTTCATCTCTCTTTACCTGGGAAGAGCTGACAATTCTTCTTTTATCTTTGCACCAGTCCATGCAGAGGACTTTATTGCCATGGCCTTTCAGTGTCCTTCTTGTCTTCATCACAAACTGACCCAAGGCCTCCACACGCTCCGCCACCTGATGAACTGAAAGGAATTCAAGACAGAGAGTCACTCTGTGCTTTGGCAATGCATGCAAAGCTCCAAGATGATGCTCGCAAGTTAAGGGAAAGGTTGTCAACTGGCCTGAAGCCTTAACTGATGTGGCCAAGGGACCTCAGGGGTTTGGAATCATTACAGAGCATGAAACAGAAATGATTTTATGGCATACTAATAAGAAGTGGGGGAGAAATCCATTTTTGTTTGCATTTTAAGAAGAAACTATCCAATTTGCATTTCTCAAACCAATATGTGAAGTGAAACACACTCTTTGAAATTCACATTTCTCCTAATTTTGCAACGCAATGTATACATAAGTGCATTAGGGGAAACGGCTTTCAAAAATGTACACGCCAAGAGAAATTCGCCCTAAAATGCTGGTGAGTTTTCAGTAGGGTTAAATTTTTTTATAAACACCACAAATTGGAGACAGAAATGTGCAGAGCTGATTTCAAGACTGGGAAAAATGAGAAATAGAGAAAAGCTAAAATTGATGGTTTTGTCCATCCATACAAATAAAACGACCTTTGTATAAAAAAAAGGTAATTTCATAAAATTGAGAAATAAAGGCCTGTGGTTGTACTCAACTAAGTCCTACTCCAAGGTGACACCCTAAAATTAAATTATCCCAGTGGAGGACGTTAAGTTGATTTCTAATTAATAGTTCACCCACTTTTTCTTATATCTTCAGAAGTTAACAGACTCTTTTATTTATCTAAAGGTTTGTCTTGTCCTTCCTCCAAGAAGCCCTGAGGGGTATACATTTTTATTCCCTCTCCCACCCACACATTTCCTTCTCACAACAGCCCTGTGTGGTAAACTAGGCTGAGATAGGTCACCCCATGAGCCTCTTTTCCCAGCAGGCATTTTTGTTTTGTTTTTGTGTGAAAGCTGAAGATTCAGGGAAGCGTCTGGAATTAGCCGTGAAGAGGCCAGGTCCCTGACTTCTTCCACTGCAGGCTTTGGGCTTGCGGGTTGCAACCCAGAGATTTGCATGGCGGGCAATGAAACAACTGTGTATCTTGCGCTGCCCCTTAAATAATGAGGCAAGAGAAAGATTTTTAGCACCTATCATGACAAGGTCCCCTGGCCAGAACCTCTCTGACCTGATTTTATATCTCCTCGCAGACACAGGTAAGTATGTGACCTGGCGTGTAGCACCCTTTGAAACTGCCGCTAGGAAAATTAGAGCAAATTATATAGCCAAGGTAGACACCAACTGTAAAGGAGATGAATTTATTTGACCCTATCTACATCAAGCTATTCCTGCCAACCTAGCAGTTCGAAAGCACGTCAAAGTGCAAGTAGATAAATAGGTACCACTCTGGCGGGAAGGTAAACGGTGTTTCCGTGCGCTGCTCTGGTTCACCAGAAGCGGCTTAGTCATGCTGGCCACATGACCCGGAAGCTGTACGCCGGCTCCCTCGGCCAATAAAGCGAGATGAGCGCTGCAACCCCAGAGTCGGCCATGACTGGACCTAATGGTCAGGGGTCCCTTTACCCTTTACCTTACATCAAGCTATATTCTATCTTTATCACCAAACTCCGAATATAATTGCACACTGTATTAATTAACATTATTTTTTAATATATTAGTGGCCATTTGATAATTTTAGCTTATAAATTTTATTGTTTAATGTCTTAATTTGTATATTAAGGTACTTTTATAGCTCTGTTTAGAGTAGGTAATGTCTTGATAATATAAATGTTTTAAGTTTTCTGTATCAATCCAGTATATTTTCTTTCATTTGTTGAATGATTCTGTGTACATTGCGGCAGCCTTTGGCTATGTGCAATAAAACTGACTGACTGACTGAAACAACTGTGACCCACTTGCTCTCCACTGGATCTGGAGTGTGATGGGGCAGGTAAAAAGATTTGGAGAAAAGGGGCTTCCATGGGGGAGACAGCTGCGGCTGCTTCATCTCCCCCTTTTACTACAGAATTTAAAGTTGCAGCACAGACCTCTGGCTTACAACTTCAGCAAAGTGTGCATGCCTAAAGTTCAAGGCAGGCCTCTGCTTTCTACTGGTGGAACACAATGGTCCCAAATACTGTTTGGGCACCAACTGTTATTTCCTGAACGCCAGTTTTTATTTTTGGACAGGACTCCTGGACCCAGTAATGATGGGCAATGCTTTATATATGACTTATTTGGCTGCAGCTCAAACAACCCTTTCCTCCCTCTTTTTAAAGTTACTCATTGATTTATTAGCCTTTCAGTCATCATCCTAAAAGGAAAGCACTCAGTTGCATCTCCCTGAAAGTAGGAAAGATCCTCTTTTCAGCTGCAAAACTGAGACGAACATCCCCGCATAGCAAAAGCCACAGGCAACGACCACCGCTGAACCATTTTCTAACTATAAAGCCTTAGAACCTATTAGAAGCCTATATTCAGTGACTCCCAAGTAGCATTTAGTGGCTCCCATATCTAGTGCCTCCTATACCTGTTTTGTTATTAATAGACTTCTACACAAACATCTCAAGGTGATGTACAAGAAAAAAAGCAAAAGACCAGTTAAAAACACAAAGAAATGATCCATTTTAAAAAACAGAACAATACAAAATAGACATTGGTGGCAAAGACACACCTTTGCAACTGGTAAGGCCTGCCAGAAGAAAAATGTCGTCAATTTAAATCCTAGGATTCAGGATCTGAGGGTCTAATAGTTATTTCCTATTTCCTTCATTTCACAAAATTATAAATGATGGTTTAAAAAAATCAAAAGATTTTACAAAAAGTTAAAACAGTAAAATCGTGATTTATTTATATTTACAATCATACTTAAAAACAAGCAAAAGTTTAAATACTAAAACTGCCTCAACTTTCTGGGCATCTGGGTAGGCTTGCCTGGATGTTATTAGCAGGAGCCTAAAAGAGTACAAGGGACGCAGGTGGCGCTGTGGGTTAAACCACAGAGCCTAGGACTTGCTGATCAGAAAGTCGGCTGTTCAAATCCCCGCGACGGGGTGAGCTTCCATTGATCAGTCCCTGCTCCTGCCAACCTAGCAGTTCGAAAGCATGACAAAGTGCAGGTATATAAATAGGTACTGCTTCGGCAGGAAGGTAAACGGCGTTTCTGTGCGCTGCTCTGATTCACCAGAAGCGGCTTAGTCATGCTGGCCACATGACCCGGAAGCTGTACGCTGGCTCCCTCGGCCAGTAAAGCGAGATGAGCACCGCAACCCCAGAGTCGGTCACGACTGGACCTAATGGTCAGGGGTCCCTTTACCTTTAAAAGAGTACAGTAAAGGCACCTGCTTGATCTCAGTAGGCAAGGAGTTCCGAAGTATAGGTGAGCCTCATTATACAATGGGGCTCTTGCAACAATGGAACGGGCGTTACGTGGCACCTACAGCAGTGCCAATTCTGTCGTTTGAAGCAGTCGAGTGGGCACATGTGGGGATAACAAACTGGTCCCAAGTTGTTAATAGTCACACTTTGAACCTGGCCCAGTAGCAAATTGTTAACCAGTGCAGATATGTTCTAAATCTCTGACGTTTAGGAGAAACCCGGGGAACTATTTTCCTTGCAAGCAGATTTTCTGGTAGAGCAGAGTGGGAAGCTTGTGGCTTCCTAGATGTTATAGGACTACAACTCCCATCATCCCTGACCACTGGCCATGCTTCAAGTCAGAAGGTGAAGCTTTAAGGCTCTAGTTATCCACAAGAGAGCAGAGCCTGGAAACGGGAGTCTGAGCACAGATGCCCAAAGGCTTATCCACACTTACCTTTCCAGGCAAGGTCCACACTTTAAAGCTCGGACACTAAGCCATTTTCTTTTTCTTTTTGCCCCAGAGCTTTTCCCTCGAAAACCTGCTCTTTAAAGCTCAATTGGAGCAAACTGCAATCCGAATGGACGTTTGCTCCAATTGAGCGCTAAAGAGCAGGGTTTTTGCAGGGAAAGCTTTGGGGGCATTAAACCCCAAAACACTCAGACTTGTGCCTGGAAAGATCAGGGCAAAAGATAAGTGGGAATAATCCCTAAGAGTTGCTCACTTGTCGCTCTCCATGGTCCTGCATCTCATGACACATTCCTTAGCCTTTTGATTGATTATTTTTATTGACAGTTCTTTTGCTTTATTGGATTCTAGCCTTGATTTTAATGAGTTGTTGTTGCTTGGTAAACCACTTTAGAGGGGTTCTTTGTTTGGGGTTTGTTTGTTTTTTGGTATATTAAGCAACCTCCAAATTGATTAAATAAAGAAATAATGGTTAACAGGAAAGTATGTTTAAAGCTCACATGCTCACAAATTTATTGACAGCTGCACGAATTATGATAGCTAGGAAGTGGAAGGGGCAAGCAGAATATAACATGGAAGAATTGTATAAATAGGTGTGGGATATAGCTATTAACATGTGCCATTAAGATAAGATGGGAAATATGCAGGAGAAATTATTTTGAGGAGATATGGAGGGTGTTTGTAAAATCTGTACTGTTAAAATGGAAAGGGGTCAAACCATCACAAGAGGTGTTGAAATTTTGGAAGATTGGATAGTTACAATGGAACGGTCTCGGGGATGGGGTGCACATTTTTATTCTTATTTATGTACGATTATTACTTTGTCAAAATAAAAAACAGTAATTAAAAAGGAAAAAAATAAAGCCTTCATTTCATCTGAACAACAACATAGTAATAAAATACTTGAGGCTACAGCCCTATACACACTTAAAGGTAAAGGTAAAAGGGATGCCTGTTAGGTCCAGTAGTGGCCGACTCTGGGGTTGCGGTGCTCATCTTGCTTTACTGGCCGAGGGAGCCAGCATTTGTCCGCAGACAGCTTCCAGGTCATGTGGTCAGAATGACAGGCACTTCTGGTGAACCAGAGCAGCGCACAGAAACACTGTTTACCTTCCCGCCAGAGCGGTACCTATTTATCTACTTGCACTTGGACGTGCATTCGAACTGCTAAGTGGGCAGGAGCAGGGCTCGAGCAACGGGAGCTCACCCCATCGCGGGGATTCCAACCGCCAACCTTCTGATCAGCAAGCCCTAGGCTCTGTGGTTTAACCCACAGCGCCACCTGCATCTTACTTGGGAGTAAAGCCCATTTGACTCAATAGGACTGAATATTTATGTTGACACTTTAAGGACATAAGAACAGCGTCCTGCTTCCATAGAGGCTGAACAAATGCCCCCAGAAAGTCCGAAAGCAGGAATGAGTTGGTCACCATGTACACCCCAACTTTGGGGGCCCATTTGCAAACAGGGGGGGGGACTGTTCTGGATCCCATGCACACAAACATGCAGCCTCCCTCTTGCCTCCCTCCCCACCAATGACACTTAAAAATGTAATTTGGGTGTCCCCACCCAGCAAGCCACTTTGGGCATGTGGGCAGGGGTTAATCTTACAGAAGAGTGGAAAAGAGGGGGGGGGGGAGGAAAATAGCCTTTTCCCTTCAGCTGCAATTTCTAGGAAGATCAAACCCCACCTCACCCCATAACAATCAGTCAGGCTTGAAAAAAAGTCTTTCATTGGCTCCAATAGAAGGGTTTTTCAAACCTAATTGCAATATGAGAGGGGCATGAGAGGGAAACAGAGCCAGTAGCAATGGGGTCTTCTTCTTAAAAAAGTATTAAAGATTTTCAAGAAATACAAAGGAACGTGCAATGTCTCTTTTTTGTTGTTGAGATTATAAAGTCTTTTGGTTACGTTCAGCGTAGGACAACATGCAATTCGGTTTGAAAAAAGTGTTATATTGTCTACAATACAAGGTTTATTATTAAATGAATTGTGGTGTTGGTAGGATCTGGGGGCAGATGGATTACCGCTGGGTAAGGGAGAAGCTTCTTTCAAGCCTAATTTCAGCAGGTGGGGTGAGGGGAATGGGACCCAGCAGGCTCTTGCAGGTGTAAACACACCTGTGAGTGTTCTGCTGGCATCCCCACACAAATCTAAAAAACAGATGGCAGGGATGGTGATCCTGTGACCCTACAGATGCTGGACTACAACTCCCATCAGCCCCAACCAGAATGGCCCCATACAGCCATGGATTATGGGAGTTGTGATTTAGCAACATCTGGAGGGCCGCAGGTTCCCAAAGCACAGCTCTCAATGCTGTTATTCTTCTCAGCCAACTTAAAAGTTTCCCCGCCTTCCCAAAACAGCATCTCCCCTTCCATCTTCCAGCCATGTAAAGCAGGCTTTGCCAACCCAGGACTCTCCAGATGTTTTGGCCTGTAGCTCCCATCAGCCCCCAGGCACCACAGCTAACCGGTTGGCGAAGGGCTGCTCTAAAGAGCTCTAGAAACAAGTAAGGCTGGGGAATCCTCTCCCTGTCAGCCTACCATCCTGTTTCCAATGTTTGCAGACAGCAGCAGATGGATTTAATCAGGCAGGGCTTTTAAGACAGCAGAGGGGGGAAACTGAGCGGATTTTTTTAAATGCAACTGTTAAATAAAAGACAGGTGCCCTGCGGCTTCCCCCGGCCCCTGTTTTTCATTGGGTCGCCTTAAATGCTCTCCCCCGGCCTGGATCTGGCGACCATTATTACAGGAACCGAGCATAAAGCTCAGCCTTGCGTGCACATCCGCCTCTTGCATTCCCTGGCATGTTTACATCTCACCAAGCACCCCCACCACCCACGAATAAACACATATCTGCTTCTGAGGATCAGGCATCCAGCGACGACAGGGGATATTCCACTCCTCCTGCCTCGATAAATAAATAGCTTTTATTTACAGCCCCTGCCCCACTTTATTTTCAGGCTTTCGGATTCAAACGCAGCAGCTAGCTAGCGATGCTGCTGGATATGATGATGATGCTGCGAAGGGCGATTTCCTTGCAGCCACGCTCGGAAGAAGCACAACACGGGGAGGGGCAGGTGGAAGAGATGGACGCGGAGGGAGGGGGAGGCAGGATCCCAGGATCCCCACCCCCGATCTCCCATCAAACAAGCCCAGCACCCCACCCACCCCCCAGGATCCTTGGCCACCCCCCAGAATTGCTCCTATGATGCGCAGCTCCCTGCTCCCGTCTCTCTCTCTCTCCTGCCATCTCTGCTTCGGGTGGAGGGCAGCCTCTCCAAGGCAGCCCAGCGCCTCCCCCCCCCCGCCACCCCCTTCCCGGCCCCCGACTCACGCTCCACGTCGTGCAGCTTGGCCCGCTCCTCCTCCAGCTTGCCCTTGAGGCTCTCGGCCTCGGTCTTCAGCGACGCCAGGGTCTCGTTCTCCTTCAGCCCCTCGGTTGCCATCTTTGCAAGGAGGAGAGGGGGAAAGAGACAGTGAAGCGAGAGGAGGAGAAGGAGGAGCAGCAGCAGCTCCGGATCCGCCCAGCGAGCAGGGAAGAGGGAGGCCCCGCCCTCCTCGACGCTGATTGGCGCGCCGGAGGCAAGGCGGACGCTTGTCCCACTCGGGCTAGGCAGGGCCGGGCGGGCGGAGGCATCTTCGCCCTGCACCTTAAGTGGGAAGGGACCCAGCAGCGAGGGAACTTGGTTATTTTGAGCATCATATGAGCAATTATGCAGGCTGGGACATACCTCCCCCCCCCCATAGTTGCTGTTTTGATGTGGCACATGCACACTGTTAAGTTGTGGGTGAACATATCAGACGACACAGCAATTCTTCAAACAGCTCTTGTTTATTCACAGAACTGAACTGAAGGGTTCAGCCAGCCTGCTTATATAGAGGTCCACTACAACGCAACAGCAACCACTTTCTGTAACTATCCAATCAGTGAACGTCACTTTCAATCCCTTATTTGCATATGTGGACCTGAGTGAAAACTATCTACAGTATCCCTCTGCTGGCCCAGGGTGAGAACTTCAGTACATAACACACACTATTTGAATGGCACTGCCCATTAACTTGGGGGGGCAGTACCCTCAAATATTTAACCGGGGGCCCAAGGCACCTTGGTGCCTAGGAGCTGGCTCCTATGCATGGAATCGTAGATTTGGAAGGGATCATCTAGTCCCATGGTTCCCAATGTGGGGCACACGCCCCACTTGGGGGCAATTTGGTTTTTAAGGGGGGCAATTCAAGAATTTCCTCAATTCAACATTTCCTCATAGAGTAGCTCCATCCCCTTAATTGTTTTGATTGCTCTTTCCTGCAACTTTTCCAACTCTGCGTTATCCCTCTTGAAGTGATACACAAGGTGATGTACAAGAAAAATAGCAAAAGTTTAAAACACCAAGAAATGATCCATTTTTAAAAATAATACAAAATAGACACTGGTGGCAAAAACACACCTTTGCAGCTGGTAAAGCCTGCCGGAAGAAAAATGTATTCAGTTTAAATCCTAGGATTTAGGATCTGAGGGTCTAATAGTTATTTCCTATTTTCTTTATTTTTTATAAGTTATAAATGATGGTTAAAAAAAATAAAAACAGTTTACAAAAAGATAAAACAATAAAATCGAGATTTTTTTTTACAAGCATACTTATTGAAGTGATACTCTGATTTGTTTTTATTAGGTTTATGTGGGGTTTTTTTTCCTCTTTCTCATTTCATTTTATTTTTGTAAAGCACTTTGGGACATTCCGTTGCAGGAAGCAATTCATAAATTCATAACGGCGTATGTCTACTTGGAAACTTCCAGTGGGACTGAGTCCCAAGGAAACATATGCTCTATCCGATAAATTTACAGTTTACAGTCATACCTCAGGTTACAGACGCTTCAGGTTATACATTTTTGGGTTGCACGCCGTGCGAAACCCGGAAGTACCGGAACAGGTTACTTCCGGGTTCCAGCGCTCGCGCATGTGAAATAGCACTAAATCACGGTTTGTGCATAAGCGCCGAATCATGACCTGCACGTGCGCAGACGCGGCTCTGCGGGTTGCGAACGTGCCTCCTGCACGGATCACGTTCACAACCCGAGCGTCCACTGTATCTTATATATTCCCCACCTTCCTAATTTTTTTAACCCAATGTTGTACCACTTCCTCTTCCACACCCACACATTCCACCCCCAAAATCAGTATGCAGCATAAGTTTGTTGAAGACCATTTAAAAAACCCAGTGAAATAGAAACAGCCACATACCATTTCCACACATAGTGAGCAGTAGCTGACTTTTTCTGATTTGCGGTATATCTCCCGGAGGGCTCTGTCTTTGGAACAATTGTCGCATGGGCCAAACACATTGGCCAAAAAGGTCTGGTCACACATCTTTGCTGGGAGTTGGAACTGAAAGGGACAAGAGGCGGGGTGGAACAAGTAGGTGCTTGAGAATGATGCACGAAGCTTTTCACCAGGGCTGGCCCAGCCCACATTTGTACACAACACACATTTAAAGCACAGGGCTTCCCTCCACCCCAAAGACTCCTGGGAACTTCAGTTTACTCCTCACAGAACTACAATTCCCAGCACCCTTCCATACCGCTCAACAACCCTGATTTAAGTGGGACATCAGAGAATTACAGAAGCCATCTCAGCTTCTGACTGGATCCTGGAATGTCCCTCCTTTTGATCCATCTGCCCAAAAGGTGCTTATTTTGGGGGGGATAAATCAGATGGAAATTCCCAGGTGTCAAAAAAGGTTATTTATGTATGCCACTACTGCGGCCTGTGTTTTGTTAGGTCAAGAATGGAAAACAAAAGAAGAATGGCAACTTAAACAGATGGAATATGCGCAGCTTGCAGATTTAACATATAGAATAAGAGAAGAAGGAGAACATATGTTTAAAGAAGATTGGGAAATGTTTGTTGAATATATGGGTGAAAATTGTGTACATTTAAAAATGCTGGTAGCATTAAGATAAATTTGACAGTGTAAATAAGTTTTGATGGATGTAACAATGCAATATTCAATAGTAGAATATGCAGTGATTTGTGGTATGCAAACTGAACCAAGGGGGGAGGAGGAGGAGGAGGAGGGATGACATTGATTTAATGTTGTTTAAACAAATACTTTAAAATGTGAATTAGAAAATTAATTTAAAAATTCTGACTTTCAGCATCCCCAACAAACTGCAGTTCCCAGGATTCCTTTGGGGAAGCAGTGGCTGTTTAAATTGGTAGGATATTGTGCTAAATGTACAGCGCTGAGAAGTGGGAAAAAGGATGTTAATCAGAAGACATTGTGATGGTGCAGCTCAGATATTTTTTCTCCACGATTGCCAACTTCTTTGGTTTTTTGTACTATATCTCCTCCTTTTTTTCTGTTCATTTGTTCCTTCCTTCCTTGGATTCGATCAGTAAAGGCTCCGGCAATACTCTAGATTGTGAAGCGTTGGCTGTAAAACCTTCCCAAACAAACAGTCCTGGGAACTGTAATTTGTTAAGGGTGCTGGGAATTGTAGTTCTTTGTAGTAAACTATAGTTCCTAGAAATCTTATTTTTTGGGGGGGGGGTGTACATTAAATGAATGCAGCTCTTCAGGGACAAGGAAAAAGTATGCCGGGACGGCGACAAAACAAGGGTAGGCGCAAAGAATCTCAGAATATACGGAATATACAAATACGGAAGAGCAAGAGGTCATTCCTCAATCCATTTACTGTTATTGTAACCATTTCAAAATTGCTTTACTTTTTACATTTCTATTAGAAGCCACCTAGCAAGAGCTCACCCTAAAAGGCAGGGTAGAAAATAATAAAACAAACCAAAGAGTGCTGTATTTTGATCTGCTGTAAAAAAATTAGCTATATTGCTTGAGGTTTGAGACTTCCAAGTCAAAATATCATACTGCTTACCTTCTTTCCCCTGGAGCAAGAACCTTTTGCCTTCCAGACACTTCAAAGGAATAATCTTCTGTGCAAGTAGAATTGCACAAGGACAGGCTTAATGCTGAGGTAATCTCCTTAGAGGGTATTAAGACACAAGCCTGCACTTTTGGATTGTAGCACCTTCCACGTTGCTGGTTTACGTGCCAGAGACTAACAATTGTTCTCAGTGGAAAACTCTCATGGGTGCAAGAGAAAATCCCAGGATACCAATTTTACACATCAGTCAAATTGTGCCCTTTTAAAAGTCATGGTTCCAGCCTTTACATGCTTTATTCTGTATGAAACATGCTTACAGATATCAATCAAAAAGGCCCCCAAGCGAGGCCTTTGCATCAAAGTGGGAGCCATTTTGAATCCATCTGTATGGCATTCAGTTTCCTGTCAGCCATTAACCGATCAAAAGGCTTCAAAGCAGGGGGGAAATTATTCCTTAAAATGAGCCCAGCGGTCATACTTATCTAGCCTGTGTCTTTTAATCTGTTCTACAATGCTATCTATTTTATAGGCCAGGGCTTAGAAAATGGGAGTTATTGTGCACATTACTTATGAGCTAAGTCTTTTAGCATCCGTTCCCCCAATGAAATCCACCCTCAGTCGACCACCAAAAGTTTAAAAGGTTTTTAGTGATAGTAAAGTAGTATAAACGTTGTTCTGAAGTAAGTCAGAGGAGTATTCTGCATTTTCAAGAACTCTGTGGACACCCCCCCCCAAAGTATCTGGATAAGGCCATCCCAGAAACCAATGTACAGATACAAAGCTGACCCAGTAATAGTTTGGTTTGTAACAGCGTAGAGTGATTCAATAAACTTTCACTTGCTTTGGTTGGTCTTTTGATGAACAGGATGGTGTACTGTATCTCTGTAGAAGTTTTTGATAGCAATAAAAAAAAGATTGTGCTGCACAATCACAGCTCTTGAAATCACATAGAAACAAACTCGTAAATTGAGGGCTCTCTTAAGCAACTGACATCACTGGATTCATGAAACAGTCAAGAAGCACATTGGAAGAATCAACCACATGCTTCTTTAATCAGGTGTGTCAAAGCAATGATTCTTCAACATCAACTTCGTTGGACTGGTCATGTTGTGCGGACGACTGATTATCATCTTCCAAAGTAACTAGAGTAGTACCTTGGGTTCAGAACTTAGTTTGTTCTGGAGGCCAGTTATTAACCTGAAACTGTTCTTAACCTGAGGTACCACTTTAGCTAATGGGGCCTCCCGCCGCCGCTGTGCTGCTGCCGTGCGATTTCTGTTCTCATCCTGAAGCAAAGTTCTTAACCTGAGGTACTATTTCTGGGTTAGCGGAGTCTGTAACCTGAAGCGTCTGTAACCTGAAGTGTCTGTAACCCGAGATACCACTGTACTCTATTTCAAACTTAAAATGGAAAGCGTAATACTGGTGGTCAACAAAAGAGGTTTAAAGACTCTCTCAAGGCAAATCTTTAAAAAATGTAGTATAAACACCGACAACTGGGAAACACTGGGCTGCGAGTGCTCCAATTGGAGAACGTCCTTTACCAAAGGTGTCATGGGCTTTGAAGATGCTCAAACTCAGGACAAAAGGGAGAAAGGTGCTAAGAGGAAGGCACACTTGGCAAACCCTCACCGTGATATCTCCTGCCCAGACTGTGGAAGGACGTGTGGATCCAGAATTGGCCTCCACAGACACTTACGGACTCACTGTTAAAACCGTGTTCATGGAAGACAATCTTATTTGGCTACGAGTGTTCGCCAGAGAAGAAGAGGAACTCTCAGCAAACCCCCAATGCTTTGAATGTTTTCATTCCACTCTTACAGCAAAGAGGACCTGCAGCTGCTTCTGGCTCTAAGAACTCCAGCCCATCATAGGGCAGCATCAAGCACAGCCTCTCTCTTCTACAAACACTGGCTGCCAATTAGCTTGCAGCCTAAGATTAAGGTGCTGGTTTGGGTGTATAAACCCACTGTAGCTTGGGACCAGGATAGCTGAAAGATTTGTCTCACCCCTTACATACTGTGATGGGTTGTGGGGGGGCCAGATTCCCCTAAATTCCTGGGTGCCAGATCGTCCCCAAAATTCCTAGATTTGGTAAAAGTTAGACTTAATCAAAGTTTGATTAAACTTTGCCAAACATGGAAACGCCTTGGATTTTGTTATGCTAACAAGCCAAGCTAGCTCAGAGCCAGCTGGATAGGCCATTAGCAGAGGACAAAGGCTGGTGATGGATCATCAAGGTAACCATCAGAGGGCAAGTCTGCCAGGCAATGGGGAGAGGGGCTTCTTCTTTGGGGGATGCTAGTGGGCAGGTTTAGAGTTTCAACTTTGAATGACAGTACGCTGGGGGGAGGTCTTTGGAGTCAGCAACAAGGGGGGGGGGGGAGAACTCCATGTGATCTGGGGGTGACAGGCTGTAAGCAAGCTATATAATGCATTTGAAATGGGCTTGTACATCTTCTAAAGAAAAACAATATCTAGAAACTCTAGCAGATGTCACTGCAGTTTTATCTTCAGGACTTCCACTGCAGAGGGAACATACAGTGGTGCCCCGCAAGACGAATGCCTCGCAAGACGGAAAACTCGCTAGATGAAAGAGTTTTCCGTTTTGGAGGTGCTTCGCAAAACGAATCTCCTATGGGCTTGCTTCGCAAGACGACAATGTCTTGCGAGTTCCTGCTGGTTTTTCCCCCCTTTCCCCCCTTTTTCTAAGCCGCTAAGCTGCTTATCAGCTGATCCGATCAGCAGATAAGCCGCTAAAAGCCTCTAAAAGCCTCTAATAGCGCTAATAGCGCTAATCCGCTAATACTTCAATGGGCTTGCTTCGCAAGACGAAGAAAACCGCTAGACGAAGAGAATCACAGAACAGATTCTTTTCGTCTTGCGAGGCACCACTGTATCTTAGAAGAGGTGAGCCAAAGGGATGGTCAGGTAAGGACCAATGTGAGATGAAGCACCATCCATGAGACTATTGTGTTGCTAGAGCTCACATCTGAAAGGAGTATATGCTAGAAGCTCCAAAAATCACCACAACACAGCACTTTTTATTATTATTATTATATTATTATTATTATTATTATTATTATTATTATTATTATTATTATTATTATTTTATAAAACAACAACGACGACAACCTTGACACTGGAAAAGTCAGAAAGCAACAGCTTGGTAGAAATGACATCTGGATTCTTCAGAATAAATGTGTTGGTGAGCTGTGTCACTAAAAATTTATTAGTGTGGAAGCACCCCTGACATTCACCTGGGAACATGACGCCTATTTTGGATTTGTTTTTGCAACAAATGAATGCATCTTAGCAAGCTTCCCTCCCTTACCTGAGTTTTTTGAGTGTGAACCCAGATATGTGACAATAATCTGACACAATAAAAATCATGGTATAACCGTCATCTATTTCATCTTATCATTTATATGCATACTTATTAAATAACCAAGATGAATGCTCCCATAAAACATACATATACAGGCATGTAAATTTACAGTGTTACAAATACTGTATCACAGTAAAATATTACAAAGAATTGTCTTGTTAGTCCTTCATTATAGAAAGTTATTTAGTAATACAGAGAACCACCATGGCCCCAGTGCCTTCAACATGACTGGAACCCGGTGCTGAGCACCTGTAAGCTACAATGAGGTCCAATCTACAAAAGGGAATAAGATTAAAGGCATTTGGAAGGGCCATAGGACATGTAGCAATCCATTTCTTACACCCCGATTTCCAAATGTTTTTCAAAAATTTATCTTCTAAGAAACACTACTTCACAGTGATTGAGGAAGCGCATAGGTGAGTGATGTTCATTTATCCTTCAAGAGATTGATTCTTTTTTAGTTTACAGTCGTATCTTGGATCCCAAACGCCTTGCGAGTTGAACGCTTTGGCTCCCAAACGCCACAAACCCGGAAGTGAGTGTTTCGGTTTGTGAACGTTCTTTGGAACCTGAACGTCCGGCGTGACTCGGAAACCGAGCCTTGGTTTTCGAACGTTTTGGAAATCAAACGGATTTCCGGAATGGATTCCAATCGACTTCCAAGGCACCACTGTATATGTTATATTCTAGTGAGAAAGCCAAGCTTGAAGCTGCTGGGGATCTGTATTGTTTCCAGAGCATGCGGAGAAGGGGTGAAAGGAAATGTCACTTGAAAGAGATATTTCGTATCTAGCATCAACAGCGGAGAATTCTCTCTGTTGTTCAGCATAGCCTGGAATTAGAATAAAGAGAGAAAAGATTAAAGTAACAAGAGCTCAAGCTGCCAACAGGAACAGGTTTTTTTAAAAAGAAAGCACATGTCTTCTGAATGAGATTGTGATTTAATAATCATACCTGCACTTTACGAACGAATGATGGAGTCACCCTTTTCTCAAAATCATCTATGGGTGTGTAGGAGTTGAGGATTTTTACTATCTGTAGGGACGATTTAAAGAAATTCATGAATACTTCCGATACAAGTAAAAACTGTAATGATTCTACAGTCATAACTGAAATATGTATTGAGGTTACCCCCCCCCCCAGGGCAGCAGAATGGAAAAACATCAAGGGGAAAGGGAGGTGTCAGGAGGGGCTGACATAGTGAATTCGAAATTGAGCAAAAAGGAGAAACCCTGTTATAATCCAAGGAATAATATGGGGACACAGAGGATGGAAATTTTCAATAACGAAAAAAGAAAATCCAGAAAAAAAGAGGGTGGAGGAAAGTCAGAGAAAAGGAAATGGTAAAAAAGCAATTTTAATGAAATGACTTGCACTTCAAAAGCAGTGCATGGCATCTCACCACAAATGTGCTCTCTTGCACAATGCTTAAAGGTAAAGGTAAAGGTAAAGGTAAAGGGACCCCTGACCATTAGGTCCGGTCGCGGATGACTCTGGGGTTGCGGTGCTTATCTCACTTTATTGGCCGAGGGAGCCGGCGTACAGCTTCCAGGTCATGTGGCCAGCATGACTAAGCCGCTTCTGGCGAACCAAAACAGCGCACGGAAACGCCGTTTACCTTCCCGCCGGAGTGGTACCTATTTATCTACTTGCACTTTGACGTGCTTTCGACCTGCTAGGTGGGCAGGAGCAGGGACCGAGCAACGGGAGCTCACCCCGTCACGGGGATTCAAACCGCCAACCTTCTGATCGGCAAGTCCTTGGCTCTGTGGTTTAACCCACAGCGCCACCCATGTCCCTTGCACAATGCTTACCAGGTTTCAAATAAGACAGTCTGTACAGCCAGGGAAGTTTCATAAATTGATACTTTAGGAATCTACCAAGCAAGGGAGGAAGACCCTAGGTATAATACCTGCACAGCAGTGAGGGATGTGCAGCGTTCATAAATCTCTTTGGCATCCTCATCTGTGGTCTTTTTAACCTGAAGGAGCCAAGCTGCTTGGGAAAGAGGTTCCAACGTCTCCTTGGCAGAGCTGCTCTGCAGATTCTTCTGCTTAAGCCACTCTTCGAGATAGCTGATATTACACCTAGGGAAGGAAAAGATGATTTGGTTTAAACTCCCTTTTGTTCAGAAGCTGGTAACACAAGCTGCTGCCCCAGAGCAATGTGCTATGGCAGAGTAAAATGTCTGGCATACTTTGTATGCCATGGAAATGTGGGAATGTAAAAATATTCCATTTATAAAACAACATTATTTTTCCCATTTTAGATTGCTTTCCCCCCCCCTCCCCCATTTCATAAAATTTGGAAAGTTCTTTTCAAAATGTTTCTTTATGATCATGCTCCTACATCAGCATAGGATAAGGTTACCAGACGTCCCCGTTTCCTGGGAACAGTCCCTGGATTTACAAACCAGTCCCCATACAAAATCCACTGAAGTTGAAAAGTGTCCCCAGATTCATTGGAAAAAATCTGGTAACCTTAGGAACTCTTGCCCTATACACTGTGCAAGACTTTTAATGCAATAATATTCAAAAAAAGGAATCAGTGATGGGCAATATAATACATACTGTAGTCTCCTCCCTGCTGACTTTTAGCCACCATACAATTATTTTTTTGAGTGCCCTGGCTCTTCTAAATCTGTACTGAAATGCTATTATTTTAAAAGTGCAATGCTCCATGTATCTATGCAGGAGTAAGCCCCATTCAGTTCAAGGAATTCACTCCCAGAGTTAGTGGCTATAGGATTGCAGCCTAAATTTTGTTTATCCTGTAGGTTTCCTGCTGCTTTTTCCGATCTGCAGATATGCTTTATGCCATTTGATTTTTAATTGTATTTTGGTTGCTATAGCATTACCTTGGAGATTTTTCTTTCCTTAACTGACATGTTCTATTCTTACTCTTACTCTTATTCTTATTATTCACCTTATCTGCATCCCCTTTCGACAAGAGCACATATCCTTGCGAAGGAATAGACTGTTTAGGGTAACTGCTCCAATCAGAAAGAAAAGCTGCTTCACGGCCTGCTTTAGGAGCTCTGAGTCCAAGCCATTCTGACACATTGTGGTATAAAAATAGCTGAGCTGTTGCAGGATGGAGGTCATGGTGTAGGCATCTGTGTCATCTATGCTGGAGGAGCGCTTGCGGAATCCAGTCGGTTTTAAGCCAGAAATCCCCTGGAGGCTTTCATATTCCAGCATTCCAGGCACTGGAAAAGATAACACAGCAAGCAAGGAGAAAATAAAAATTAAAAATAAACCAAGTTCCTTTATCGCTGCTATTTGGCTCTGGAAAGCAGTCGTGCTCTTTAAAGGTTTTAAATACCAGCTTACTTATTATTGCAGTAATGCAATAAAGAAGGGCATTTGGGTGGGCTACTGTCAGGGGTTCAGGAGCAGAGGCAAGGGCAAGGGAGGAAACAGAGAGCGAGGGGGAGGAGGCAGAAGAAAAGATGAGTGATGACGACGACCCGAGATCTCCGAGTCTTTCCAGTGAATCAGAAGATTCACAGAAAGGAGCACCAGTGGCCAGGGCAAGGGGGGAGCCTAGGGGGACACCCCAGGAAGAAAGGGCCAGAGGGGACTCAGAGGGGAGCAGTTGGAAATCGGGACCAGTGTCACCAACAGAGAGCAGGGGAGAGGAAGGGCGCCAGGTATCAAGCACTGGCAGCTCACAACAGGAGGGAGGGCACGAGTCAGGAGTGGCCACACCTCCATCGGGGAGCGAAGAAACGGTCAGGCGGAAAGTGGAAGGTTGGGCGCACGCGCCAAGTTCAAATGCACAGGAAGGTGGCGCAGTAAGCAGCCCGGAAAGGGAGCCAGGTCCTAAAGCCCGGCGCAAGGAGACAGGAGGGTCCGGGGGGTCAGCGTCAGAAGAATCCCGGAAGGAAGAGACCCCGGGGGGCAGAGGGACCCAGAGAAGAACGGTCAGGCGGAAAAGGTGGAGTAAGGCTAGGTTAGTAAGCTGGTGCACAGGGGGCGGAGACTCAGACGGAGCTTCGCCGGTCTAACCCATAAGACGTAGAGTTGCACGCAGCAGCTTGAGAATGGAAACTGTAACTCAATAAAGACTTTTACAAAGTGATTGCTGGCTAGCGTGATCCTCTGTGAGCTAGGATCTGGAAGCAGCTCTGACAGCTACATTTTGAGATTTCCATTATTCAGTGAACACTGAGGTTATAGCGGAAAAACAAATGCTGAGAAATCCAGCAAGGCAGTCCTTGAATCAGATTCAGAATGTCTTTTCTCCAACTGCATTATTCACAGAACTCCACCTGCATTCATACAAACAGATAATGTAATCTTTTGACTGGTGTATATATTACACACACACACATACAGTATATGTGTGTGTGTGAGACCAGACTCTCATGTACACTGGAATGACACTGGATGATATAAACCCATATATGCTACTGCGGGAGAAATAAACTGAATAATTTTAAGAATAATTTTCTTTGCATTTATGCTGTTTAATCTGCTAAATGCATATACAGTGGTACCTCTGGTTACGTACTTAATTCGTTCCGGAGGTCTGTTCTTAACCTGTAACTGTTCTTAACCTGAAGCACCACTTTAGCTAATGGGGCCTCCTGCTGCTGCTGCGCCGCCACCGCATGATTTCTGTTCTCATCCTGAAGCAAAGTTCTTAACCTGAAGCACTATTTCTGGGTTAGCAGAGTCTGTAACTTGAAGCATATTTAACCTGAAGCGTATGTAACCTGAGGTACAACTGTATTTGTAGCAACACTTTATTTATATACTTTATTTTACAAAACAAAAATATTGCGCTCTCTCTCTATATATATGTATTCAAAGTCCATATTCTTAAACATCTGTGTAATATATATTCATAGAATCATAGAACTGTAGAGTTGAGACCACGAGGGTCATCTAGTCCAGTGTTTCCCAACCTTTTTTGGGCAAAGGCACACTTGTTTGATGAAAAAAATCTCGAGGCACACCACCATTACAGCCCCGTGACGTCAGCGCGCAGCGTCACGCCGGGAGGGACGCACGAAAGTGTAAGTTTCAATTTTTTTCCCTCCCCCTTGCCGGGGAACCTCCAAGCTTTGGGGGTGGGGGGGGGGGAGGAGGCAGCAAAGCGAGGCAGGAAGGAGAGCGCGGCTTGGCTGGGTGAGCTTTGGCAGGGGCAGGGAATGAGAGCCGCGAGGCGGGCGCTGCGGACGGAGGCACTGCCCGCCGAGCTTGCAGGCAGCCAGGCAGGCAGACAGCGAGAGCCCCGCGCTGGGCGGCCTCTCCTCGCCGCCGCCGCCCCACCTCTCGCCGCCCGACTCGCCCGCCTCCCTCCAGGCAACATCTCGCGGCATACTAGTGTGCCGCGGAACAGTGGTTGAAAAACACTGATCTAGTCCAACCCCCTGCAATGCAAGAATCCTGCCCATAGCCATCACTGGGTGGGCTCACACTACCAACCCTCTGGTTATAACAGTTGGATGCACTGACCCTTTGCACCACACTTTTATTCGTATTTAAGCAATTAAAATAGAAAAAAAACAACAAATCCGTGCACAGAATCTGATGATCACTTAAACACATATTAGCATGAGTATGTTCCAAGCCTTTGATGGTTTCTTGAATCCGGACCACAGAGTTCATGGTTTCACTTTAAAACAAGTTGCAGTTTTTGCATCATTTGATTGCTGAATATTTTCCCCAGCAGCCCAGCTAGAGAGTGCCTGAAAATTCAATATCACAGTGGTTCAACTGATAGGACTGGAGGAATCAGCTAGTTTCAGCTAGTTTTTAGCCTTGATGAATCCTATGCACCTCTATTCAGAAGTCTCACTTTGTTCAGTGGTGCTTACTCCCAGGGAAATGTACCGGTACATAAGATTTCAGCCACGAATACATGTAAATAGACTTTCCAGACATGCACAAAGAAACAAGAAAATACTAATAATTCATTCCTATATCTTTTTAGCCATGCACAAGGTTTAGAAATAGCTTAGAATGTGTGCTGCTATCAGCATTTATTTCTTACCTATCATTGGCTGAATATTGTTCTCCATTACAATGATAAACTGATGATAAATGCGAATGGCTAGATCACTAAGAACCTGCCTGTATTCCAACAGGTCAAAGTGCTTCAGATTGTTCTTATTTTGTTGTGGAGTATTGTGCTTCATAAATTCCTGAAAATCAGATGTATAAACATATGCCATTTAAGACCATAAGTATAATACAGGTTTTATACTTCTGCATATTAAGTAGAGTAGTACAAAAACAAACATATATTCAGAAGAGCAAAAGGCTATTCATGCACTCTGTTAATAAGTAAACATGCAAACATTTTTACCTAATGCTAGAAGTAATTTTAATGGAAGACAGCAGCTTTGTTTTTCAAAGAATAACTCTTACTTTCAAGACCTGTTGTCCAACCCATGGTGGATCTTGACAAGAGAAAGGGCATGTTCACAATGTGCAGGACACAAGAGTTATCTCAGGCCAGGCCCAAACCTTTCAGGTACGGATTCACAAGGCTATGGACTACAAGGATGTGGTTTCTAGGTCTTCTGGTGAAAGTTGGTTCCAATAGGTGATACTTGCCAATTTTTATTTTTTTTTAAACATGAACTGTATTGCGATGTTCAACTATTTTATAGGGATCGTGAAATTATTCTTACCTCTTCTCCACTGTACTGTTTCAGACAGTTAAGAAAATGGCATGTGTTTGAAAGCCAGAAGGACAACATCTCAAAGTCTTCAACGTGTTCCTAAACATTAAGACACTGTGTTTGCTTAATTTATATTTCGTATATTTACCCACACCACTTCAATCTTTGCAAGCAGTTGCATGAGAAGTCAGAAAATTATGCACAATGGAGGTTAGTCTCTTTATTGCATATCTGGTTTATTTACAAACATAGACAGCCTGAGTCTACTTATGGAGGGGCTCATAGCAGCAGCACCCCAAAAGGCACCAGCCTATTTCATATTAAGAGCATCATATGCTGCTCTGTCTCTGCAGCATCCCTTTCTCTGCAAGCTATCTCTGGCTCTGCAGGGCCCATTCAGCTTACCCTAACCCCAAAGCTTCCTGGTTACATTATGGTTACCAGATTTTTTTCAATGAATCCAGGGAATTTTTTTGAAGCTGAGTAGCAACAGGGAGCCAGTAGTGGGGATAGTGAGGCAAAAGACCCTGGGCCCAAGCACACATGCATACTGTATAAAGATGAAAAACCCTTCTTTTGCACCCTGCAAAACATAAATGTATAGAGTTTTTTTAAAAACTGGGCAACGGCGCACCGCGCACCCATGACTTCCGAGCCTTCCCCGATCTCCTTCCCCCTTCGTTTTGACAGATCAGGGGAGGCTTGGGAGTCACGGGCGGGCGGCCGTTGCCCAGGAGGGGCCAGCCTGGTAGTGCAGTTGGCTCTGGCTGGCTTCAGGAGCTGCTCGCTGCCGTGGCGCAGGAAAAATGGTGGGCGCCACAGCAGTGAGCAGCTCCTGAAGCCAGCCAGAGCCAACTGTGCTAACCAGCTGGCTCTGGGCTGCTAAGGCTGCCGCTGCCATGTTTCCCGGGGACAGATTAGCAAATCTGGCGACATTCCGGGGATGCAATTTGTCCGGGGACAGATTTGCAAATCCGGGGACTGTCCCCGGGAACCAGGAGCGTCTGGTAACCCTACATCACAGCAGCCCGAAGCTCTGGTCCTTCGTACCCAGGGGAAGATCCCTCCTTTGATGTATGAAATGTCTCATTGCCTCAAGGAAATTACTTGAAAGTTTAGTCTTCACACCTAGCCCCTTTGAACTCCTAATGGCTTATCCCAACCCCAGTCAGCCACTTCACAAGGAAATCAGCCTTTTCCATTGATTTGCCTGGGATTACAGTCCTAATACACAACTTCAGAATTGTGCATAACTTAATTAACTTTTACACATGCAATTACTGATACTCAGCAGTAGGTCTACTACTAAATGCTAATGAAACACCTCAAATCCAGTTACAATTTAAACAGCTTGTGCCAATATAAACTCAGTATAAAATTATATAAAATATATAAACTCAATATAAAATTCAGGTCCTGTATACCTGAAGGAGCGTCTCCTCCCCCATCGTTCAGCCTGGACACTGAGATCCAGCTCCGAGGGCCTTCTGGCGGTTCCCTCATTGCGAGAAGTGAGGTTACAGGGAACCAGACAGAGGGCCTTCTCAGTAGTGGTGCCCTGTGGAACGCCCTCCCTTCAGATGTGAAGGAAATAAGCAGCTATCGTCTTTTTAAAAGACATCTGAAGGCAGCCCTGTTTAGGGAAGTTTTTAATATTTAATGCTGTATTGTTTTTAACACTTGATTGGAAGCCGCCCAGAGTGGCTGGGGAAACTCAGCCAGATGGGCGGGGTATAAATAATAAATTATTATTATTATTATATAAACAGCTTGTGCCTTAAAAAAAGGTAAAGGACCCCTGGCAGTTAAGTCCAGTCGTGAAAGACTCTGGGGTTGCAGCGCTCATCTCGCTTTACTGGCCGAGGGAGCCAATGTTTATCCGCAGACAGTTTTTCCAGGTCATGTGGCCAGCATGACCAAGCCGCTTCTGGCAAAACCAGAGCAGGCACTGCGACTGCAAATGAAAGTAAAGTTTATTCCAGCAGGGAAGTCACAATGTGTGCAACTTTATAGGAGAGATGCAAGACTTAAGGTGAAAGGACTTATGGCACAAACTGACGTAATAAGCATGAAAGAACCAAATCAGGAAATCACAGGAACTCAGCTGACTATGCATACGTAACCTGCATAAGTAGCTGACCATGAATAGATTCAGCTATGAAACATGCTCAGCTATTTTTTTTTCATGTGACCTTCATGATACCATAATCAAAGCTCTGAATGCACTAGTCCTGTAAATCTAGGCTTAAAATCTACACCAGGCAGCAATAAAGACAGCTATGACATAACGTTTTGCAGCCATGAAATGACTCCTTTCAATCATATACTTTATATTTGTGACACGATATGGCACTATGTAATTTGCAGGTAGCTATTTATTGAGTTCTACTTAATGGAATGATCTGCAAGCAAGAAAGAAGAGTGAATGACCAATTTGAATAGTACAATTTCTCTGGTAAGCAGTCATGGCATGGGAATCGTTCTGTTAGTCCACCTATAGCTGCAAAACATTCTGTTGGGCTATGTCAACTGTACAGAAAGAAAGCAGACTGAATGCAAAATGTTCCTACCTTAATTACTTGTTTGATACTATTGATTGACATATTCATGAAGGATTTCAGCATGCCGTCATCGTTCAGATAATCTGCATATCTCACACACATGAAGAGGATGTGAGCTGGAAGTCCTGGTATCATATTTACCACCACTCCACGGGGCTTCAGTTCTGCATGAAACCAAGAATCAAACGGTGTTGATTATTTAGTGAGCACTAAATAAGTTCTATAGGTTAGCCATTCTTTTTAAAAGAAATGAAATTGTAACCAAATGCATTTCCCCCCCAAAAAATCTCATCCTGTTCCTGAATCGTATTATTTTGGATCCCTACAATTAAAAATATACACAAAGGACCAAGAAATAAGAAAATTAGCGCAAGCTACTTGCTTTCATTTTGCAATTTATGTCTCTTGATAACAACTTACTTTGGATAATCACACTATAAAAACCACAGAGAAACTGGCTAGGGCTGAATGAGTAGCCACATATATTAGCAATGCACAAGTCCTTCAACGCATAGCAAAGTTGTCTTAAAGCAGCTATGTATTTAGCTTGCCTGAAAACATATCACAAAAAAGCTGTAGTGAAAATATAGATTCTTCAAAGTGAGTAATTATGTTAGCGAAAGCTCACAAAAACCCAAAATATTAACGTGGATTACTGAGGAGATTTACAGATCGAAAATGAATGGGAAGTGAACTGCAAAGAAGAAAAACATTGCAGTTGTTTGCTCAGGTATAAATGAAACCCAAACTTCCCAAGAAAAAATAGGAGGGAAACATGCAGAGGACATTCTGTGACCTTATGAATGTCTGGGAAAACAATAGAATAGAGAGATGAGGAGGAAATTGGGGATGGGACACAGTAGTTACAGAGTCCCTAGAAAGGCAGAGAAAAATATATTAAACACAGACCTGGTATATTTGGGCCTGGTTTGTGAAGGCCATTTGAGTCAGAAATGGTGAAAACACAGTGAGAGGGAAAGATTTCAGCAGAGGTGACACCAGTTTTAACTTCAAGATGTATTTCAGAGATAGTGACTTACAGTAATGGTAGATCTGAGAAGAAAAAAACAAACTGATGACCCTGGAGTCTTCCAAGTATTTAGCCTCAAGAGTGAAGAGTTTAGGAAAGTTACAGAAAGCACAAATATGTCACACACATTTCCCCCCACAGCTGTTCTAAAACAGAAGCATCATTGAGCTTTTAGTAAAACAGATAAGATAGGAAAGAAGGAGAAAAAACATGAATACTGGCCACAACTCCAAAACTTCCAGCAACAACTATTTGGCATTGCTTATGTGTATACTTAGGTGAAATTGAAAGTGTTATGGCAGTACCAAGGATCAGGTTCTGAACAATTTTTCCTTCGTCTTCCTTTCTGTACTGCAACATTCCAATGTATTCTTTTGGCATGGACAACATGGGTTCTTCATGGGCTGTTAAACATTAATATATATTTACTTTCAGAAAAATACTACATTGGCATTAGAAGGTTGGAAAGAACGATCCATGACACAAATCACTGTGTGTGACAAATTATTTAATTCAAATGATCAGGCTTTCTGCAGCAGTCATGGCCTGTTAAGCTTTGGAACAGAGTTATTAAAAAATACAAAATAAAAATCAACCACCACTACCAACTAGGATCGCACATAAACATGTTGGTTTGGGTCAGTGCATCAGTTTTCAGATCAATCATTTGATGACTTGGGAGGGGGGTGTATGTGGGGGGGGAGAGGGAGGGAGAGAGAGGTAAGGAGGGAGGGAGGGAGGGAGGGAGAGAAAGGTACCCACTTTTGGCCACACCCACAAAAGCTTTGTCCCCACCCCCATTCACCAAAGATAAACATACCCCCGCAAAAGTTAGCCACCAATGTCTTAGCCCTATGCTTCTAGTATTCTATGGCAGTCTTTTGCAGCAGGATTTCAGGGAACAGGCAGCACTGCACGATGAATTTGATCCTATGAACTCTCATAATTATTACAATAATGTCGGTCTCATCTTCCATGTAGTTTCTGAAGAAGCACACATTCAAACATTTTTAAAGAATATATTTAATGCCCTCACCTGTTTCTATAGACTTTCTAAGGGTCTTGATCTGATCCTCAAGTTTCTTTATTATTCTGTCCTTCTTATCCATCTCCTCTTCTAGATCCTACAGTGTCCAATAAAGTTGAGAAAGAATGATCTGCTTTAAAAAAAGGTGTTCTGCCCAATATAGTATTTTGACTTCTTTACACACCAAATGCATCCCTACATGCATTTGGGACAGCTGCATATTCTTCCATTGCAAGGGGTTTTACTAAATGATCCTTAGGGTCCCTTCCAGCTCTACAATTCTATGATTCTATGCTTCTATGCAGGACAAAATTCAGGTTTATTACTGGCCGATAATAGGCATGATAGAAAAACGGCATTGTTACTTACACTGGAGAAACAAAAAAATTAGATTCTGAGCAATGCTATAAATCACTGGCTCCCAATTACCTAAGTCCTGAGGACCCCCTGTTTTTCAAAAGCCAAGTCACAGACCCACCACATCTGAAAATTTAAATATCTATCTGGTAGTTTTTGTTAGGATATTTCCGTTCCACCTTAAAAGGGAGCAGGCTTTGTGAGTCACAGAGTCTGCGCATGTCCTGTTCACAGGATGTTTATGTTTGCTGTTCCTTTCGTTTTCTCAGTCGGTCGGAGTCACTGACTCAGAACGGTCATGTTTTCCTTTGTTCTGTTCAACGTTAAATAAAGTCTGTAGAATATGCTCTTCTGCGGTGCAAGCTTTCTGGCTGTGTTTTTCTGCTGAAAGAGGGTGCACCAGCCTAGGAATGTGGCAATCTATTTCTAAGGCTTTGTGCCCCTAATTGCTGATACTGCGTAACTGCGTGACTACGGGAGGCTGATGGATCGTCCGGCAGCCGGCTTGGGGGCTCAGATGGACGTTATCTCCCTGGCAGTATCCCAACAACAAGGTTATGGCGCAGCGGAATGTTATGTGAATGAAGCCACGGACCCCCTGGGTGGGTTCCGCAGGCCACCAATTGGGAACCACTGTTGTAAATGAATACTTCTTAGTAGACACTGCTGTCATTGGCACGACTCCCCAACTTTGGAGGATGAGGGCAAAATTCAGAAGGAACATCAGGACTGACCCCAGATGTCTCCACAGTGCTGGATTTGCCTTATCTCTGCTTTACATGGAACCTGGACCTTGCCTTGTTTGTTAAAAACATGAGAAGAACATAAGAAAAGCCCAACAGGATCACATCAAAGGCCTGTCTGGTCTAGCATTCTTTGTTCACAGTGACTAACCAGATGCTCATGACAAGCCCATGAGAACATGAGCACAATAGCACTCTCCAGCTCATCATCCGCAGCAGGTTAAAAAAAAAGGGTAAAGGACCCCTGGACGGTTAAGTCCAGTCAAAGGTGACTATGGGGTTGCGGCGCTCATCTCGCTTTCAGGCCAAGGGAGCCAGCGTTTGTCCACAGACAGCTTTCTGGGTCATGTGGCCAGCAGGACTAAACTGCTTCTGGTGCAACGGGACACCATGACGGAAACCAGAGAGTACGGAAATGCTGTTTACCTTCCCGCCACAGCGGTACCTATTTATCTACTTGCACTGATGTACTTTCGAACTGCTAGGTTGGCAGGAGCTGGGACAGAGCAACGGGAGCTCACCCCGTCGTGGGGATTTGAACCGCCAACCTTCCAATCGGCAAGCCCAAAATATTAGAGATATACACAGCCATCATGACCAGGCTATTGTTGCCTTGCTTGCCTTTGCAGAACCTGAATGTCTTAGCCTCGTGTAACTTATAAAATTATTTTTAAAAATGTTTGAACATTTAAATTTGTTAGGGGGGAAATCAACACTAAACTGCAGTTCCCAATCTGTGGGCTCACTCAACTCTTTTCCTATGCAAGGTGTCTTTGTATAATACGAGTTGCAGAAGAAAGAGAGCTTTGGAATGAGCTCAACATATAGTTGGCATCCCAACTAGCCACATTCGTGAAAAACTATGAAAAAGAGCCAAGTGACGCATGTTCTCATCCCACTTTTAAAAATCATTTTAATATAGAATCTCAAATTGGTTTCCCCCCCTTTGTACAACATATCACAAAGGGTTGAAACTCTTTGTGATTTTAAGGCAATAAGGCTATGATCCCAATCACACTTACTTGAGAGTAAGTTCCATTGAATTGAGTGGGACTTACTTCAAAGTAAGCATGCATAGGCTTAAAATAATCCATTACCAGGAGCATTTTCCTTCCTCACCGTATTTTCTGTAGTAAGATATGCCATATCTTGCCACATTTTGTACTTGGTTTCATCCTCTCCTTCATGTTGCTTCTCCATATGATCATTTATGTCCTGAAGCTCGTCAGGTGTGGCTATCAGCCTTTCTTTTTCCTTCGTGCGTATTTCATTTTGAACGTGCAATACTCTAAAAAGGCATTAAAATGTATTAATTCTTTCCCTGTGCATAAAGCAAAGAGCTGCTACAAAATGGAACACTGGTTCACTTATCATGAATGGGCAGTTTCAGGTTAGAAGGCTGAGCCAACCACGTTGTGAGCTCTGCTCTTGGACTTAACTTGTGTGCGACTTAACTTTCCTTCCCTCCTCTGCTTTCCACCTCAGTTTTCCATTCATGACCATGCACAATCGGAAACAGAGTTTGCATGAAGACAACAGCTACAAAAACCTAGGAGTGAATGGCAGACCAGAGGCCACACATCTCAGTCCCCTGAGAGGAGGAAGGGAGCAGTTGTGTGAGGTTACTAAATAATAATAATAATAATTATTATTATTATTATTATTATTATTATTATTATTTATTTATACCCCACCCATCTGGCTGGGTTTCCCCAGCCACTCTGGGCGGCTTCCAAAAGAATATTAAAATACTGTGATACATCAAACATTAAAAGCTTCCCTAAAAAGGGCTGCCTTCAGACGTCTTCTAAAAGTCTGGTAGTTGTTGTTCTTTTTGACATCTGGTGGGAGGGCGTTCCACAGGGAGGGCGCCACTACCGAGAAGGCCCTCTGCCTGGTTCCCTGTAACTTGGCTCCTCGCAGTGAGGGAACCGCCAGAAGGCCCTCAGTGCTGGACCTCAGTGTCCGGGTAGAACGATGGGCGTGGAGACGCTAGCCTCAATGATCATAGACAGCCCTGTATTGTAGGAAGGGCGAGGTCATTTGTGGCTCAGGATGATAACCTAGAAGGCACAATAAATGAATCCATGTTCCATTCTCGGGTTTGCATCTCAGTCATCCATATTAAGCTAAGTGAGAGTGGGTGTGTTGAGCAGGTGGATCACCTAGGATGAAAGCATGTGCTGTCAGACTCTTCTGCCAAATGAGTTTTCCACTGAGGCATTTTATATTGAATGTGGGTGCAGGCAACCAGGTGGCACAACCCACAAAGTGGATGTTCTCATGTGCTAACCTGAGAATAGCTCACAAGTCCGACTTTCCGTTCATTTGAAGCTCATCTGCACTTTGTCTTCAGCCTACCTGGAAGCTAGAACTGCCGACGGGTCAGAAATTAAACCAGTTTGGCCTGCCCGCCTCCCTTTAAAAGGGGACTCCTCCGTAGAAATTGGCAAGTGAAGGTTTTCATGGCATGGAACTAAACATGCTCGTGATCACTTTTCTAACTGCTGCAAATCAAAGGGCAGTTAAGGGGGCAGCTATATGGGCTGTTTCAAAGGCTGGCAATCTTTTCGCAAATGTAGCATTTTCAGTTTCTTATTAAAAACCAATATATTGATTTTGGAGCGTTACCTCCTTTTCCGTGAAATTAAATACTCAAACGATGCCCAACATTTTTCAGAGGCTTTTTATGATTACCTTATTTGTGTTCCTTCTTTTTCCTGGTTATGACGCAGCAGATCTGCCCTTTCTTCCATTTTCTCTTCAATAATAACAATAAACATAATTTTACTAAACCAACCTACGCTGGGAGTTATAGGCCTTACTACAGTAAGATTATCCATGTTCTCATATACAAAGTTGCACTATAAAATACACAATCCATCTAAAAGTCCTGTTTTATAATAGAGTTGTCCCTGTTTAGGGACAGAGATAACATGATTCCAACTGAACATGTCAGTCAGAAATCAGTTGGTGAAGCAATGCTAAAATGAAAGCTAGACTGTAAAACATTCTTAAAATTAGCCAGAAGCCACAACCATTTCCACAAATTTCCATTGAATATATGAAATAGTATGAATGGCACTGCAAGAGTTATAATAAACAATACAAAACACCTCAGAAAAAGGAAATATAATTAATAATTAAATAATTAAACTTTAAAAACTTACAGAATTAAAAAAAACCCATAATGGATACTTATGTCTTATGATTCTTCGGCCATTTCAACAGCAGCCCCCAAAAAAGCAATAATGCATTTAAGAGTTCTGGAACGTTCCAGCGTATAATTCTGATATAGTAGAACCTCTTACGACCGCCTCTACTTGGGCCCAATCCAAGTTGCGACCGCAGCAAACCCGGAAGTAAATACCGGGTCTGTTACGATTTGTGCATGCGCAGAAACGGCTTCTGCCGTTTGCGCATGCGCAGAAGCGGCCGCCGCCTGCACGTGCGAAGAAGTGCGCTGCCGCCGAATGCGCATGCACACAACGGTGCTTCTACCAGCGACCCAGATCGACTTATGGATGGACCTCCGGAACGGATTATGTAAGTTCATACCAAGAAGAAACTTAGTTGGTCTCTAATGTGCTACTGGACAATTTTTAATTTTTAAAATATATTTCTACTGTTCAGACCAACACGGCTACCTACCTGAATGTATAATCTATGTACTTAATGAATTCACTATAGAGATAAGTAATTATAGTGAGCTGCACTATATACCATAAAGGAAAAAAAAATCCTGTTGCTATCTTTATCAAATCGAAAATGGAATGACTCCTAGTTGAAAAATTACCTTTATTCTTTGCAGCTTCTTCTTGAAGACGGTTTTCAAGATCCGTCTTCTGCTTCTGAAGCTCAGCAATCTGCTGCTTAAGATCTGGGATCATCTTCAGAGAAAGGGGAAAATATTAAAGGGAAGCTACTCACCTCTTGCATCAATGTTGTATGTCAGAACTGTGGAATTCTAGAAGCATTAGCAAGGAATATTCCTTCCCATTTACTCCAGAACTCATCTGACTGGGAGAACTGCAGCCTCCTATCTGGAGGAAGCTCCACATGCCTGTGTTTTAATTGGCTGACTGCAACTTCAAATACTAGGAATCCTTCTTAGGTCACTGACAAATTTCATGAGCAATCAACAGATGTCCTTAGAAGCTGCTGCTTTTACTGCAAGGCCTGCACAAACCTAGATTTTGATCTCTTCTAGATTCAAATACCTGTTACGGACTTTTCATAGAATCACAGAATTCTAAGAGTTGGAAGGGACTACAAGGGTCATCTAGATCAACCTGCTGCAATGCAGGAATCTTTTGCCCAACAAATGCACATCCCTGAGATTAAGAGGCTCATACTGACTGAGCTATCAATTGCTATGAAGCTCGAACAAGCCTTTCCCTCCTAGCTTGGGCCAATGGCTCTGTGGGTCTTTTCTTTTTTTTCCAGTCTCCTATGAGACTAAACCTACAAGCGCCTACCTATGCCCTCATTCAGACATCAGATAGCATGGCTTATATTGCTTATCTCCTCTGTAATATGTGTGTCAGTTCAAACAAAACTTCTGAGACAGGACTATAGCTTATTAGTTGCTCATTGTGTGTCCAGGAACTTCCCTGTTGGACAAATAAACAGTATTGTTGAAATAAACAGTATTGTCAAATTGGGAGCTGGGACGAAAAGGGGAGATCCTGGGGCCGCGCTGGCCTTAAACGACCCAGGCCACACCCCCAGAGTCAGCTGATTGGCTGGCGCTGGGCTGACACGGCCCGAGGATTCCCCTGATCGCACGGGGCTGCAGCCAGCCCCGCGCGATTGTTGGGGACGTGAGCCCGCAACACCACCTCCTCCTTATGTCGGAAGGGGCTTATTGTTGAATTACTTGGACCCAAAAGGAGATAAAAGGCGATAAGACTAAAATCAAATAGAGTCACATTTGGCTTAATTTTTTTGAAAAGTTTTTAGTATATTTATTTTCTTCTCTGGTCCCAAGCTGCAAATGCCTAGATACCTTAGCTGGTTAGAGCCTGGTGCTGATAATGCTAAGGTTGCAGGTTCGATTCCCATATGGGACAGCTGAATATTCCTGCGTTGCAGGGGGTCAGACTAGATGATCCTCAGGGTCCCTTCCAACTCTACAATTCTCTTCATATGTGCAATTTGTAACTCCATTGAGGGTGGATTCTTCATAATTATGTTCCGCAGTAGCTGCTTTTGCTAAACAGGATCCCTGTTTATATTCAGAAGCTTGCTACCACAATATGTTTTTAAATTCAATAATACTCAGTCCTCACCATATTTTCCGAAGTTAGTCGGGTAACTTGGAGCCGGATACTGTCATTGAGGTCATTTTCCTCTCTGAACAGTTTCTGCAAATGGTTTATTTCTTGACTAAGATGTTCAGTTTTAGAATTGAGACCATCTATCTCCCTTTCGTAGTTCTCTTTCTGAGACTGGAAATGGCTTTCCAATACTCTGTTGAGAGAAGGGAAGCATACAAACAGTAAAATAAACAGTACAAGATCCTTGACACAAGATCCTGTTAAGACCAAGAACCATGTAATGTAAAAAAATAAAGCACTTTCACTGCAATTCACGTAGACAGAAGGAACACCAGCAAACATACCGTATTTTTCGCCCTATAAGACACACTTTTCCCCCTCCCAAAATGAAGGGGAAATGTGTGTGGGTCTTATGGGGCGAATGCAGGCTCCTTGGCTTCAGCGATAGCAGCGCGAAGCCTCCGAAGCCAGCGCTCCAGAGGCTTCGCGTTGCTTCCGCTGAAGCCAGGAGAGTCTGCTCTTTGAGGCTGGCGGTGGGGGAAAGCAGCGCTTCCCCCATCGCCAGCCCCAGAGGATGGGGGGCAGCGGGAAGGCGCGCGACGCCTTCCTGCTACTCTCCAACCCGGCTTCAAGGCTGGCGGTGGGGAAAGCAGCGCTTCCCCCATCGCCAGCCCCAGAGGATGGGGGGCAGCGGGAAGGCGCGCGACGCCTTGCCGCTACTCTCCAACCCGGCTTTGAGGCTGGCGGTGGGGAAAGCAGCGCTTCCCCCATTGACAGCCCCAGAGGATGGGGGGCAGCGGGAAGGCGTGCGACGCCTTGCCGCTACTCTCCAACCTGGCTTTGAGGCTGGCGGTGGGGAAAGCAGCGCTTCCCCCATCGCCAGCCCCAGAGGATGGGGGGCAGTGGGAAGGCGTGCGACGCCTTGCCGCTACTCTCCAACCTGGCTTCGAGGCTGGCGGTGGGGAAAGCAGCGCTTCCCCCATCGCCAGCCCCAGAGGATGGGGGGCAGCGGGAAGGCGCGCGACGCCTTGCCGCTACTCTCCAACCCGGCTTTGAGGCTGGCGGTGGGGAAAGCAGCGCTTCCCCCATCGCCAGCCCCAGAGGATGGGGGGCAGCGGGAAGGCGCACAATGCCTTGTCGCTACTCTCCAACCCGGCTTTGAGGCTGGCGGTGGGGAAAGCAGCGCTTCCCCCATCGCCAGCCCCAGAGGATGGGGGGCAGCGGGAAGGCGTGCGACGCCTTGCCGCTACTCTCCAACCTGGCTTCGAGGCTGGCGGTGGGGAAAGCAGCGCTTCCCCCATCGCCAGCCCCAGAGGATGGGGGGCAGCGGGAAGGCGCGCGACGCCTTGCCGCTACTCTCCAACCCGGCTTTGAGGCTGGCGGTGGGGAAAGCAGCGCTTCCCCCATCGCCAGCCCCAGAGGATGGGGGGCAGCGGGAAGGCGCACAATGCCTTGTCGCTACTCTCCAACCCGGCTTTGAGGCTGGCAGTGGGGAAAGCAGCACTTCCCCCATCGCCAGCCCCAGAGGATGGGGGGCAGCGGGAAGGCGCGCCACGCCTTGCCGCTACTCTCCAACCCGGCTTTGAGGCTGGCGGTGGGGAAAGCAGCGCTTCCCCCATCGCCAGCCCCAGAGGATGGGGGGCAGTGGGAAGGTGCGCGACGCCTTCCCGCTACTCTCCAACCCAGCTTTGAGGCTGGCAGTGGGGGAAAGCAGGCTTTTCCCCAAGGAGGGAGAAGGGACTGACAGTCCAAGTCCGTCCCTTCTCCCTTCTGTGGGCTTTTGCGGGAGATGGGGGAATTCCCCCACCTCCCGCAAAAGCAGGCAAAAGCCGTGCGCTCTTTAAAGGGCCAGCGAGGCTTCTGCTGGCTTTTCTAGGAGGTGGGGGAATTCCCCCACCTCGTAGAAAAGCCCGTAGGAGCCGCGCAGCCTTTAAAGAGTGCGCCGCTCTTGGGGGCTTTTCCCCAAGGAGGGAGAAGGGACTGACTGGCCGTTTCAGTCCCTTCTCCCTCCTGGTTGAAAAGCCCGCAGGAGTCGCGCGCGGCTCCTGTGGGCTTTTGCGGGAGGTGGGGGAATTCCACCACCTCCCTCAAAAGCAGGAAGAAAGTCTTGGAGTAGCACACAGGCTGCGTGCAGACTGCCCGCTGCTCCCAGAGCTGCAGGGGGGGGGGGGAATCATATTTTTTCCCTTGATTTCCCCCCCTGAAAACTAGGTGCGTCCTATGGGCCGGTGCATCCTATAGGGCGAAAAATACGGTACTACCAAAAAGGTTTAGAATGCTATACTACTAGAAAAAAGTTGATCAGTCTTAAAATGCTGAAATTTAAATTACATTCTCTAAAGCTGCATCAGGGACGATTTGGGTGGTTTCTCAGTCCATATGAAATGACCCCTTTCCTTTTTTCCCATTTTTAAAATTTTCCTCAAGGGTCGGTTGGTTGGAAAGGGTTTAAGACAAGACCATTGCACCAAACCCCTAATGTACGCAGGCTAAATATACACTATTTTAAAAAGTGGGAAGGTGAGATAAAACAGTGAATCCAGTCTTTTTACATGTGAACTGTTGAAATGAAATGTTTCAAACTAAGTCCTTTCGGTGATAAATAAAAGTCATTTTCGAACATGTATCACAAAACAGGACTACAATAAATTCTGTAATTTTTTCCCCAGCCAAGGCAGTAGCCTTTTCTCCTCTCAGAACACCATTGGATGAACAGCAGGGATGTGGGTGGCGCAGTGGCACTGAACCTCTTGGGCTTGCCGATCAGAAGGTCGGCGGTTCAAATCCCCGCGATGGGGTGAGCTCCCATTGCTCTGTCCCAGCTCCTGCCAACCTAGCAGTTCAAAAGCACACCAGTGCAAGTAGATAAATAGATACCGCTGTGGTGGGAAGGTAAATGGTGTTTCTGTGCGCTCTAGTTTCCATAACGGTGTCCCATTGAGCCAGAAGCAGTTTAGTCATGCTGGCCACATGACCCGGAAAGCTGTCCTCACCTGGGTACCAGATGATTTAATACTGCAAGAATACAGGCTGAGCTTGTTTTTTTTTTTTTTTTTTTTTTTGGACTGGGGGCACCTTCAAATCAAAACCATTTGCAAACAACAGGTAATAAAGCTAACCTTGTGGCCTTTTTCAGGCCTTCATAAGCAAACCAAAGTTCCCCATCTTCATTTAGATGTTCCAAATCTTCAGTAGACAATCTGTTACAAAACAAGAAGAGGAAACAAAGATGGGAGGACTAATCTCCGGCAAGCATGTGATTTAGGAAAATAAATTTCAAAACTGCACTTTAAAAAGGGTCTATGTAGACTATATCCGTACCTGCTCCTTACATCTGCGAAGTCATAGCTCTCACGGAGTTGCATTGTAATGTCTGACAACTTGTCTAGGAAAAAATAAAATGTAAAGTGAACACTGAAATTCCACTTTAGCAGAAAGGCTGTATAAACTGTATTTACTGTTTCACTGCAAGAACTCATTTTGCAGCATCAATGAGTTTAAACTGATGCAGAACCAAACTAACTCTGTTCTGATGGCCTGGCAGCCACTGTGTCAAAAAGATCACAGGTACCACAAAAGGACTCAGCTTGTTTCCCACTCTCAAAGAGACACCGAAAACAGCATTGAAAAGTATCAGTTTTCACCAAAGAAAATAAGGATTTAAAGCTAGATCTCCCTTTAAAGGTAACAAAGGAGAGGGGGGAGTCTCTAAACCTGCTTCATATTATGGAACAGCCAGTGTCTTAACTTGAATAAGTGGAAGAATGCATGAATCAGGCCCATGGATCTCCCATATATTTTACCCACTTGAATGAGAAATATTTACAGAATTACCTCTCATTTCACGCTTTTGGCACTGTAGTTGCTTCTCCACATCCAGTTTTTGAGACTGAATCAGTTCAATTTCTTTATGCAGTTCAGGGATTGTCTAAGTTCATTAAACATTTAAAAAATGAAGCACAATTCAATGGGGCAAAGCAAATGGCAGAAATGAGATGAAGACAAGGCTGCAGTCTAGAGCATGCCTCATTGACATCTAAGACCCAGTTTGCACAGTCAAATCACGGCTAAGTGATAAACCAGCATGCATTCACAAGAAAAATGATAGATAAGCCAAGAACGATATTGACTACAGCTTGTGGCTTGTCTGGAGCAAAACAAACCAAGAGCGCATGTTCGGATACAACCATAAGCCAAACCATAGCTTAGCTCAGCAAAAATGTCGTTCTTATGTAGGAAAGAATCTCCCCCCCAAAAAAACCCCACATGTGGTCAATTAATACTGGTCTGTTACTATACCTTTGCTTGGTTTGAAAGTTCTTCTACTTCCATTTTTAAGCCATCTTCAATCTGCTGTTTTTCCCTGACTTTCTTTTGCAGCTGATCATTTTCATCTTTGAGAAACTTTATTTCTTCCTTGAGTGAGTCCATCTTTTCTTCATAGTCTTGTTTCTGGTTCTGGTAGTTCTTCTCAAGCATCCTGCAAAGATTAACAACAACAGAAAAGGCCACAACTTTGTTGATCTTCACATATCTCTAAGTACAAACAAATTGCTATGATATTTAATAAAAAACAACAGATATTTATAAATAGAAGTTATTACAGTATATGCAATCAAATACACAGAGACATGGCATACAGAGAGGTGCATACACATATACACAGCCTAGCCATAAACTTTCCCAACTCCCCTGCCTCCTAAATACCTATTGAATAACACGGGAACCCTTCCTGAACACCATGGGATGCAATGCAGGTAGTGAATAGAAGCTTCCAAAATTAGGTAGATGTACCCTCTATGAAGGGGACACAGGTGGCACTGTGGGTTAAACCACAGAGCCTAGGATTTGCCGATCAGAAGGTTGGCAGTTCAAATCCCCGCGTTGGGGTGAGCTCCCATTGCTCGGTCCCTGCTCCTGCCCACCTAGCAGTTCAAAAGCACATCAAAGTAAAAGTAGATAAATAGGTACTCCTCGGGCGGGAAGGTAAACGGCATTTCCGTGCGCTGCTCTGGTTCGCCAGAAGCAGCTTAGTCATGCTGGCCACATGACCCGGAAGCTGTCTGCGGACAAACGCCAGCTCCCTGGGCCAATAGAGCGAGATGAGCGCGCAACCCCAGAGTTGTCCGCGACTGGCCCTAATGGTCAGGGGTCCCTTTACCTTTACTCTCTATTAACAGAGCTCAATTAAGAAGCCACTTTCCGATTATGGAACTGTATTTAGTACTGTTTCGGGGAGACAGTGGGGTGGGCAGGTGTGGACCCTGAAGGACCAGGTGTGCAGCCTGGGAGTCATTTTTGACTCACAGCGGTCCATCGAGGCGCAGGTCAATTCTGTGTCCAGGGCAGCTGTCTACCAGATCCATCTGGTACGCAGGCTGAGACCCTACCTGCCTGCAGACTGTCTTGCCAGAGTGGTGCATGCTCTAGTTGTCTCCTGCTTAGACTACTGCAATGCACTCTACGTGGGGCTACCTTTGAAGGTGACCTGGAAACTACAACTGATCCAGAATGAGGCAGCAAGACTGGTGACCGGGAGTGGCCACCGGGACTATGCAACATCAGTCTTCTAAGACATCTAAAAGCAGCCCTATTTAGGGAAGTTCTTAATGCTTGATGTTTTATCATGTTTTTAATATTTTGTTGGGAGCTGCCCAGAGTGGCTGGGGAAACCCAGCCAGGTGGGCAGGGTATAAATAATAAAATTATTATTATTATTGGTGATTCAACCCTCTGCCAGCAACACCCGATTCTACCCTAGTTAGGGGAGCCCCTGGCTCTTTTGGAGATACTTTTCCAAGGACCTAGAGAATAGGAAAACACCTTGCACAAACTTCCATTAGGATCCAAGTCATCTAGATTCTTTGGGTTATATCCCTTGTCAGGGTCAAGAGCAAATCCACTGAAATTAATGGGCTAACTTAGATCCGATAATTTCAGTGGGCCAACTCTGATTAGAACTTAGCTGAATATAACTATCTGCTTATTATATGGGTATATATATAAATAAATAAATACTTAATTCCTTTACAGTTCAAGCAAAATCAGACAATATAATAAAACGGCACTTTAAAGTCACAAGTTAACACTTCATACATCCGTTGCCTTTCTCCTTTTTGAACGTCGGCGAAGAGCTGTGTTGTCAGGTCATCCATTTTCTCTGCAGAGAGACAATGTTTGTTTGTTTGTTTAAAAAATATATGCAAAATAAAACCATGAAATCATCAAACACACACATAAGTTAGAGACTAATAAGCAAATTTTTAGAGAGTTTTAACTGTAAATGGATAATTTCACACAGAAATCAACATAAGATAGGACAGATGTCATGCAAGGTTTGAGTAGCCAAAATGCTGCTTACTGTAAACTTACCGTATTTTTCGCACCATAAGACTCACTTTTTTCCTCCTAGAAAGTAAGGGGAAATGTCTGTGCGTGTTATGGAGCGAATGCCTACGGGTGGCGGGGGGATCTGCTGCAGTTGTGAGCAGAGGATCCATGGTTCCCCTTCCTTCCCTCCTCCTTGGCTCGCTTTGAAACAGCAAAGTGGGAGAAGAGCCGCTGAGTGGGGAGGAGAGAGGGACAGAGAGCCTGCTTGCTTTAAAGGAGCAAAGCGGGAGAGGAGAGGAGCCGCTTACACGAGTGTAAGCGGCTCCTGTCCGGTTGGCTCCTTTAAAGCAAGCAGGCTCTCTGTCCCTCTCTCCTCCCCACTCAGCTCGCTAAATAGCATTATTAGCAGCATCCTTCTCCACACACCCCATGCATGCTCCTTGTCCCTTGAGTGCTTTTCCTTCCCTCCCCACTTAAAACGTGGTTACAAAGCACGGATCCACATGGATCCTCAGGATTTTTGCACTGGGTCACCCCAAATTCACCATCAGATCACATAGCATGTCCATGGCTACATCTTGCACCAAAAAAATCACGCACCCACTGTTGCCTGGGGTCGCAGTGGTGCAAAAACGTGGTTACAAAGCATGGATCCACATGGATCCTCAGGATTTTTGCATTGGGCTACTCCAAACTCACTGTCAGATCACATGTCTGTGGCCACAGCATGAACCACAAAAATCATACATCCACTGTTTCGTTTAGAATATTTTTTTTTCTTGTTTTCCTCCTCTAAAAACTATGTGCGTGTTATGGTCTGGTGCGTGTTATAGAGCGAAAAATACGGTAATTTTCAGGTTAGGCACCATATTGCAAATGATAAGTGAAATAAACATCCAGATCCTGAGGATCTTGACTGGTGTACCTGCCAGCAACTTTGGCACAAAGCCCTAAAATGGTAGCATAATATCATGGGGTACAGTCTATCTGGAAATTATATTGTACAGCTCCCATTCCTTTCAATAGGCTTGCTCAAGAGAACTCTGTGGTGGATTGTGACCACAGACCAAGTCTGTAATGGATGGCTATTATTATTAATTAGTTGGGCAGGATTCAATGCACCACTGTTTATTTGGGGGCACAGCAAATACTACTTCCCTCTCGCCACATTCTGTTCATCATTGGAAAGTCACTCTTTGTGCATCTGGTTCGTTGCTAGGAAGAAGCACCACAAATCTAAGGCACAAGCAATGTTCCAAAAGGAGCAGAACCCAGTTTAACTGAAAACACAAAAGTGATAGCATGCCTTCCTCAGGGGCAATATTTTAGTGTTCTTTTTCTGCTTGCCACAATGAAGCTAGCGTAACTAATGGATGTGATCTGAATCACCTCACCTTTCATTTCCTCATTCTTCTCTTTAAGTTCCTTTTCTAGTTGCTTCTTCTGCTCCTGCAGCTCTGAGTTGCGGTTTTCAAGTTTTGACACCTTCTGCAAGGCAAAAGTAATGGCGGGAGAAAAAGCGTTAAAAAACACATACTATATCCTTTAGGGGATGCGGGTGGCGCTCTCGGTTAAACCACAGAGCCTAGGACTTGCCGATCAGAAGGTCGGTGGTTCGAATTCCCACAACAGGGTGAGCTCCCATTGCTTGGTCCCAGCTCCTGCCAACCTAGCAGTTCGAAAGCACGTCAAAGTGCAAGTAGATCAATAGGTACCGCTCCGGCGGGAAGGTAAACGGCGTTTCCGTGCGCTGCTCTGGTTCGCCAGAAGTGGCTTAGTCATGCTGGCCACATGACCTGGAAGCTGTACGCCAGCTCCCTCGGCTAATAAAGCAAGATGAGCGCCGCAACCCCAGAGTCGGCCACGACTGGACCTAATGGTCAGGGGTCCCTTTACCCTTTACCTTTTATATCCTTTAGAGCGCTCACGGATTTCAGTTAATGCATGATTACTCCAAAGCACATCATCATCCCCAACTCCAGCCCCGCTTGTTGTCACAGTAATTCTTGAGATCCTATTTTATTGGCGAAGTTCACGTGTAGCACTAAACTACATGCACGAGCATGGTGCTGATAACACCAAGATTTCAGGTTCGATCTCCATATGGGACAGCCGCGTACTCCTGCGTTGCAAGGAGTTGGACCAGATGATTCAAGCTGGAGCAACCCTGAGCTTACCGAGACTGTCAAATTCATCCTGCCCCCTTTCCCCACGCAGCCGAAAGGAGTTCAGCAGCATTTAGTTCCACTTTCCCTTAATCTCAGCATGGTATTAGGAATGAATCAAAGCTTGTGACTGACCACAAACTCTAGTTAAACCAGCTGTTTAACATTCATTAACTAATTGGTTGAAGGGGGCTCATTTGAAGCTGGCACCGTTTGTGGTTCATCCTCTTTGCCAGCCCTCTGCTTGCAGCTTGGGAAGCATTGCGCACAGGGCATGCAAAGCACTTTGCATAAGACTTCCTAAACACCTGACAACCAGCTGGCTGCTGCTGGGCATTGAGGAAGTGCTGCACAAAGGGCTTTGCAAACCCTGTGCTCAGTGCTTCCCAAGCCCCAAGCATAGCATCAGCAAAAACGGCTTTCTGTAAGGATTGGCTACACAATCAAGTTCTCCCTAGCAAACTTAAGGTGTTAGGTGCAGGTGGCTGTGCTTTGGGAAAACAAGCTTGTGGACCAGATCTGGCCCACAGGCAGGAACTTCCGCAGCTCTGATTTAGCATTACATGCAAACAGAACCACTGTAAGCCCCCTAAAGAGTAACCTGTTCGTAGTCTTCTCTATGCTTCTTCTCTTTTTCTTCCGACATTTTCTTTTGCGCAGCTAATTTTTCAAGATCCAGCTGAAGCTTCTGAATTGTTTCTATACCATTGGAGTGATTTGAGGCTAGAGTGGTCAATCTTTCCAACAGAGCATTATTCTCCTTATTCTAAAATAAATATAAAATCAGCAAAGTATTACAGGGTTGTAAGAAACATAGAGCTAAGTCAAAATCACTTAGCGGTATACTTGTTGTGCTGGCAGAAATTGATGTGCAATGGAAAACAAGGGATTCCTTTGCCGTTCAACCTTTAAACTCTGCAATCTTCGAGCACAACAGCTCTTATGCTAGAGGGCAGACAACATTGAATACAGCCCTAGAGTAGTTGCTTTGATTTACCACTGGTAAAATAAACAAGCCCCGTTCAAAATTGAAATCCAAAAGATTTACGCCCCCCAAAAATGACAGGAATGTCCTTAACACAGAAAGAAGCAGCAAAACAAAACAAAACAACAACAACAACAACACACCAGCAATCAAATGGTCTGGCAAATAAAGCTCTTTTCATTAGACACTAAGATGGCAATATTATTGGCAGAAGATATGAATCTTTGTAGGGCAGGGAACTATCACCTAAAAGGCCTTGTGCCCCCCGATTGCCCCCTGCCTAACCTCTGATGGCAGGGGGCTTCCAGAACAGAGCATTAGAAGATGGTCACAATGGATAGGGGTGGCCAGATTAAAAGAATGAAATATCCTGCCCACAGGATCAATCATCATTTAGTTTAGGTAATGAAACTTTTTATTTGAGTAAAATGCACATAAAATTAATGCAAAGCATAACAAACACTTTTAATTACCTGGTCTTCTAGTTTTTTCTGCAGCCGCTGTACCCTGTATGAAAGTTGGATGTTCAATACAAAACGGCGAATGCTCTGGAATCTGCGTCTAGCAAGCCAGGCTCGAGCATATTTTTGGAGGACCAAAGCCTTCTGTTCTTCCACCATCTTTATAAGAAATTAGAGGGAACAGCTAGTAGTTTAACAATTGCTCAGGGAATTTCTTATCACTTGACAAATATGCACTGAAGAATTCAGCAAAGTATAGTCAAGAAGATACAGTCGTACCTTGGTTCTCAAATTTAATCCATTCCGGGAGTCCGTTCAACTCCTGAAACAGTTTGAAAACCAAGGCGTGGCTTCTGATTGGCTGCAGGAGCTTCGGAAGCCACATCGGATGTTCGGCTTTCAAAAAATGTTCGCAAACCAGAACATTCACTTCCAGGTTTGTGATGTTCGGGAGCCAATTTGTTAGACAACTAAGGCATTCGACTACCACGGTACCACTGTATAACCAGAATGTACTCAGGCAGAAATCTTTAAGCAGTCACTGTACGGTGAACAACGAAGATGCCACAACCCTACTGGCCAAATGCAGCTTATAATTCCTCACTGCTACTTCCTCACCTGCTTCTCACATGGCACATGGTGGTATAAAAGCACAGACCATGTGTCACTGTAGAAGAACTCTGGCTTACTAGTTCATTCACACACACATACCCCATAAAGAAGGCTGTGCATAATTATTATAGCGCTGCTATACAGGGTTCCACATGGTTCAAAGTGCTTCGACATACATTATCTCAGTAATTCTTACAAAAGCTCTATAATTAGAATGTAGGTCAATATTGCTATTATTTACTATTATTCCCATATGCTAACTGGAAGGCTGAGTTGGGGAGACCACTGTTTCCTATGGGAGGTGCAATCTGAACTGGGGACTTCCTGGTTCACAGCTAATGCTCTTAGCCATCACGGTATAGCATGCTCATTTGGGTACTAGTGGTGGAGTTTCTCTGACCAACACATAAACGTACTGAGAATTCACGGCGGTGAAGCTGAGGACAGACGTCATATTGCAATTCTGCACCAATATTTCAAGAAATATACATGTTATAAAAGAAGCAGCCCTATCAGACGTAGATATTTATTTCTTCACTGAACAGGAAACTAATATATAGATTATTTGGTGAATTATTTGTACCTTTCTGTATTTCCTCCTTGCCAGAAAGCCTCGAGTAAAAGCTTGGATTGTCAAAACAGCCACACGGATAAGATGGCAAAGCCTACGTACTAGATATCCCCGGCAGTACTTCTGGATAATGATAGCTGCCCATGCTTCTTTCAAGGCTCTTGCAGTTATAGCTTGTCTGAAGAGAAATTAAATTACCCTTAGTATTTGTGTCATCGCTTGGTGGTAAGAGCTACACAGTGGTAAGAGCACACAGAAGGTTGCAGGTTCAATGCCTGGTGTCTCCTTTCTAAAATCTTGAAGAGCCACCGTCAATCAGTGTAGCCAAGACCAAGCTACGGTTCAGGGACCAATTGTCATGACCCCTGTATTCAGCAGTGATCTGGACACAGGGACTGAGGCTGTGGGGACACCAGATGAGGAGCTGGAGCAGCGTTGGGGCTCAGAGAAGACAGTGGAAGATGGGGTGACCATTAAGCCTGAGGCAGTTGGCTAAGAACTCCCAAAGGAATCTCCCAGAACCTCCTAGGATCTTGGACCTTCACAGGCACCTTCCCCATAGCCTGAAAAAGCACCACACACACACCCAGTTTGGCAGTGCACCAAATGTAACTGCAAAACCCAAAGGTGATCTTCCTTTATGGTGTAGAATATCTCTATTTCTTACTACCTGAAAACACTTTTAAAAGATTTTTTTGGACTGAAATTGTTGACAAACCTTTTACCACAGCATGGTAGAGCCACCGGGGGCCAGATAAAACTCCTTCAGGGGCAGAATCCAACCACCAATTGGCCCTCATGGTTCTAGACCAGAAATGAGGGATATCCAGGTTGGGGGCTTAATCAGGCTTGCCAGGCCATTTGGGGCAAACCTTCAAGCCACAGCTTCAGGAAAGAAGAACTGGAAACTCACTGGAAGGTGCTACTGAATCTTCCTTTGCAGCCAAAAGTTGAGGGCCTTTTTCTTTGCAGCCTATGGTGACAACTTTTGGCTGTAAAGCACACATAGTGTGTTCCCGATTCCTCTTTTGCATCCTGATCTGTACCTGCAAAAGGAGATTGTACTGTTGTATCTCTGGCTTAGGGACGCGGGTGGCGCTGTGGGTTAAACCACAGAGCCTAGGACTTGCCGATCCGAAGCTCGGCGTTTCAAATCCCTGTGACAGGGTGAGCTCCTGTTGCTCGATCCCTGCACCTGCCAACCTAGCAGTTTGAAAGCACACCAGTGCAAGTAGATAAATAGGTACCGCTCCAGCGGGAAGGTAAATGGCATTTCCGTGCGCTGCTCTGGTTCGCCAGAAGTGGCTTAGTCATGCTGGCCACATGACCCGGAAGCTGTACGCCGGCTCCCTCGGCCAATAAAGCGAGATGAGCGCCACAACCCCAGAGTCGGTCACGACTGGACCTAATGGTCAGGGGTCCCTTTACCTTTACCTATCTCTGGCTTGAACTCAAGCCTGGTAGCAAAGGAAAAGTCTTTTGAAGGCAGATTTCGTAGGAACAGAGGAAGCTGTGTTATATGGAGTCAGACCATTAGGGTCAATGATGGAAACCATGGGGAAAGCGGCAAGGCCATGGATAGCTCCAGGTGAACAACAAGGTTGGGAGCAGATGAGGACATTTACTCCTCCGCCTCCAGACTGCTTCATCCAGGCTCCACCCCCTTGAAAGAACCTCAGGACCAACCCTCCAGCCTGAGGATGGGCACTCTTTCAATCTGCTCTACAACTATGAAGGTGCTACTGGATGGCAGCAACTTCACTGCAGAGCCTGATCTACCCATGAGGGTCAGATTCTGCAATGAAACGCAAGGCCGGCTCCCAGATTACTGTCTGGAAAACAGACTGGCCCTATGACTATACCAGTTGATCATGAGGGCCTAGGGAAACATTGCTTGTCCCAAAGATTGGGACTCACAGCTCACAGCTGTCCATGGAGGCGCAGGTCAATTCTGTGTCCAGGACAGCTGTCTACCAGCTCCATCTGGTACGCCGGCTGAGACCCTACCTGCCCGCAGACTGTCTCGCCAGAGTGGTGCATGCTCTAGTTATCTCCCGCTTGGACTACTGCAATGAGCTCTATGTGGGGCTACCTTTAAAGGTGACCCGGAAACTACAACTAATCCAACTAAACCAGAATGCGGCAGCAATACTGGTGACTAGGAGCGGCTGCACTGGGCCTGAAAGACCTACATTGGCCCCCAGTACATTTCTGAGCACAATTCAAAGTATTGGTGTTTACCTTCAAAGCCCTAAACAGCCTCAGCCCAGTATACCTGAAGGAACGTCTCCACCCCTATCATCCAGCCTGGGCACTGAGGTCCAGCTCTGAGGGCCTTCTAGCGGTTTCCTCACTGTGAGAAATGAAGAAACATGGAACCAGGCAGAGGGCCTTCTCAGTAGTGGTGCCCACCCTGTGGAACACCCTCCCATCAGATGTCAAGGAAATAAGCAACTATCTGACTTTTAGAAGACATCTGAAGGCAGCCATACTTAGGGAAATTTTTAATGTTTGATGTTTTATCACATTATTATTATTATTATTATTATTATTATTATTATTATTATTATTATTATTCTGTTGGGCGCAGCCCAGAGTAGCGGGGTATAAATAATAAATTATTCTTATTGCTTCAGCACACCAACGGGACAGCGGTTCCCACTTCCCACGTAGAAGATGCTAAGGCACCCTTTTGGAGCTAGCCGAATGCACCTGAAACATATTCTAGAAGCATTCTGTTAGATTTCATATCTGTAAATATGAAAATGAGAACTTCTCCTATAAATAGATGGACATGAATCCCAGGCATTATCCCAGTCCTTCCACATATTTACGTTCTTCAGAAAAAAAATTTAAACAAACCCCTGACTAGGTTAGTCCCTGAAATTACCGTACAGTCCGTTGTCCTCGGAAGTACTGCTGTATTATAACTGCTGCTTGTCTGATATGGAGGAATTTCTTCCGCTGCAGCCAAGCTCGGGCATTCTTCTGAATCACAATACATGCTTGCCTCAACTTATCTGACCGTAATTTTTCCAGATAAGCAACCTGCCCTGCTCTGAAGAAAATTTTTGTTCTACCAAACTGGTATTGGGTTGGATCCTGGGAGAAACAAAAAAGGCTTTGTTAAACTTATTTCAAATCTATTGCAACATGATACAAATGTTTAATTCTAGTCGTCATGAAGGAACAGTACAATATTGAGACCAAGAATGTATTTTCATTTACAGATGACAAATGAATTCTGGGTGATTAAATATGAATGGAAGCCTGTCACCTTGGATAACTGATTGTTACAAAATCTCTGACCTGAATGAGCCGCTGCAAAACAATCTTGCAAATTTGTTTCTTGTCAGTAAGAGAGAGTTCATGCTGAGACATGAGAATCCTGTAACGGCTGTAAAACTCAATATAAGTCCACCTATAAAATAAAAATAGCAGGTGGACTAGTGAATTAAATTGATATAAATCAAAATCATTGAAACCCGCAGCGATTGTTACATACCTAGATGGGTAACTTTGAGCACTAATCCGAATTGTTTCTAAAACACCACAAGCTCGCAATTGCTGAACCACTCTTTTAGAATCGAACCTATGGGAGTCAAATAAAACAGTTATTTTCTGCCATTTTTATGAATTATTAAGTCCTTTAATTCTATAGCCTATATATCATGGTGGGTTATTTTAACAGACGTAGTGAAGTTTCTATGTAATAATTTTTATTTTTATTTTGGTAATAATTATTTTTTAAAGCCCCATTCCAGCAAAGAGTAAGTTATGAAAAATAAACCTGAAATTTTATGGAAAGTAGATTTCCTACCCATACCACTTTAAAAGCGACAATTAAAAAGGGGGGGATTTTGCCTAATAAACAACTGGCATGCAGAACACTATCCATCTTCAGTGTAATACTGAAACACATCTCCGTTAAAGCAAAGAGTATATTTCAATTGAATACTCACTCAAATGCTAGCTTCTGATCATTTGGCTTGATGCATCGCACATAGTGAGGTGTGGTTGCATTAAGTGTCTCCATTAGTAAATATAAGGAAGTACGAAACTAGAAAATATTAAAACATTGACTGCTTTAACCTTCAGAACGAAACAACAATGCAATACTAACTTGAGAAGGGGCTTTCAGACAGACAAAAATATAGATCACAAAACTCCACTGAATATTTACAAACTAGGAAAGAGTTGGTAAACTTGATTGAAAAGGTGGGGGGGCATTTTTGTATTCTCTCTATCATCCCCTTGATCTCTCCCTCTTGCTTAAGCCTGTCCCAGTGCCATGTATACTGCCTTCAGCTTCTTGAAAGAAAGATGGAATACAGGCCTGTCCCACTGATGTGCACAGGGGTAGAGGAAGGGGTGTGTGGTTGGTGTGGACCACCCTGGGTGTCACCACTGAGGGGGGTGACAAAATGCTGGGTGGCACTCACCGCAGAGCCTGCAGCTCACCCAAGCCACGCGTCTCTCCTGGGGGAGACGTGGTGGCTTGGGCGCGTGCAGGCTCCGCGCTGCCCAAATGGTTCGCCCGCTGCCTCCCCACCCCCAGCTGTAGGGCAGCTGAGTGGGAGGAGACAGGCAGACTCTGGAGGCCCTGTGGTGCGCCGCCCCAGGCGCCTGAGTGGCTTCCTCCGCCACTGGATTTGCAACAACCTTTTGGAGACCTTGAAGAGAGCAGAACAGGGGGACTGGGGAAACGGGGGGGGGGGGTAATGGGACAGAGTGGGCTCATGCTCTGCCAACGCGTACAGAGGCCAGGAACAGAACCCCCAGGCAAAAGGGTTGCCGCCTGTATAAATGCAGTAATAGCTCATCATTCATTAAGAGGAATCTAAAAATACCTTATTGCCAACTGTTGTACGGAACTGCTTATTAGGTGGCTTGATCACTGTTTTTGCAGACTTAACTTTGATCACCGAGCTGAATGGGGAGACAGGTACTGGACTGTCTTGAAAAAAGTTTGCACATAGTCGAAACTAAAGAGAAACAACAGTTGCATGCGATGGTTATTACATATATTCATTTGTTACTAATAGGAAAGGTGACTATAAATAGAAAACATGTTTAGAAAGAATATCTAAACGGAAACAAGAACTTGCATCTCGGCTACCATTTTATCTATTTCAAGAATGTAATAATAGATGAGAGCATCTTTTTAAATACTATATGACAGCAGATGTACCGGTTTCATTAGTAGGAAGGAATAGAACAGGTTATTTACAAACCTTGCTGCTTCGTAAGATTTCAATTAATACTTCATATACCGTGTCTCTATTTTTTTCCAAAAATCCATCACTTTTATACTCCACCTGTGTGAGAAAGGTGAAATCAACAATTGCTAAGAAACATGTAAAGCTATAGAAACCCAAGCTGATAAAAGGCCACATCCACATCCATAGCTTCATTAACAGAAAATAAGACTTAGGAAGTTGCCTAAGCTATAACACAAAGGCCTTAGCTCTGACTGCCAACCATTTTCATCCACGAAAGTTGCAATATTGCCAGATCCAGCAATTCCAAGTTCCTAACATAGCAGCGCATTCACCCACCATGAATACTGTTTTGTTTTTTATTTTATTTCATTTTATTTTATTATACTATCCTTCATCTGAAGTTCACACACCAGTTTACAGTAAAGGGAAGTGAATTCAAACCTACTTACATACTACTTACAGTAGACATTACATAGATGAAATCAATACTAAACTGTTTTTGAGCCAGCTATACACAAAGCAAAATAGCAAGATATATTTTCATCTGTATCATCATCATTTACATATTCATTAATGTTGCTTCAAACCCTGGTTTAAAATCCTGGGTTAGAAGCAGGCCCTGATTAGCATTAACCAGGGTTAGCATTTGCAGAAATAACATCAAAGCCTGCTTCCAGGTGAAGGGAGGAGGGAGTCAGAACACAATCCCATAATAAGCCATACCTGTTATCTTAAACATGGTTACAGGCTGGGGAGCACCGCATCCACATTTACATCTATAATTCATATTGTCAATTGTTTTGTCTTTGTAAATCAGGAGGTAACTGAAGCAAACTGCTTCATTTTCCAGAATGTTTGCTGTATACTTCATACTATACAGGCAAACACATTCATTAGATTATAGAAGGCATTTTACACTCTAAGCATTATATCCAGATATGGGAAGCTTGCAACACCTTGGCAAGAGGAATACCTTACCTTATCAGCAAAGTGCTGGATTATAAAAGAAGAGTTTGACATTCTTGGCTCTTCAAAGAGTGGATTCTTGTTTGCAAAATTGTTATATAACTTAAGGAGCCAGTTTTCATCAGTTCCTTGAGGTAACTGCAAAAAAAAAGTGAAACGCGATGTGCAAAATAACTTTAGCCAATTATTCAATTAACGGGGCTGCTGTTTTGCAAGGCAAAAGTGGTTTCAAGCTGGGTGCCCCAGTAGCAGCACCCAAGCATCTTACTTTCTGAACTACTGTGATAGCTTCCCAGAGGAAGGAGCTAAGCTCCACTGCTGCAGATGGTCAGCTTATCAGGTCAACAGGGGTCACAGGATTTCACATTGTCCTACAAAACCTGTGACCGTTGGCCTGGCTTCTCAGTGTAAGCAACCTCAGGCACAGACTGAACCCTGAGATTGCCCACCCCTGAAAACTTCCTGAATTGCCTGCTATTTTCCCAATTCACTTCCAAACTTCTGGCCCTGACATGGCCTATAGGCTAGCCTGTGTATAGTACCTTATACAGACCCTCCAAGTGTCCCTATTTTCCAAGGACAGTCCTGGATTTACAGAAGCCATCCTGGTTTCTAATTTGATCCCAGAATGTCCTGCTTTTCCTTAAAGGTAAAGGGACCCCTGACCATGAGGTCCAGTCGTGGCCGACTCTGGGGTTGCGGCGCTCATCTCGCTTTATTGGCCGAGGGAGCCGGCGTACAGCTTCCGGGTCATGTGGCCAGCATGACTAAGCCGCTTCTGGAGAACCAGAGCAGCGCACGGAAACACTGTTTACCTTCCCGCCGGAGCGGTACCTATTTATCTACTTGCCCTTTGATGTGCTTTTGGACTGCTAGGTTGGCAGGAGCAGAGACCGAGCAACGGGAGCTCACCCCTGTCACAGGGATTCGAACCGCCGACCTTCTGATCGGCAAGTCCTAGGCTCTGTGGTTTAACCCACAGCGCCACCCGTGCCCCTTGCTTTTCCTTAGGACACCTATATTTTCATCAGAGAAATGTTGGAGGGTATGGAGTTATGCGACCCCTGAGCCAAGGAGATAAGTAACTACACAACCTTTAACCAGGCAGAGGGCCTTCTCGGTAGTGGCGCCTGCCCTGTGGAACGCCCTCCCAGCAGATGTCAAAGCAATAAACAACTATTTTACTTTTAAAAGTCATCTGAAGGCAGCCCTCTTTAGGGAAGTTTTTAATGTTTGAAGCTGTACTGTTTTTAATATTCAGTTGGAAGCCGCCCAGAGTGGCTGGGGAAACCCAGCCAGATGGGCGGGGTATAAATAATAAATTATTATTATTATTAATAGACATCGGAAGGCAGCACTGCACCTTGGAAGTCAAACAGCTTAGTTCCTGAATGTTTTGGCTCCCGAACGTTGCAAACCCAGAAGTGACTGTTCCGGTTTGTGAACTATTTTTGGAAGCCAAATGTCCGACGGGGCTTCCGTGGCTTCCGATTGGCTGCAGGAGCTTCCTGCAGCCAATCAGAAGCCACACTTTGATTTTTTAACGTTTTGGAAGTTGAATGGACTTCCAGAACAGATTCCATTCAACTCCAATGGTACAACTGTATAGGGAAGTTTTTAAAATGTTTAATTATGTTTTTCTATATGTTGGAAGCCACCCAGAGTGGCTGGGGCAACCCAGGCTGGGTATATATAATAAAATTATGATGGTGATGATGATGATGGAATAGAACATCCCTATTTTCATCAGAGAAATGTTGGAGGGTATGCCTTTTACTTGAGAGTATGCCAGCACAAGTATAAAGAGGCTTATTAAAAAGAAATATTTGAACTCTTTCTTACATTAATAAGACGTCTTGCCGACATGGCTGCATAAATGTTGCGTAAAGAGGAGAAAAGAAGAAAATAAAGCAAAGATGTAGGTCTACAGCAACTATACTGAGAACAGCAAAATAGAAACAGAATAAAAACTTACCAGGCATTCTTCATCCAGAAGCTCTAAAATGCCCATTTTAGCTTCAATAAGATCAATGACTGGTTGGTTGTCATAAAAGTCAATGAGCGTCCATGGGATATTTTCTTTCATATATTCTTCTTGTTCAAGTTTAAAGACATGCTAATAATGACATTGTCATATATGATCACAACAAAATCAGGGCAGCTTGTTTCAAGTAAAGGCAAACTTGAGGATAGACTCTATGTAACATGTTTGGTTCAGAAGCTGGAGCTGGTGCAGAACTCTGCAGACAGGTTGCTATCAGGCATTGGCTATTGACAACATGTAATACCTGTGTTGAAGGAGCTACCAAGTTATCTTCAAGAAAGACAGAGATTTTTAGAAGTAAAACAAATGAGCAAAAATACTTCATAAGGTTAATACAGTATGCAAATAAGAAATCAATAGCCATGGCAGCATGAGCCAATCTCGGGCATACTAGTTGGAAGTTTCTTCCTTGTAGACAATAACCCTTAGAAAAGATGCACTGAGAATTATTTAGGTAGAAATTTCCTGTTAGTTCAAGAGCACCATGCTGGGCCACCTTGCGCTATAATGACAGCTGTTCAGAAACAGAAAACATGCTCCATGTTTATTTGAGGTGTTGCATATTAGATATAAGAATGACTGAAATAGAATTTAAAATTTTAAAGTTCCTAGAAGTTACTCACAAAGTAAACAGGTTTTTTTTAAAGAATTCTAATTACTAATATCCATAAGATATATCATACCAGGTTAAATTGCTGCTGCAGCTTTTCGTTGGCATAATTGATGCAAAACTGTTCAAAGCTGTTGATATCAAAAGTTTCAAATCTGAAATAAATGGTTGGAAATGTAATTATTAATCTTTATTTGATGAAGCCTTGGCCTGTGAGGGACTAATATCTGGTGCTTCCATGCCAGCAGATTCAGGTGGCAGTTTGAGCATCAGAGAACTAGGGGAGAAACTTTTCTGAACTTTTGCTAGCAAATCGTGCACCATTGCCTATTTTAATTATATACTGCCTCAAGAACTTCAGTTATCGGGGGGCCGCTAGGGGTGCATTGGAAGATGGCCAACAATAACATCTCTCCAGCTCACACGAGGTAATTAAGAGGCTGATATGGGAGTATGCAGCCTCCCTTGTTGCCCAAGGGAATGGGGAACACTGCCTTGCCTGCTGTGGCCATAAATCACCCCTGGATTCGAAAGAAGGGGGTGAGGGCACTAGGCACAAAGCCCTTGTGTGGGTCCGGCTCTCCCGGACACTGTCTCTGATCGCATGCTGGCTGCATCAGCTCGAAATAAACAATTAGAAAAGAAGCAAATGCACATACTTCGAGTAAAGATCGGGAGTAAAGACTGCTAACTAACGGGATCTCTGGGATGTGGAGCGACGGGCTGGATTCAACAATAAATCAAGAAGATGAATCATCAAAGGATTGGTATGTCGGAGCGAGACTGAAAAGGGGGGGGACTTTTCTTTTCTTTTTGTCTTATGTGAGTACCCAATAACCCTCCCCTCTAAGAAAGAATCGTCGCGATTACTGATCACAAGCAGGAGGAGTAAGAACTGTGTGGAAATTAATTACTAATCAAAGATATGCCTCATGGGAACATCGAGAAAGGAAAGAAAGTTCTTTGTGACACAGTCATAAAAAGAGATTGTTATGGCAGGCCTGCCCGCAGGAGGACTGAGGGGGAGGAGGACTATGGCTCGTTACTATATCAGAATGTGAGATCGGCCTGGCAGGGCCCTCTGAGAAAATTTATGAGAGTGGCAGGCCTGTGGAAATCAGGACAGACTGTGGGAAACGTTTTGTACGGAGGTGTTGAAATGATGTCTGTCTATTTTGATATGGCTCTTGGATGAGTGTAAAATCCACACAGGATATAACAACGTTTGTTTTCAACCCGCTTGTGGAGACTATCAGAGATCATAAAGAAAACAAGAAGATGAGGAAAACAACAAAGAGAAGATGGAATAGAACTGTGAATATTATTTGGACAGAACTGTGTATATTAAAGCAGCAGCAAGAGAGATGTTTGGATCCTTTTCGGAGCTCGAAGTATGGGTACCCCCAACAAAAATTTTAAAAATGTTTAAATCTGTAATTTGGAATTAATGTGATTTGGAATTAATGTGATTTGATTAGCCTGTTAATAAAAATTATTTAAGAACTTCAGTTATCAATAGGCCCTCCCAGCAAAGTATTCCAGCATCTCATTCCTCCATTCTACAAGAGATTGTTTCCAATCATTTGCTGAAATAAGACAGAGTAGTAAATAAACGTGCAGTTTTCTCTCTCTCTCAGAAATAACCATCTTACCCATAGATGTCCAAAACACCAATAAAAGTGTGCTGTTTGCCAGAAAACTCCAGTGCCTTGTTAATTCGTTCCACGATGAAATCAAAAAGGTGGGCATAAATCTTTTTTGCCAACGCATCACGGGCATTAAGGGCTTGGAGTTTTGTCATGGGTTTCACTACAGTTTCAGAGGTGGTGACAATTTTTCTGTGGCACAGCCACCGTGCCACTTTGTCGCTTTCTAAATCCAGGAGGTCACAGAATATGTGGAGATGTTTGTCATCCAGCTTTGAAAAAGAAGAAATAAAGAATCAGTAACCAGGGTTTCAATAATAAGGTAGTCATGCTTCAGAATGCTGCGTACTTTAGTAATAGTAATAGGACAACATCCAAGCTGGGTGTGGTGGGGAGGAGGAGGACAGGCTAGCAATGAAATTTCCACATCAGATATCTAAACCCAGTGGTTGCTGGTGCCTAATGAAATTTGGTAGGGCAGAAGACAGGGAGGCCAACACTAGGTGGAGCCAGAGCCAATAACAGGAAGAGTCATCTAAGTCTAGTACAGTCCCCATCCTTCTCCTTGCTAAATACTATAAAGGCAACACTGAGAATAAGGTGGAAGAAGTGGACAAGCAGTGCCACACCCTGGGTAAGAAAACAGGCAGCTGGGGATTGGCTGAGGTTAGTGGATCAATGCCCCATTTGCCCTAATGGACCAGCCTCCACTGCCTAAATCAGGCATAGGCAAGCTCCAGCCCTCCAGATGTTTGGGACTACAATTCCCATCATCCCTAGCTAACAGGACCAGTGGTCAGGGGTGATGGGAATTGTAGTCCCAAACATCTGAAGGGCCGGAGTTTGCCTATGCCTGGCCTAAATCCTCACATTTTATTAAGTCCAGAACCTAGTGTTATTTTAATGAGGGGTAATATAATACACCCACAGACATGGTTAGAGAAGTGCACATTACAGTGGTGCCCCGCAAGACTAATGCCTCGCAAGACGGAAAACCCGCTAGACAAAAGGGTTTTCCGTTTTTGAGCTGCTTCGCAAGACGATTTTCCCTATGGGCTTGCTTTGCAAGACGAAAACGTCTTGCGAGTGTTCCGATTTTCCCCCGCTCCCCCCCTTTTTCTAAGCCGCTAATAGCCTTTTAGCCGCTAGACGAAGAGACTCGCGGAACGGATTAATTTCGTCTTGCGAGGCACCACTGTATAATGTTATCAGCATATGTAATAAATTAAACTAAACATTACAAAGGTGGTTTACAGGAAGAATTAGAAACCAGGAAGAGGAGGTCTTTAATAAAGAATGGGGAAAGTTTATAATTTATTTGAAAAGCTATTGTAAACAACTACATACGTTGGTAGGATTGACAGAAAACTTGTAGTAAAAATTTGAACTATGGATTGACAAAGGATTTATAAAAATAGAGATGCAGAGGGGGAAATCATTACATTAATATCCACAATGGCGGGTGAAGGGAAGTCAGAAGGGATTATATGTTTATGTTTTTAATTCATTCATTTATATTAAATAGAAAATGCAAAAATAAGATTTATTAAAAAATAAACACTACAAAGGTGGTACGGGAATTCGACAAGAGTATGTATCATCTCTGTATTCTTTGTGACACAATGCCATCAATGTAGGCAGGCGGGGAACCTAAAGTTTCCTCAGTCACATGAAATTTTACATTTGCCAGAAACATAGCCACAAATGTCCACGCAATTGTATCAAGACATTCCAACGCATATTTTAAAAGACCAGATTTAAAACTACATTATTTGTTTCAGTCCCTGACAGAAGCAGGAGCAAAACCCAAGAAGAGACCCATTTCGCAATCCACTGCAATGTCAAGAGATCCCAGGGTTTACTAGATTTGAAACCTGGAAATCATTCAGTCCCATATGCTATTTCCAGTGCCAGAACTCATCCCCGTAGCATGCAAGGCTCGACCTGAAAGCATCTCTAAGGGGGCAATTTGCTCCCCACTGAGAAACTGAAAAGGATCATGAAAAGGAGGGCACACAGAGGATGCATGAACAAGAAGAACTTTAATACAAGGCTTGCAGCACAGAACTGAAAGTGCAGTGCCTTCTTGTATGGCAAACCAGGAAAGCCAATGCACTACACAACACAAAGCATTGTGGTGCAAGGGACACTGAAGTGTTGACTTTGGCTATGAAGAACCCAGGTCCAAAACCTAAGTGAGCTATGAAGCAAACTGGGTGAACGTCGCAGCCCAAACCTCAGCCCCGGAGTTGGCGAAACTAAAGTGCTTCTTGGAGAAAGGGCAAGATACAGATGCATTTAGTAAATAGTACCGTATTTTTCGCTCTATAAGACACACTTTTCCCCTTTTAAAAAGTAAAGGAGAATGTGTGTGCGCTTCTTATGGAGCAAATGTAGGCTGCGCAGCTAAGCCAGAACAGGGAGAGGGAGTGCTGTGCAGCGCTCCGTCTCGCTGTTCTAGCTTCTGGCTTAGCTGCGCAAAGCCTCCGCAGGGCAGCGGGATGAAGGCACCCCGCTGCCCTCCAGAGGCTTAACGGGCTGTCCCAAAAGCCAGAACAGTGAGACGGAGTGCTGCGCAGTGCTCCGTCTCGCTGTTCTAGCTTCGGGGTTAGCAGCGCAAAGCCTCCACAGGGCAGCAGAGTGACTTCATTCTGCTGCCCTCCGGAGACTTCACGGGCTGTCCCAGAAGCCTTCACAGGGCACGGGGATGAAGGCTCCCTGTGCCCTGCGGAGGCTTTGCGCAAAGCTAGACCAGCTATCCCAGCGGCTATCCCAGAAGCCAGAACAGCAAGAGGCTATCCCAGAAGCCAGATCCCTCTTGCTGTTCTGGCTTCTGGGATTCAGAAATCCCCCCCCCCTTATTTCCTCACCCCCAAACTAGGTGCGTCCTATCATCTGGTGCATCCTATAGAGCGAAAAATATGGTAACTTGATTGGCTTTGAGGATTTCATCCTCAAAGAAGGAAATGTGCAGCAAGACTAAAGTGCAGCATGATTACGCATGTGCCCTAGCTAAATGGAAAAACATGGCAAGGGCTTCTTCCATTGTTCACCAAGGGAAAATAAGTCCCAAAATATTTTGCTGGCAATTCTTACACTAACAGAAGATCTTTCATCACCAACAGGAGCTATTTGCACATTGCCTAAGTGCAGAATGGCTGCCAATATTTTAAAAACGTCCATCTGGAAATCTTCCTTCAAACCTAAAAGGAAAACAAATAAATCTCGATTCAACATTACACAGCCAAGAACAGGAAGAAATGGAGGCATTAGGTGTTGCAAGTTACAGTACATAAATTAGAAGTAACTCTCGTTTTCATGCATTGCATTTTAGCATAGGGCCATGCTGAAGTCCTATATAATTCAGAACTAGTTATATCAGGGTGAAACCATACATTTATTATACCACCCAAACTAAGAGTTAGCTCTGTCTCTGCCTCTGGTCCTAGGAGTCTTCAGAACTTCTGGTGGTCTCTTGTTCTCAGAGAGCTGAACTTGCTCACAGTTCTTTTGCCCCCTTTAAATGAGGGACTCCACAATTAATTTTATATAGATAAAGGGACCCCTGACCATTAGGTCCAGTCGTGGCCGACTCTGGAGTTGCAGCGCTCATCTTGCTTTATTGGCCGAGGGAGCCGGCATACAGCTTCTGGGTCATGTGGCCAGCATGACTAAGCCGCTTCTGGCGAACCAGAGCAGCGCACGGAAATGCCATTTACCTTCCCGCCAGTATTTATCTACTTGCACTTTGATGTGCTTTCGAACTACTAGGTTGGCAGGAGCAGGGACCAAGCAACGGGAGCTCACCCTGTTGCAGGGATTCAAACCGCCGACCTTCTGATCAGCAAGTCCTAGGCTCTGTGATTTAACCCACAGTGCCACCTGTGTCCCTAATTTTATATACAATTAGGTTTATATACAATGTTTTCTCTCCTGCACAGTTCTCCGCCTGACTTGCCTTGTACAGTGTCCTCTCCTTTCTTTGGCATCCTTCTCTCTCTTTCTGGCTTATCACTAGACATAACAACTCCAGACCCTTCTGTCCGATTACTCTTCCTGTTCCCCCTCCTCATTGCCCTTGCTGAGGCAGCCCAAATTCATATTGCAACTTGCCTCGTTTCCCTCTCCCTCCTCTTTCTTTTCTGCCAAATCTCTCCACTCGGCTCCCAAACAGTACTCATTTCACTGCCTGCATATCTCTACTGTGGCTCCAGACCCCTCCTCCTCTGCCTACCAGAGCCCAGAATAAGCACTCTCAGGTGCTGCCTTTTAATCTCTCAAAGGACACTCTCAATATCCTTCTCAAAACACCAGTTCTGGCTCCCACTCCTCAGCCAAGTGTCAGCTCAACTGCCAAGTCAAGCAGGGAGTGGCAGCATCAGTTGGAATCCTTTAGCAACCGCGTTTCTCAGTGTGAACGCAGGGACCTAGAAGAGCATTTCCAGGAAGAAGCTAGCAAGCAGGAGAGGGGAGGTTGACCTAGTTTTGAGGGCCAGGAGAAAAGCTAGCAGTCCTGATTTTCAGGAGTGAATTGATTGACGTGGGATGCTCCCCTTTCCCAGCCACCCATTCTCCAATGCAAATGTCCCCCTCTATCTCAGGCTACAGACGGTTCAGGTTACAGACTCTGCTAACCTAGAAATAGTACCTCGGGTTAATAACTTTGTTTCAGGATGAGAACAGAAATTGCACAGCAGTGGCGCGGCGGCAGCAGGAGGCCCCATTAGCTAAAGTGGTGCTTCAGGTTAAGAACAGTTTCAGGTTAAGAACGGACCTCCGGAACGAATTAAGTTCTTAACCCGAGGTACCACTGTACAAGTAATTCTGCTCTATGATACGGTTGCCATATTTCAAGAAGTAAATTAGGAACATGGTTATACTATAACGTCGAATCAGTAGTTATTCTCAGAACGGTAATCCCAATGAATTTTCCATCGTTATAATTTTGCTACTTTATCAAAGGCAAAGTTTATCTACCTAGCAGGGTGAATGTCTTCTGAGTCTCCATCATGTTGGCATAGTCATTCACTCCTTCAATCACAGCGTTTCCACCCATGTTGGTATAATTAAATTCTTCGGGGCTTGCTGCAGACAAAAAGCAAAACATACTGACGTTATATATTGGATATGAAGTTGAGGGACTTCTACGAATAGGCCATCAGTGACCAAATGATGCAACGAAAGTCCTTTAGTAAGATTAACTTATTTATTTATTTAATAAAATGTATATACTGCTTGGTTGTTGTTGTTTAAAAAAACTGTGTTAAAATACAACAATGAAAATATGAAATAAGACATACCCAATTTAAGGTGCTCAAATTCTGGTCTCAGAGCTGATGCACATAACTGATAAAATATATGGTAATTTCTTTCATTCTCCGACTGTCAATGAAAGTAAACAAGATGATAAAACGAGAAACGAAGAATTTTTTTTCATTTTGTAGAAGGAGACGCACCTGCCACAGCTTCTGGCCTGCTTGGCCACTTGACTAACATGGCAATAGTGACTCTTAATCTCAGAGTCACGGATTCATTACCCCATGTTGGGCAAAGATTCCTACATTGCAGGGGGTTGGACTAGATGACCCTTGTGGTCCCATCCAACTCTACAATTCTACGATTCTGTGAGTCATATCAGAGAAAGGTTTTTCCTCTCATTTTGGGAATCAGGAAATCCTCACAGCTCACCAGCCCTCGTGACTGATTGCAGAATTGGCACAGGGGGTAGCATGTCGATCACAGCTCTAGGAAAATTAAATCCCAGAGATGGTGGCAACTTGTAAATTTCAATGCAGCAGTTTCAGCTTCTTACTGAGTGCACGTCTCCAAATCAGACACTGCTGAATGCCGCTTGGCAAAACTGTTGCTCTCGTAATTGCCTCAAGTTAAAAACTGACAAGAGCTGGCAAGTAATAAGAATGATGTCTCCAGGAAGCACTAATTGAAAAATTGTTCACAGAAACCCAGAAGAAGTTTCCTCTAAACCTCCTTTTTAGGAAATCAGCTTGCAGAAATAGCTTGTTTAGTTACCTGAAAAGTTAGCTTTACTTTTACCCTGTACCTGAAACGACCCTGCAGTTAAGGAGCACAAGAATTCACTGCTCCAGAACTTGGCACAGTTTGGGGATACCAGCCCAAAGATCTAAGTGACAGGACATACTAATGAGAAGATTAATATGTGGAGCATTGCCCTACATTCAATGTCAGTCCTGTTCAGAGAAGACCCATTAACGTTAATGAACATGACCATCTTTAGGTTCATTAATTTCAAGTTTTCTCTTAGTAGATCTAGCATTGGATACAACCCATTATCTGTATTTTATTCATTATTTATTGAGAGTACTTATATCCAGCTTTATAACTGTGAATGGCTCTCCAAGCGGTTTACATAAAAACCCAAACACTTAAAACTATTGCAGGAACAGGAACTACACATTATGTCCATATAGAATCAGGATTATTTACGCAGCTGTCCAGCCCTCAGCCTTCTATTGCCTGGTGTCATGCCAGGCAACAGCTCCCACCAAGACCCTCAGAGATAAATTAAAAAATGGGGCTGAGCCAGTGGCGTAGCGTGGGTTGTCAGCACCCGGGGCAAGGCAAGTAATTTGCACCCCCTAACCCGTGGATTTGCGCCCCCTAACCCGTGGATTTGCGCCCCCTAACCCCCAGATGTTGCGACCGGTGCGGCCGGCCCCCCCTGCACCCCCCACGCTACACCACTGGGCTGAGCAGCTGGATCTTTCTAAGTCCACAATAGAATCCATTTTGCCTTGATGGCAGTCTGTTAGCAAAGATATAATGCAATTCCACTGGCAAATTTTACTTACCTGGAAGACAACTCTGGATTTCTCAAGCAGGTATGTTCTCATATTTGCACCAATGATCTGGTACCTCCTATCAAAACTGATTTCTGTGTATTTTCCAAAGCGGCTGCTGTTGTCGTTGCGTGTGGTTTTAGCATTACCGACAGCCTATGAAATGGAGAATCATTTCAATGCACATACATCTATTTGTTAGCACGTTACCGATTTTATAAATTGGCCGCTTATAAATGCTCTTATAAAATAAATGAAATATTTACAACACAATGATTTGGGGAATTGTTTTCAGACTTGGTCAGAATTTATATATGTTTGAGCTGGGTGCTGTATAGTGGTACCTCGGGTTAAGTACTTAATTCGTTCCGGAGGTGTGTTCTTAACCTGAAACTGTTCTTAACCTGAAGCACCACTTTTGCTAAAGGGGCCTCTTGCTGCTGCCACGCCGCTGGAGCACGATTTCTGTTCTCATCCTAAAGCAAAGTACTTAACCCGAGGTACTATTTCTAGGTTAGTGGAGACTGTAACCTGAAGCGTATGTAACCTGAAGCGTATGTAACACGAGGTAGCACTGTATAATGGTGCCCAATGGTATTCCTACTGAAGAACAGTCCTGCTGAAAATAACATACAAGTGCTTTCGAACTGCTAGGTTGACAGGAGCTGGGACAGAGCAACGGGAGCTCACCCCATTGTGGGGATTCGAACCACCGACCTTCTGATCGGCAAGCCCAAGAGGCTCAGTGGTTTAGACCACAGCGCCACCCGCATCCCCGGTGATAATGGTGCCCAGTGCTATTCCTACTGAAGAACAGACTTCTGAAAATAACATACACGACTAACTTAAGCCCGTTAATTTCAATGGACTATATCCAACAGGTCTCTTCTGCTAGCTGGCGGGTGGTTTTTAGTGTTACACAACACAACACTGCTGGTGGAAACTCATTGCACAATGGATTGTGAATAGGACCTTGTCCCATTCCAAGTAATAATGTGCAGCAGAGCAGTGGGGGGGGGGAGAGTCTTGTTCAGGTAGGGAGGTGCAAAAACACATGTGAGGCTTTGAGCTGCTCCTCTTGACATCTTCTGCAGCCCACCAGGGTCAAGAGGCCTCATTGAGTCAAAAGAGATCCATTAAAAATGGATTAATTTCAGATGTTTGGCAGAAGTGATTTAATTTTTTAAAATCCGTTTGGAATAAGACATGGAAGGATGCCTATCCATTCCAGTCCCTGCAAGATTAAACCTTCTTGTTCACTTCTCCCAGCAGTAAAAGGTGGGAGATAGGAGGAAAGCATGTGAGCAAGCATGAGCTGAAGAACCACTTCCTATGGACCCCACATATACGCCAGGTAAGTGTCTCACCAATGGGTTAGAGTCTACAATCACCAGCGCCATTTTGCTAGCTTGCATTGCCAAGACAGGAACATTCCTCTCCTGCCTTTTTCTCTAAGGAGATCAAGCTTGATCCCCACAACAACCCGGTGAGGTAGGTTACGCAAAGAGGAAATGACTGGCCCAAGACCATCCAGTGAGCTTCATAGCTGAGTGGGGATTTGAACCCTGCTCTCCCAGGCCCTAACCTAGACAGCATCTTAAAAAGTAGAGACATCACCTTGCTGACAAAGGTCCATATAGTTAAAACTATGGTTTTCCCAGTAGTGATGTATGGAAGTGAGAGCTGGACCATAAAGAAGGCTGATCGCCGAAGAATTAATGCTTTTGAATTATGGTGCTGGAGGAGACTCTTGAGAGTCCCATGGACTGCAAGAAGATCAAACCTATCCATTCTGAAGGAAATCAGCCCTGAGTGCTCACTGGAAGGACAGATCGTGAAGCTGAGACTCCAATACTTTGGCCACCTCATGAGAAGAGAAGACTCCCTGGAAAAGACCCTGATGTTGGGAAAGATGGAGGGCACAAGGAGAAGGGGATGACAGAGGACGAGATGGTTGGACAGTGTTCTCGAAGCTACCAGCATGAGCTTGACCAAACTGCAGGAGGCAGTGGAAGACAGGAGTGCCTGGTGTGCTCTGGTCCATGGGGTCACGAAGAGTCAGACACGACTAAACGACTAAACAACAACAACAACTCCCAGGCCCTAGTCCAACACTCTAACCACTACACCTGATCCAGCAGGCTCTTCTTGTGTTCTTATGATTGCTGCTTTGGTGCAGCAATCATTAGACCCAGTCCGGTGTTTTTTCCCCCATTTTCCACAGTAGATTGTGGAATTGTCTAACTGTTATTTATCCATGCCTAGAAGAGGAAGCTTTACTGCAACAACTAAGATAGGAAATAAACTTTGTGAACATTTGGCATTTAAGAAAATCAAGTGTGACAAGAGAATAACCTGTGCAGATGCCAAAGAACTGTTAGCTATAACTAATTTAGATATTTCATAGGTTTTCAAAATCAGAAGCTCAAACATGATAATTTCTGCTGCAGGTGCTCAGTATGTTAGAATGAGATGATTCAATAAATATGCGATTTCATCCCTTTACAGAGCCATCCATAATTTACCTCTGTTATCGGATTCGATGCCAGGACTTTATCCTCTACTTGCGTGTTGCTGCTAGATCTACTGACAGTAGCAAAGTATCGCATAGCATATTTAGCCGAAACTGTTTTCCCAGCTCCTGATTCTCCACTGACTATAACAGATTGATTCTTGTTGTTCCTAAAGTGTGGAAATGCATTATCAAATAAATTTATTTTATTTAATGTCAAAAAATCATGTATGTCTCTACAGCAGATAAGATCTGCTTTATTTAGGTATCCCGACTTTGTGATCTGGTGCGTGAAGCCATTTTCTGCTGTTGGCACCTGATTCCTCCAGGAATTTTGTAGGTGCTTCGAGAGTATTCACAGCAATCTCTGAACAGTTTTTCAGGGAATCCCTCATGAATCAATGAAGCCGCTTGTTTGATTATTATTATTTTATTTCTAAGAAACTTACCTACATGGGTCCAAAGTTTTTGAAAGGGACAGGCATGTAGCAACATTTTACAAACGGAAGCGACAGGTTTTTAATCAGAGGTTTTAAAGCAGGGCTGACTGGCCTGTGGTCCTCCAGATGTTATTGGATTCCATCAGTCCTGGCTAGCATGCCCAATGGTTAGGAAGATGAGAGCTGGAGTCCAACAAATTCTGGAGGGCCACAGGTTAACATACTATAAACTCCCCAGACTCTACCTTGCCATTTGCTTGTAAGCTTCTTCTGCCACAGCAAATATATGTGGATCCATATCCCCCATATTCTGACCACTATAGGCATGGATAATGGCATCTCCATATATCGGCAGCTGCTTGTAGGGGTTCATTGCAACCAAAATTATCCCTGCAAGGGGGAAAAACACACAACATAGAAATAAGAGTTGCATCACACATACTTCGTATATGAGAAATGTGGAGCGTGAACGTTCGCTTACCGCTGTAGGTATAAATCAGCTTGGACTCGACAAAGCGAACTTTCAGATTGTGTAGGACGGCAGGCTCATGAAGATAGCTAAGTGCGGTGAGGTCATTTTCACCGACAAGTATGTCTGGATTTCGCAAAGGAGGCAAAGCTCTGGGATCAACTGGATATTTCAATTCCTGTTGGTAAATGGGAGAGGTGAAGACGTAGAAAGCTAGCATGTTACATGTGCCTAAGGATGTAAGCAGGCATCATTCTATGTTCTGCCCTGTAATCCTCACATGCAGCAATGCGTCTTGCCCACTGAAGTTCATCTTCTGCCAAAACCTATGTTATTTGTCTTGCACTGTGGTGAAATGCGTCTTGCACTGTGGTGAAATGTTGGAACTTACGTAATTTATGTACAGTGGTACCTCAGGTGGCGCTGTGGGTTAAACCTAGCAGTTCGAAAGCACGTCAAAGGGCAAGTAGATAAATAGGTACCACTCCGGCGGGAAGGTAAACGGCGTTTCCATGCGCTACTCTGGTTCGCCAGAAGCAGCTTAGTCATGCTGGCCACATGACCCGGAAGCTGTACGCCGGCTCCCTCAGCCAATAAAGCGAGATGAGCGCCACAACGCCAGAGTCGGTCACGACTGGACCTAATGGTCAGGTGTCCCTTTACCTTTTTACCTCGGGTTAAGTACTTAATTCGTTCCGGAGGTCCGTACTTAACCTGAAACTGTTCTTAACCTGAAGCACCACTTTAGCTAATGGGGCCTCCTGCTGCTGCCGTGCTGCCGAAGCACGATTTCTGTTCTCATCCTGAAGCAAAGTTCTTTACCTGAAGCACTATTTCTGAGTTAGCGGAGTCTGTAACCTGAAGCGTATGTAACCTGAGGTACCACTGTAATTAATTACATAATTTGCTCTTTTATGCGCTGCCGGCTGATCAGACATGGACTACAGCCAATGCCCAGCCAGCTGACCTCTGATTGGCCCAATTGAAGCCAGTGCCTGGGTGGGGAATCCCTGTGCCTTGATTCTGCCGACTGGGGAATTTCCCTAACAGCCAGCAGAACACATAGGCCTTCGCTGCTTTAGGATGATGGACAGAGGCAAGGCCTGCAATTGCTACCCACCTGGGAAGGGTTGAGTGGCCATTCAGCTATTCCACTCATTTCAATGGGAGTGGGGTGGGGGGAAACCTGGTCTATTCACAGGCTGAAAGTAACAGCAGAATATGCTGGTTACGTTTGCTGGATTGATTTCTGTTCTGGACATGGGACAAATAAGCAATTCCCACTCCCGCTTCTGTTTTCGAGTCCCACCTGTAGATGGTAATATAGCCCAGACACCAGCTTAGCATGTGAGTAAAAACCAAGGTGAGGCTATCAGACACAAAGCGAGATCAGATGAAAAATCCAGCAGGTCAATGTTTATGTGTCAACATGCATGCAAGTATTGTACACCACGGTACTGCTAATAACACGACCTATTTCGCTCACCGTGCCATCTTCTAGTTGCAGATGAAGTAGGTCTTCTCCATTTTTATAGTTTCTTGTGATTTCAGCAGATTGCCAGACTTCTTCAGGATCAGGAATCCAAACTCTGTTATACTGTAATAATAAAACAAAAACAATTCACTTTAATAAGCAGCACTTCTTCTTTCTTTCTTTCTTTCTTTTTCTTTTTCTGGCTACCAACAGTTTTATTGAGGTTTTTTTTAATATTATCATCACCATATAATAAAATATGCAAGCAAACAATTCAGATATAGCATATCTCCGTCCCCATAAAAAGCCAAACTCAAACGTCAATACATCAGTAACCTTGCTTCTAAAGGGAAATATCTTCCAAAGCTGCAAAGGTTAGAAAAGTGAAAAATGGTATGGCCCTTTTGCAAGGAGTTCAGAGAATGTTGCTTTTCTACTACTAACTATGGGCATGATCTAGTCAAAGCTGAGCACTTCAAATCCAATTTATTTAGACACAAGAGAGTTACACATCTTCTGGTCTTCTGTTAAAGTCACTGGAAGATGTAGCTTGCTTAGACCAGGCACAGAGAAACTTACAGCAGTTTATTTCTAAATTTGTGAACGCAGTTGCTGCAATTTCCAGTGCAAGAAATAAATCTGTTAAGTTCAAATATCCCTACTTATTCAGCTGCTAAAACCGAATTGCAGGCTCAGATTCATTGTTTTGGGAAACATGACTTCTTATACGGGGAATTCAAGGGAAGTAATAGTACCGCTCTATTCTGCCTTGGTCAGACCACACCTAAAATACTGAGTCCAGTTCCGGATGCCACAATTTAAAAAGGATATTGACAAACTGGAACAGGTGCAGAGGAGGGCGACCAAGATGATCAAGGATCTGGAAACCAAGTCTTATGAGAAACAGTTGAGGGAGTTGGGGTACGTTTAGCCCCACTTTTGGCTGAGCCATCAGATGTAGGGCAGGTGGGTGTGGCTGGGCCAAAATGGTCTCACAAGCCAAAAGCAGAGGTCTGCCAGGCCTAATTAGAGGTCTAAGAGGTGTAGAGCAAGGCATTCTGTATAGGAATTTGCTAAGATCAAATTCCTTAAGCATCTCAGCGCTATGCCAGCCAAAAATGTTGCTGCTTACCTGTGGCCAACACTGAAATAAGCAAGAATTCTCTCTCTCTCTCCCCCCCCCAAAGGAGCCTCTGCTGGAGTGGGGCAATCAAACTAAGAGTGTGTGTGCGTGTGTCCCCTGCATGTTAAATATGTACACATACACATTTTGTCACATGATTCTTATATCTAAAGATTCTAACTAGATCTAATCATTAAAAAGTCTACTCCAGGTACCTCCATTGGTAAATGTAATGAGCCATCTATCTACATGCCAGTGAACCCTGCCTTGCAAGTAAACATGGAGTTTACTTTCCTGTTGAGTTACACCCAACCTCCTCCTTCCTATGCTGGAGAATTTTCTTGAGCCACTCAGAAAAAATAATGAAAACAAATGAATAAAAAAAATCCAGATTTGGACCTGCACTGGCACATAATAAAAGCATGGTTTCAAGAGAAACCGGAGAACACTGCATATCTGTGAGAAAGTAAACGAACAGGTCCAGTGCCCATAAGAAGTGTCTCTCCACCCACAACCATGTGGAATAGAAGACATAGCCATCTATCTTCCCCCCCCCCCCACAAGTTAAGTCTCTGAAACCGAAGGAACACCCAGCTGAAAGAAAACAGGCTGGGAAGGGCAGGATTTGCTCAGTTTTATCAGTGGGCGCAGAAAGGGTTAGGTTTCTTTTATTCCACCTACTCTTCCCAGGGCTCGCCCTACTATTAGGGATTTCATGATGTTCAGGAGCACCATGAAAGAGCAGAACATTGTTAAGTCTTTTATTTTTGCATTTTTACTCACAGGGAGCTGTGTGTGTGGTGTTTTCTGCCTCAGGCACCAAAATAAAGTGACTAGTTTTGGGTACTATGCATCTGATGAATGGAGAATTTGACGTTGTGTCAGGCAGCAAAACACCTTGGACATTTTAGACACCACGGTTAACCTTATAAGCATGAGGTTCCTTGAGCTCATGCACGCCACACACAAAAAGATATTAGAAGCTTCTGTCTCTAAACTTGGACAAAACGTAAAATTATGGTTTACCATTAAACCAAGGAAGTCTTCAGTCACTCAGTGCACGTCAAGCAAATATTATAGACACCTTAATTACTCCCACTGCTCTCCCACTCACAGTCCCACTTTCAATTTACAGGACATGCTTTGTATTTTGCCTATTTGTATTCCCGATGTTTGCTGTTTTAACATTTTGGAAGCTTGCAATATGCCGCTTAGGGCACAGGTCAGTTGCGGGAAAGCGGCATAAAAGTAAAACCACTCCAGCCAACCGATCCATAATCCATTCCTCCTTGCCAGTACAGTGGTACCTCGGGTTACATAATCTTCAGATTACATCAGTGGCGTAGCGTGGGTTGTCAGCACCCGGGGCAAGGCAAGTAATTTGCGCCCCCTAACCCGTGGATTTGCGCCCCTAACCCTAACCCCCAGATGTTGCACCCGGTGCAGCCGGCCCCCCCTGCACCCCCCACGCTACGCCACTGGATTACATACGCTTCAGGTTACAGACTCCGCTAACCCAGAAATAGTACCTCGGGTTAAGAACTTTGCTTCAGGTTGAGAACAGAAATTGTGCTCCGGTGGCGCAGCAGCAGCAGCAGGCCCCATTAGCTAAAGTGATGCTTCAGGTTAAGAACAGTTTCAGGTTAAGAACAGACCTCCGGAACGGATTAAGTTCTTAACCTGAGGTACCACTGTAGAGTTGAGTTTGCAGCCTTCGTCATTCACTATCCCTAGGGTTTTTGTTAGTGGGTGGGGGACACGACCTCAGATTCGTGTTGGTTTGTATTGATTTGGGGTGGACAGCTGCCTCCTGCCCCCGCTTAGCTACATCCATGCTACTCAGCAGTCAATCCCCTTAAGTTCAGCGGCCCTTCCCCGCATCCGCGCAAGTACCCGCGCAGAGACAGCGCCGCCAAGCACAACTGCGCGCAGAGTCCCAAGTAAACCGCGCGCAGGATTGCAGCCATCCAGCCACGTCAGGGGTCCTTCCGTCTGGGGTTTGCTTCTGCTGCGCCACCGCGCCGTAGTTCAATAACTCTGGGTGGCTTTTAGGATCGCGGTGCGCGCCTTTGCGTGTGTGGGGGAGAACGAGAGAGAGAAACCCTTCCGCCCGACTTCTTCAGCCAACGATTACTTTTACCTTTCCCGCCTCCCTCCCTTCAGCCGCACCAGATTTCTCCCCCCCCCCCCATCTCCTCGGGGAAAACCGAGACAACAGGATTCCCTCGTCCCCGGCTGACCCGTGACCCGCATTCCTTTCCCACACAATACGGGCAGAGGCGGCTGCTGGGCTGCTTCTTCTGCCTTTCCCTCCCCTCCATATGGCGACGGGGAAAGAGGGTGTGTGGGAGAGAGAGAACTGCCGTTTGCTAAGGGTCTCGTGGGAACCGCCGCTCCCTCGAAGGGGCAAACTACAGTTCCCAGAGGATACTTTCCGCGGGGCGCTCGGGGGGCTTTGCAGCCAGCCAACCCGCAAAGCTTTGCGGCCATGATAAGAAATCCCCTTCGCGCCCCCCAGCGGAGGGCGGGCTTGGAGCGGCACCTGCCTCGGCCGCGATTCCTCCCGCTTTGCTCGCCCCCGTTTACCTGAGTGTAGAGGTCGCTGAGCGCCATTTGGCCGCCGCTTGTGGCCCCGCTTGTGGGCGGGAGGCTGAGGGGAAGGAAGGAGAAGGGGCTCCCCGACCCGCCGGAGGAAGGAGGCCCGGGGGCGGTCGGCGGAGCTGCCTCAGCCCAGCTCCTCTCGCGCGGCGGGCGGCTCCGGGCAGAGGTGGAGCCCGAGGGCGAGGAAGCGCCGATGCCTCCCACGGCAGGAGCGCCACGTTTGTTGGCTTGCCCGCCGCCGGGCGGCCTTTTCCGCTTAAGGGAGGGCTGAGAGTTGCTGCTATTATTATTATTATTATTATTATTATTATTATTAGTGCCGGATTTACATATAAGCTAAACAAGCTATTTTTAAAAAATGATATTTATTAAAGTTTCAAAGAAAAAATTACATCGATAAAAAGAAAAGAAAAAAGAAATAAAAAAGAAAAAATACAAAATACAGAAAAAAGATTAAAAACACTTAAAAACACATCAATCTTTCCATACCTTACATTTCATTTCCTTGCTTCCCTGACCTCCTCACACCTCCCTTTTTTGTATTCCAGTTCTATTAGTTGATTCAGCAATTCCTTTCCCTCTTTGTTTTTGTCTTAATCCTTTAACTTAATATATTATAACTTTGGATTCTCACCTGTTACCAATCCATTTTTACATACACCTTTATAACATTGCTGCTAAAACCACTTACCTTCATTCTGACATCATTCTAACATTCATTAATTTTGCAGTATTTCTGTAGATAGTCTTTAAATTTCTTCCAATCTTCTTCCACCGACTCTTCTCCCTGGTCTCGGATTCTGCCAGTCATTTCCGCCAGTTCCATATAGTCCATCATATATAAGCTAAACAAGCTATAGCTTAGGGCCCCACTCTCTTGGGGGCCACCAAAAAGAATTTAAACGGGGGGGGGGGACTTGATGTACATTGCCAAATATAAGAAACTAAAATAAAATCTACATACAGCAACAGTGTTTTGTGTTGTGTAGGCTCCCATGATGTAAGTAATGGGCCGGCCTGCTAGCCTGCTCCCTATAATATCACTGGTTTGCTCATTTCTATATCAATTACGTTAATAAAATACATATTTTGTTATGTGCAAATGGCTTTAGATACCTATTAGGTCCATAAAGTACCATATAGCATATATTCAACACAGAAAAACAGCGGCAATTTGTTGTTGACAAAGGGCAGCTGGACATATAAAGGCCCCCATTACCTTCAGTAGCTTAGGGCCTCATCAAACTTAAACCCAGCCATTATTATTATTATTATTGTTGTTGTTGTTGTTGAGGAGAGCCACCAGGTTTCTAGGAAGGTTGCAGAGGCGGTGGCTGAAGGGGTTAAAAAGAGACAAAAATAGCAGGTAGCAGTGATGGGGTGACACCTGTTAGCCACAATAAACACCCCCCTCTGACTCCTGTGTTAATAATAATAATAATAATAATAATAATTATTATTATTATTATTATTATTATTTATACCCCGCCCATCTGGCTGGGTTTCCCCACCTCTGCAAGACACTTGTTAGGAACAATGTGTTGTTGTTGCTTGATAGCACAGGTCATTTTTAAGGCCATGCACATAGGAGCCAACTCCTAGGAAAAGAGGTCTCTTTGGCGGCAGTTTGGCCCCGATAAAATCTTTGAGGGAGCTGTTGCCCTATCACCACCATCATGGCCCAAGTTGCTGGGCACTGCCATTCAAATGGTGTTCATGTCTTTGCGAGGGATTATGCAGGGACGGGGCTTATCTGCCCTCCCCAATATTTTGTTCAAGTTGGCAGCCCTGGCCTTGCATCAGATTCTGCACTTAGGCTGGAATAATCAGATGCATAATTCTAGGACGGGCCCCATCCAATGGAGGGACGCCTGGCTGGACAGCAGTACATGTAAAAAAAGGGATCTAGGTGTCCTAGTTGACCACAAGCTTAACAAGAGTCAACAGTGTGACAAAAGAAGTGCTAATACTGTACAGTCATATCTCAGGTTACAGCCACTTCAAGTTGCGTTTTTTTGGGGTTACGGACCGCCAAAACCTGGAAGTATCGGAACGGGTTACTTCCAGGTTTCGGCGGTCGCCCATGTGCAGAAGTGCTAAATCGCAACCCGCGCAGACGCAGGTTGCAAAATCTGTGGGTTGTGAGCATGCATCCCGCAGAGATCACGTTCGCAACCCAAGTGTCCACTGTATTGTATTTTTATATGTGCTGGAAGCCACCCAGAGTGGCTGGGGCAATGCAGCCAGATGGGTGGGGTGGTATTTTTATTAATTTATTATCATTATCATCATCATCATCAACAACAACAACAGTAGTATGCAGATCAAGGGATTGTAAATAGTGCCACTCTATTCTGCCATGGTCAGACCCTGCCCTCGAGTACTGTGTGCATTTCTGGGCACCACAGCTTAAGCAAGATATTGACAAGCAGAGGAGGTCGACCAAGATGATAAAAGGTTTGGAAGTATCTGAAGGGCTGTCACATGGATGATGGAGCAAGGGTATTCCAACTAAACATTAGGAAGAACTTTCTGATGGCGAGAGCTGTTTGACAGTGGATTGCAATATACAGTGGTACCTCGTGTTACATACGCTTCAGGTTACATACACTTCAGGTTGCAGACTCCCGCTAACCCAGAAATAGTACCTCGGGTTAAGAACTTTGCTTCAGGATGAGGACAGAAATCTCATGGCGGCGGCAGCAGGAGGCCCCACTAGCTAAAGTGGTGCTTCAGGTTAAGAACAGTTTCAGGTTAAGAACAGACCTCTGGAACGAATTAAGTACTTAACCCGAGGTACCACTGTATTTGTAAGTCCCATTGAACTCAGCATGACTGACATCTGTAGGTTGAAAATTCAACTGCACTTAATAACTCCAGGAATAATGTATTTACACGAGAGACACCAAAGAAGACTTAACAGTTGTATTTTTATTTGGACATTTCAGTGATAGCTAAGGTACAGCATTTATGAAGCATACGTTTACTAAATACGTCAGACACTATGACAGTTCAGAGCTTATTTCATTCTGATACCGTTTTGGTTTCCATCTAAGCACAGTAGCAATATCTAGTGAAAACCTATTGTCTGTCAAAACCTTTGTTTCAAAAAAAATTACAATTTTAAAAATAGTAATTTCCAAAGGATTTTTATGTGATATTTTGAAATGTGTCTGGTTTTGAAATCTTAAATGAAAAGAGACCTTCAGCTTCTAAATGCTGGTGGTTTCGAGATATGGAACCAAAAGGCAAAATGCCACTATCTCAAGCAAATTTGGATAAAAGCTTTACTGGAATAAAAGGGACTTCTGTCCATGTACTGACCCGGAACCAGAGATGATCTGTTATTTAAAAAAAAATCTGTATGCAAAAGCAAAAAAGCATCGCCAGAAACTGTCCCATAGATTCAGAGTGTCTTCTTTTTGGAGGACAAGCTGGGTATCCGCAGTGCACTGCTATTGTGACTGCTTCCATGTGCACATGAAAACAGATCCAATCCACCAATCATAGGATTCTTTATTTAATGAGCACATGGGATTCCATGGAAAAGGGGAAAAGTACAAGCAGAGCAGCTATCCCATGCATGCAACAGGAGCAGGATCTTTAGACTGAGGCAAGTATTTCTATAGCATATTATTCTTTATTTATGAAGGTTAGGGGTGTGATTCTCTGCACACCACATGCAAATATGTTCCACTGAACTGGGGCTCTAAAATTACCCACAAGATTGCATACTTGATCAGTTAATATTTAACAAAACCGAATCTTTAAATATTTTTTAAGTTCATCCCTAATTGAAGCCTGCGAAGTGTTTTGCTAAAATCTGGACAGAAGGTTATGTTGCAGAGTGGACTCATCACTGGAAGAAGAAAATATCTGAAACCTAATGAGGTAATATTTGTGCAATACTTCAGGTCTGTACATTTCAAAAGGGTTCTTGTAAGTCCCCCCCCCCCCCCAGCATTGAGAGACTATTCCTTATCAAATTGACAAAATTAGAAATAAAGACATTTCCACATTAAAAAGCAATAACCATGCTATAAAGGAAGGGGAAATAAGCATAACCAGAATTGTGTTAGGCGTAAGGACTCTAAACCAGAAGAACTAAACTGAACATTTTATATTTGTGTATCAGTACTAAAAATCTTAACCTAAGAAAAGTGCATGTAAAATACTGCTATGTAAAGTATTAGATGAATTAGAAAATACCAGTTAAACTTAGAAATATCTTCCTTTAAAACATGTGAAGCAGCATACTATTTTAATGTGACCGAAAGTAGTATTAGACTACTGAATATAAGGATAATGCCTATAAACATCTATCACTCTGGTAAATAAACAAGGTACAGTAAGGCTTTTTTTACAGGTAAACAAAAGGGGGGATTCGTACATTTAAGCATAGTTTCTGAAGTAGTTAAGTTTCTTGAGATAATTTTATCTTACTAGAAGAATTTTAAAGGGCAGAATTTCAGTTAATTCACAGGAGGAAGATGGTGGAAATTCTGTTTTTGTTGAGGTTCTAATTTTTAAAAGTGCTGCTGTCGCTTTACATCAGTGTCATTACAATTATCACATGATATACTAAGAATCCAGTGAAAATGTGAGAAGATAGTGTACTCTATCATAATTTTAAAAAAACTGTGATCATCTCAGACTCTAGGGTACCCCTCTAGGGTAGCAAATTGTGTGTCTTCCCATTTTTGCTCAGGGCTCCTTGGTGATAAGGCAGCCTTTCCTGGCTGCAGACACAGAGGATATCTGTTTTTGACAGTATTTTAAAGTTGTTTTAGAAGAAGCACGGCTTGTTAGGAATCATTTTTGTAAACTTTATGCCAGATGTAAAGTAAACATATTCAAGTAAATAACTGTTCGTTTGCCATAAAGAAAATATATATTAGACAATGCTTGAGTTGAAGTAGCTGAATGTTTCTTAAAACAACCATCATACTCTGCCAACAACAAAAATCCAAAAAGAGAGATAACCCAAATCAGTTTTTTAAGAACAGTACTGAAGAATAAACAGCAGCTCACTTTATTTACTTTATCAGTGACCAGGTGACAGGTGCACATCACTGGTCTTCTCAAGTGAGAGCAATGTCGCTCTAAGGATGTACAGAGAAATTTAAACAATATGCCTTTACAGCATAAAGATATGTTTTAAAATAAATATACATTACAATTGCTATAATACAATATTGCACATGGCAATCTCAAAATATGTCATTTCTTCCTATGTATATCTGATCAGCACTGACCGTATTAAAAAAAAAATCGACATCAGAAAACACTGAGCAAGAATAAACAGACATTTTGAACTGTCAGTTCCACACTGATGCAAGTGTTCAGAACGCGACAGGTTCCAGCAAAAATGTTATCAAGCAGTAGCCTTCTTCTTAATGTGTCCAGTGAAATATTCCCATAGATACAGAAGCAGAGTATTACTGTTACTCGTATTATTTTTCAAAGTGCACCCAAATCAGAGTTTGTTTTACATTTTGAAAAATGAATGTGAAGGACCTAAGGTATTCAGCAGATTTGGAGTAAAGTAATTCCTCTCTCACCTAAGCATTTGAGAGTCATCTTAAATATCTAAAATATCTTAAACAACAACTCCAAAACGGATAATATTAAAGCATACATACTGTCATTAAGCTGGCAACTAAAAAAAAACCCGAGGTGTGAAGCTAACATACACCAGAATGATAAATAAATACTAAAAATATAATATGTTTGGGTTTTGTTCATTGAACTTGGGGTCTTCAATACTTTTAAGTAAACATTTGAAATACAATTACTATGCCTCTTCCAGTTTGTTGTTTGTGCTTAGTTACCATTTCCTATTACCAGCGATATTCCTTACTTCTTACATAAATCTTGTTAAAAGACTGGACTATTAAAGTTGTTGTTGTTTTTAATCCTTATTTCTCTTGCCTAAAGATTATTACTGTACATTTATAAGAACACAGCACACAGCAGCACTTGGATATGTTTTGAAACAGTACTAACTAATGAACAGCTATGTTGTACCATACTGTAAGCCAGAAGACTTTTTTGATACTTCGCATCATTTATGTCACACTGACATAAATAAGGAATAATTTTGACAGATTATCTCCTGGAGTGCAATCTACTACGAATGTCTACTGTGCATGCCCCATTGAAGAAACCACAGCTTCTGTTCACTACAATGGGTTTGCACAGACCCAATGCCTGGTATATTCTGTTTTCTACTGCCCTTTTGCATTACACTTTCCAGTCTCTAACATGTTTTAACATATAGCAGATAATCCCTAAATGCTTATATACTTCACTAAAAAAAATCACACCTTTAAAATGGACTCTTCTGTCCTCTCTGGTCCCTGTCTACGAGCAAATCTATGACTTAATTACATTTAAGTAAGTTAATAAGGAGTTAAAATGGCCTCTCAGCTATATCTTCTCTATCAGCTTTCACAGCTAGGGAGTGGACCAGGGAGAAGTTCTCTCTCAGGTCCGCTCCCCAGCCACGCCCCCAGCTTGCTAAAAACCGAGCACCTCTAGCGAGTGTCTGGCTGCTGGTACTCTCCCACCACGCCAAAGGCTGAGGAAGGGAGACCAACCCTGCCATGGTTGCACCAGAGCCACAACCACAGCTCCCAGAGAGTCCTGATGGGAAGGGACCTTCTCTAACTCAATGAGAATCAGAAGGAGACAGATTGAGGGTACACACTGACACCACCACATTGGAAGTGGCTATATGCATCTTTTTACACCAGGTGTGTGTGTGTGTGTGTAGCAGGGAGCTGCAATTGGTGGCCGCTTCAAACAGAAGTGGTGCACATTCTGTTCCTCAGCCTTGCTAAATTAGGGGAAACTGCTCTTCAGGTGGTCGCAAGCACAATAAAAGTTTTGCCTTGCCCACCAGCAACAGAACTTTTGATCTCGGAGGAAAGGGAATAGAAAAGCTTTGTTCCTCAGAATGTCTCTAGTGCCAAACTCAAATATAAAAGACAGCTTGTGACTAACGGGGGGGGGGGGGGTTTAAGGGAATGATCCGTACTGAAAAATTTCTAATTCTGAAAACTCTTTTTATAGACCTCAGCATGAGAGCAGTGAATTTATACAAATGTTTATGTCTCCGTTAGCCTTCAGCTTGAGACAGTTACGCAGCATTCCAGCTTTCTGCAATGCTTTTCAGGGCTTCTACAATATTTCCCCCAGCTTTCTTCCATTCCCCACCCCAGCCATGGCTTTTCAGTGTCTTCGCTGTTTTAAGATTACAGGTAAGCACACTCATGATCAAAAGCGAACTGTACACTTGCTTCAGACACGACAGATGAATCCTAGGCCCAAACTTGCTGGGATCTGGATGGTTTCTAATGCAAGAGATGATGGGTTAAACGGGAAAGTAACAGGGAAAATATGCTTAGCATCCATTAGCAGCTGAGGAGAGTCCTTCTTGTCTCGCATACGGAGCTGCAAAAATAAGAATGCATCACGTTAGTATTTAAATTTATTTCCTGTATTGTTGTCGATGATGATTTGATTCCCGCCCCCTTCACCCTAAAATCCCAGGGTGGGAGACAACAATTTAAAATTCAACGTTAAAAACGTTTTAAAGCAAAATGCAATCACTAGATTAGGGTGGGTTCTAAAAATATATATCTAGAGTAACGAAGGCCAAAGACTCGTGTGCTCAGCATATCACAAAAAAATGTATGGTGAAGATGCTTGACACAATTTTATGGGAAGTTCCAAAACCTAGGGGTAGCCACAGGAAATTCTGAAGGTGGTGGGATTACCAAGAGGGACCCCTCCACTGATTTTAGCACCCAAGAAACAGTGTTTCAGATATTTTGGGTCTAAGTCTTTTATGAAAATGCTTCAGAATTCCCCCCTATGAACCACTTCCTCCAAATTTCTATCAAATGAGGCATCCTCTTTTCACCACCTCATTGCCAGCTGGAAGATGGAAGAAAGATGATCCCCTGCCTGGGATGAAGAGAAGAGAAGAAGAGTTTGGATTTGATATCCCGCTTTATCACTACCCGAAGGAGTCTCAAAGCGGCTAACATTCTCCTTTCCCTTCCTCCCCCACAACAAACACTCTGTGAGGTGAGTGAGGCTGAGAGACTTCAGAGAAGTGTGACTGGCCCAAGGTCACCCAGCAGCTGCATGTGGAGGAGCGGGGAATCGAACCCGGTTCACCAGATTACGAGTCCACCGCTCTTAACCACTACACCACACTGGGATGCTTGTGCCTCATTGGCAGAAACTACGTGGGTGCTCCTTTTCCTCCTCTTTGGCCTGGTTTGTACCACCACTGCACTACCTGTGATATTTTCTTTTCTTTCATTAGCACAAGCAAAAAGGAGAAAAGTTAAAAAAAAGGTTTACCTGTATCGTCCGGATAAAGGACACAGACACTCTTTCTTCAAACTCATTAACAGGAGTATACAAGTTCAAAACTTTCACAATCTGTAAGAAAAACAGATTTTTGTTTTGTTTTTTCCCTTCCCCTCTTGGTAACTTACAGGTGCTTGCTTTTCATTTAACCCTTGCAATGTTTTAAATCAGCAATCTTCAACTTTTCCAGACCGGGGCCTGCTTTTAACCCAAACAGGCATTTGGACCCCTGTTTCTTAATTATTTAACCATATATTTGTATGGTGGCAGGGCTGGTGTTGCAGGCACATCAGATCAGGCTGCAAAGCAGTAGTGGGTTCTGACCTATCAGCTGAAGACCAGCATTTTAAATTATACCTCTCCAAACCTCTCAGATACACACCAATTAAATTGCTTTGCTGGCTTAAGTCTTACACCTTTATAATTCTTCAAGAAAATCACCTTGGGTTGCAGTAAGTAGCAATGCTGGAATGCATGTATTTGAGAATATATTAGAATACCACACCCAGGCCCTACAACAAAAACAGAACCCAAATTCTATACTTGAACTATAATAAAAACCCTGGAACTTTGCCTCTAGCATAATGCCTTATTCTCCTGTAAACAAAACCAAAATACAAGGCGAAACTTATTTTATTTTTTGTAATGACTGCTCGTACAGAAAACTGCATTTGGCATGTAGGTTTTGCAGTGCTTGCTCCCTTTTCAGAATTCCGTTTTCATATCTCACAACTTCTGAAGTTAGCATTTTATCAGTGACAGTATTTCAACAATAGTTGCCAATGTGACGAATGGACACACAGTCCAAGCACCACAATGACATAACTCGGATTATAACGTAAGAAAGGCTGGCTTACCTGTGCAGTAGTTAAGGCATTGCACATGGAACAAATGGCCTCCGCATCCTCATCCGTTTTCTTTTTCACCTGCAACAACTGTGCTGCTTGGATGAGAGGCTCCAGAGTTTCTTTAGCCCCACTATTCATCAGGTTTTTGTCACGAAGCCATTCTTCAAGCTGACTTACATTGTACCTGTTAAGTTTAACACATGCACACATTAAAAACCACAATGTTTAAGGTTTTCAATCAGCCTGAACAAATGGTGGGTGGAAACTTTTTATACATGCATTAATGCTTTATTATTTTCCTTCACACAATATTCTGTAAATTATTTAACAAATGTCTTTTTCTGACCAGCTCCTGCTCCTCCTCCCTAACACAGTTCAAGAAATTATGCGCAATGCCTTTAGAAAGCAAAATACTTACTAAGCAGGAATGTAAATCCAAAAGCTCCAGCACTTTACCTAGTTCTTTACTTGCTTTTTAAAAATATATAGGGCAGAATTTTGTTTTTACCTTTCATCAATAAAAACTAAGCCCATCCCCTTAAGGAATCCCAATGCCCAAAGTTGGCAAATAAATATCTGCCCTATGAAAATTAAATTTAGCAGCTGTGCCCTACAAAACACAGACAGGGCTGCACATCTAGCTCATAACAGAGTGGTGCATATAGCTTCTTAACCCACAAAACACGACTGAGCTAGTCCCTGAATCCTTGCTTGCAGAAAAATAATTTCCCCATTACGCCCCCCAAGAATTCCATTTACTCAGGACAGAACTTCACATTATAAGGTATTTCCCCTTTCCTTTGTAATGTGGGGTTCTCTTCGATAGCACACTGTATACATGCAGACAATCCTCCCTTCATTGTGCACTGCAGCCCCCTCCACCACCACTCCTAAAAATTTTCCTGCTTATCACCCAGCCATTTTCAAAACCAAAAATAAGCCTAGCTGGGAAATGGTTAAGAAACTCTTTTTCTGCCAATTGATTTGACCTACATTACCCCTAATGTACGCATATGTTTAGAAAACATGGCTCCTCACATTATGCCATCATTTGTGACCCAGACTATAAGGTCAGTTCTGGCAATCCTTAACCCTCAGGAAGAGAGGGGTTGAGAGGAAGGAACACATGAAACAAGTGTATAACTCAAGTAATATAACACTCTGCACAGTGGGTGTAAAATCCACTGCCTCGTTGCGTTTAGGAAAATCACCAGTTTGGCAAGTATATGAACTTGTCAAGAATAATTCTCTTTAATGCAGTGAATTCCCAAGTCTAAAAATAACCTTAAAATCAACCACCTGGTTCAGGAAGAATTCACTATTATGTCCAGCAAGTATAGCCAAAAGAGCTGAAAACTTTTCAGAAGATATCCTCACCTTATCTGCATCCCTTTGCTCCAGGAGCACATATCTTTCCGCAGGAGGAGGTTATTGAGGGTCACTGCTCCAATGATGTAGAACATCTGCTTGACTACCTGTTTGATCAGCTCTGGATCCATTCCATGCTGACACATGATTGAGTGGAAGGTATTCAGCTGTCGGATGATAGAGTCCAGTGTGTATGTCCCTTCATCAGCAATGCTGGAGGTTCTCTTTCGGAGACCAGTTGGTTTCACCCCCGACACCCCTTGGATAGTTTCATGCTCCAACATTCCTGAAACTGGTTGACAAGATGATGATATTTATTTATATCCTTTCCCCCAGAATTGAGACTCAACGTGGCTCACAACATTAAAACAAATACAAATAAAACACAAATCACTAAAAACACAGTTAAAAGTAATTGACCAATCTACAGAATTAAAACAATGTGGCCCATGAGGACATTTCCCCAAATCACGCCCCCTCACCCATCAGTGATAGGTGGGAAGACAGGGTTAAAACACAAGCAGGGAACAGGTTTGTGCAGCCAAGACAGCAGGATTTAACTCCCAATCATCAGAGTGGTGATTAAATCCTGTTCAGTTCAAGCGCCCCAGCATTTCTGTTGAATCCCCCAGTTTTTGGAGGCTCAAACAAGAGCAGGGTAGTTTGGGGTAACTGTGTGAAAGCCTTTGCAAAAGTGCTTTCAAGCAGTGCTTTGCCACATTTTAAAGTTCCCAACAAGCAAGACTTTGAAGTACAGCATCACCTGACACCATTGTGATGCCAGGTGATTGACAGGAAGTGGCTTGGACCATGACAATGGAGTGGTGTACCAACCAGTCAGCTGAAAAGGCCATGTCATTGGTATGTCCTGCCATGTGTGTTGGGCCAATGATGTGCTCCAGCAGCTGTTATGAACTGTCATGGCAGCCATGAAATCCTGTGCTGGACCCATCAAGGCAACCTCAGCATGCATATTAAGATATCCCCAAACTAATGTCCAGGTTTTTCCCAACATCATCACTGAGATTGCCCCCAAGAAGCCCACAGGGAAGATTTGAGAGCAATAGTATTCTCTCACTGTTGTTCTCCAGCAACTGGTATTCAAAGGCATATGGTCTCTGATCCTGAGGTAGTATACAGTATAGCCATTGGGACTCACAACCTTATCTTCTATAAATTTGTCCAATCCCCCAACTGTCGAATTCCCCATTCTGATTTTCGCTTGTCCAGGTAAATCAGACTTCTTTTAGTAAGCTTTGACTGCTGTTTATAATGAAAAAAGTATATATAATGTCATCTCTCTTAGAAATAAAAGCTCTTCTTTTAACAGTGGAAATCGGAGTCATAGGCGTAAACGGCAGAGATGTCTAGTTAATTAGAAAAGGAAAACACAGGTTTCTAATTTTTTTTCTCTCTTCATTTTGCCTTACCAATCATTGGCTGCAGAATATTCTCCAACACTCTGACAAGCTGCTGGTAGATCTGAATGGCCAAGTCACTCAGCACTTGTCTGTATTCAGCAAGGTCAAAGTTAGTGAGGCAATGTTCATTCTGACGAGGTGTGTTGTGCTTCATGAAACCCTGGATTTGCAGAAGACAATGGTGCACATTTGTTGCAGTTTGTATTTATGCGTTTCCATTACGTTATTCAAAACACTCTGGATGGGCAGCATGTTTCAAAAACAGTCAACGAGTTCCGTGCCCTCTTGCCTTCCAGCCTTGCTATCAAATGCCTTCCAAAGGAGCAGAGGCTCAGTACTTTTTTCAGAGCAGGGGGCAATGATGTAATTTGCTGGAGTGGTATTTGCCAGTGCTGTAAGCCTGGGGGGGTTGGGTGTAGGACATTGTTATGTAAGCTGGAATGAGACTGACCCAAGATTACCCAGTGAACCTCATGGTGATCAGGGATGGGAACCCAAGTCTCCCCAGCCCAACATGCTAAGCCTTTACCAGTTCAGGCATTTTTTTATTTTCCCTGGGGGTGTGGCTATGGACTCTTTGGGGTGTGGCTCTGGGGACTGTCGTGATTAGCTTCTGCACTTTAAAATTTACCACTACACCACTGCCAAGAACAGATACAACTCTTGCTCTTGTCAATACTCTCTGTCCGCGGCTTACAAATAGAAGCCAGGCTTTCATCTTGAACAGGCAGATCTAATGCCTTCAACCCATTTTGTACATGCAAAGTCAAAATTAAAAGTGAAAAACATAAATGGCAAGACTTGCCTCTTCACCACTGTACTGCTTCAAGCAGTGCAAAAATCGGCATGTGTTAGACAGCCAGAAGGAAACGGTTTCAAAGTCATCACCTCTTTTCTGAAAACAGATGAAGAAATAAATACAGTGTGCATGAAAAGACAATTAGAAGAAAACATGGTCACAGTTAACTGCTTTAATTGCTATGTTTATAAAGTATGGAAACAAAACTGCCATTTTTCCCCCTTGTCCCCATATCGTTTGCTGTGCAACACTAAGTGTTAATTATCCACACTGACATTGTCATTAAATAATAAACGTACCTTCAAGATTTTTTTGATGCCATTAATAGTCGAAGTTAGCAAGGACCTCACTTTTTGGTCATCATTAAGATAGTCAGCATGGCGGACACACATGAACAAAATGTATGCTGGCAATCCTGGGATTAGGTTGACTGCCACACCTCGTGGCTTCAGATCTGAATAAGAACACAAAAGTATGCACATGTAAATTCATAAACAGCTTTGCTGTGTTTTATATGGCCTGGTAAAAATGCAGCTCTCCAATTTACCAGAATTGTTCTGGGACCAGTTAGTACTAATACTTTTTATTTGATTTCAAAGTTATGTTTCCTCTTCCAGTTTTCTGGAAAAAATTATCTGTGCCCAGAACAGAACAGAATAATGTGAAGTTACAAAAGGAAACAAAGAGATATGTAACGCAACTGATATGAAGAGCTGAACTTTCTCGGTGAATGGGGATTGTTTCCTTTTCTCCAACGTTAGATAAACTGGTCCAGTTTCAAGAAACACTCCACATTCATAGGCAAAAAGACTGATTCATTTTATAAACAGAAAGTCTTCTTACCTAAAATCAGGTTCTTGACAAGCTTTGGCTCATCTTCCTTTTTATACTCTAACATCCCCTGAAAGTCCTTTTCTTTCCTTGGAATATTGACAGGATGGATTGGCTCATCAATTATTTGTCCAGGTGAAATGTTATCCATCTGGCCCACTACATCAAGAAATGGAGATTGATTTGTTTATTTTTAAAAATTGCTATCTGTCACAGAACCTCCCAGTTTTAGACAATAGGATTGATACTAAATTCTGGAGTACTATCTGTCCATTCATTTCACAGTATGTTGGCTGTCTAGCTCATCTACAGGGTGTATTCCCAAAGGAGTAAGTGCGTACTTTTCAAATTAAGTTATTAGACTTACGATTCTTTCTATAGTTATGGGATATTAGATCTTTCAGGCTGCATCGCACACCCAATATGACAGGATTCACAGTTGTAGTCAAGCAAATAAATCCCCCCTCTAAGGGGTCCTTCACCATGAGAATAGAAGCTTTCTCACAATGTGTGAAGACATGCAATCCAGGATCAAAAATGTTTGTGCTGAAGATCTTTGGACTCCCTCTACTTTTCCAAAGCTCTATTTAGGCATACTGCAACCAGTCTGGAAGGTTTGTCTGTATAAAATAAGTGAACCATCTACTGCAATCAGTAAAAAACTAGTAAAACATATACAAATTCCAATTTGTATAGATTCCCTTCTAGAAAAGAAGGTAATGCACAGGACTTTGCTCTATGTTCAGGTGTCACTTTGGACATTCAGGTAAGTTCACCTACTACTGGTATCACAACCTTCTTCCTCTTGGCAAACTATTGTTGGTTATCCTATAAGCATTTCCGTGACTTCTTTCTCTTCCCTTTCTGGTCTCTGCTTCCTTTAAAGCACATACAAGGCAACGAAGCACCACAGCTCACTTCTAACAAGCTACAGGTGCCCCCACCCCTCACAAAAGCAAGATACTAAATACAGACTGAAAGCAACAACTCTTGGGCAATCTCCTCTTCTCGTGTCATGCGCATACAACCAGGAAGGGGACAACCAGAGTGTTCACATTCTACATAAAATGTGTGTTTATGCCTTAAAAAGTTGGAACAGTAAAAAGGGTGAGATCTTACTAGGGATAAAGGAGCAAAAGGAGGTTTTTCTATACTCTAAAGCTACAATACTATGCACACTTACTTGGGAGTAAACACTACTAAAATCAGTGGGACACTTCTGAGTAAGCATGAATAGGATTGGGCTGTATGTCTGTTCGTGACCGACTCTGGGGTCGCGCGCCCATCTCGCTTAAGAGGCCGGGGGCCAGCGCCGTCTGAGGACACTTCCGGGTCACGTGGCCAGCGTGACGAAGCTGCTCTGGTGAGCCAGCACCAGCGCAGCACACGGAAACGCCGTTTACCTTCCCGCTATAAAGCGGTCCCTATTTATCTACTTGCACCCGGAGGTGCTTTCGAACTGCTAGGTTGGCAGGCGCTGGGACCGAACGACGGGAGCGCACCCCGCCGCAGGGATTCGAACCGCTGACCATGCGATCGGCAGGTCCTAGGCGCTGAGGTTTTACTCACAGCGCCACCCGCGTCCCTTCCTTTTCCAAAATGTATGCTAAAAAGAATGCCCTCAGCAAACTGCCCCCCAAGCAAATTCTGGCATGTTGAACAACTAGAAACTTTCCTCCATCTTTCATTCTTGTGTCAATCCACAGCATAATGACAAAGCCATTAGAAAATTGCCAAAGGCAGTCCACATCACCCCAGTACATCACAGTGCTGTGCGATTTTAAAAATTTTCAACATCTTGCCTTCATACCTGGATCCATTTCAACATGCAGTGCTAAGCCGACCGTGGCTTAGCACTAAGAAGCAAACATGTGGGTTCAAAAACAAACCTTGGTTGGGAGTGAGACAAACTACGAGCCCAGGTTCAGGTATTAACACTTAAGCCAAACCATGGATTAGCCCTGGGTGGAACAGCACCAGCAGAACCAAGGAAGGAGCACAGAAGCTGTGATCTTCACTCCAGGAAGCTGTACATTTCCTCGTTCACACTAAGCCATGGCTTGGCTTATTGTTACATGAGAACGGGGCTGTACGCTGTGCAATTCAGGAAGTGAACATCTAAAACACACTGATCGGTGCCTATTCTTCAGATAGATAGATTATGGTCATAGACCAATACAAGTTTGTACACACAGGATAGTTAAAACAGTAAGAACAAAACATAATAAGAAAACACAAGATTAAGAGAGGAGCCAACAGAAAATGTACTTTACCATCTGCTTCCTAATATGCATTGAGGCAGAAAAAGATTAGCTACCTTTTCAGTACCATAAGAAGTCATCACTTAAACAAGATATCAGAATCTGAGTGAGTCTCCCAGAGTTCTTAAAAAATGGACTATGCTTCAAGACTATATTTAATATGGCAAAGGGAAGGCAAGAATTAGAACTTAGCCACTCCCTACTAACCCTTAACCAAGTGAAAGGTCTCAATGTAATCTGTAGGTGAGCAGCTTTTTTTCTTCTTAAGGTGTTCTTCCTGCAGACAATGCTTAGTAAACACAGAAGTCTCTGATTTCTCGATGTTCCCTCCTTGAAAGGCAAAGTACAATCGAGAGAGGGAGGAGGGAGGGGCTATGAAGCAAGCAGGGAGCTGTTTTCCCCAAGGTAAAGAGCTATTTTACCTTGCACAGTAAATATTCTACCTGGCAGACAATGACTTATTGGTCAAAGTCTTCCGCCAAAATGACTAAGCTGGGAAGCCATGATTTCCTCTTGCACAGGCATTTATAAGGCAATCATTACCAAGGCTAAAGGTACAGCCATGCCCATTAGCATTTTAATTCCATGATGCATTGAGAGCATTATTGATGCATTTATTTCATCTATAAAAGTGTATGAGTAAACTGAAAACTGCACACAAACCTACAAGGGAAAGTAGCAAATGAGCAAGAATTCAGTATGTTCCTTGAAGAGAAGGCCTTGTTCACTTGGAATCAGTTTGATATCAATCTACTGTGCTACTGTTTCAATGTACCCTCACTTCTAAATACAGCATGTTTCATGGGGGAAAGTCAACTTGACCTTGAATACTTGTGAATACAAGATGCTTATCCTGCAAGTTTTTGTTTTTGTCTCTCTCATTCACACACGTGTATTTTCAAATTGCCTTCCAAATGATTCCTCCTGCAAATTGAGAAATACTTTTACCTTCTGCTCGACATTGTCTTTTTTACTATTGTTGTTGATGATGTTCAAATGGGAAACTAATAACTGAACCATATATCCAAAGGTTTAGTTATTTAAAATGGCATCCTGGGGAAGGCTTCTATCCATAGCTAATATTCCTGTGCCAGACTTCTTAGATGGTGAACAGCTGTGCTGGTGGAGGAACTCAGAGCTGCTGTAGTGAAGGTAGAAAGGGCCCCTTGGACAGATTGCTTTTCTACTAATTTCCACATGTAAAAGCTTCTAAGGACAGTGTTCCTCTTCTGCAGAAGGGCTTCTGCCAGTGCCAGTACCACAGGGGCAAGAGGCAAGAGCAGAGCAATACTAATCCCACTGAGGGAGCAGCAGAACAGAGCAGTGGGTCCACGGCCACATCTGAAGATGTTCCAGCCGGTATCAGCCAGGGCAGAAGGTGTTCCTCCCAACTTGTGATGTCAACTCTAAGGCTAGCATAGCTGAGAGACCCAAGATCAAAGCCAATGGTGGATTCCCGGGATCTGGGTTAAGTTGGTCCAAAGCCAATGGCAAGATCAACTCCTTCTTTTGGCTCCTTCCACTTCCTACCATCAGTGGGAGAACCACTGGAAGGTGGTGGAGAGGAGACCATGCACCATCCTAACAACCCTTCCCCACCATTAAGATCTAAGTGGTGCTAGGATTGTACTCTAACCTCCCAGTTCTCCCGGTGCAAGTGCTAGCTCTCCTGATTGCAGTGAAATCCATGCATCCATGCATTAAAGGTGAAATCCATGCATCAACTCAGGGATTCTAACTCCAATGCCAATGTGGTCTCTTAATTTGCTACCCTTGGAAATTCCTTCCTGTTACATAGTAGGAAGGCGCCATCTCTGTTGTCTTTCTGGCACCTCCCTCTTTCAACAACCCTTCTAAGTGGATATATTTATCCTGGTCTGCATCCATATCACGGCTGCTTTTAACTGTGGGTTTGTGTCAGAGCTGCCCGAGGTCCCAGCTCACAAAGGACCAACGCCAGTTCGTTGTTATATACAAAAGTCTTTATTGAAGTTCAGTTTCGCTTTCACAGCCGTAGCGTGCAGCTCTACGTCTGAAACTCTAGACCGCTGAAGCTCCGTCTGAATCTCCTCCCCCCAGACACCAGTTTAAGACTCTAGCCTTGCTCCACCTCTTCCTCTGCTCTTTCCTCCTCTGGCTCCGCCTGTCAGCTGGGGTCTCGCCCTTCCTAGACTCTTCTGACGCTGAGTCCCCTGAGTCTTCCCCCTGCCTCCGGCGGGCTTTAGGACCTGGTTCCCAATCCGGGTTTTCTGCTGTCCCGCGCACCTGTACATTCGAACTTGGCGCGCGCGCCCAGCCGGCAACCTTCCTCCTGACTGTTACACTGCTCCTGTCACTGCTTCCCCCTTCGGGGAGGCTAGCTGGACCTGACCTCCCCTCCGTTCCCCCACTCTCCGATAGAGGCGTGGTCAGCCCTGACTCATCTTCTCTCCCTGCTGGAGGAGACGCTGGCCCTGACACATGGGACTCTTCCCCCCCACTACGCTCTGGTGGGGAAGCTGGTCCTGATCTCCAGCTGCTGCTTTGGAAGTCCCCGCTGGCCCCTTGTTTCTGGTGTGTCCCCCCAGGGACCCCCCTTGCCCTGACCATCGGCGCCTCCTTCTGGGAATCTTCTGATTCGCTGGAGAAGCTCATGGAATCTCTCGGGTCACTGTCATACTCCCCTACGCTGCCCTCAGATTCTTCCCCTTCGCTCTCCATTTCCTCTCTCCCCTGTGCCTCTGTTCCTGAGCCCCTGACAGTTTGTTTTTAAATGTTTCTATTATTTTCATATGTTTAATTGTTATCTCACTTGTTTTAAGGCTGTAGCTGTTTCATTTCTTATATAATTGTGTATTTTATTGCCATAACCCACTCTGGGACTTTGTGCTAAAAGGTGGGTAAGAGTCCAAACAAACAAACAAAGTCTTTTCTGAGATGGCCATCGTAGGGAGGGAGGGGGGTGGAATCCATAAGCAAAAAATATTACTATAGATTCTGAGGCACCACATTCTCATATTTCAAAAGAAATGAGAGCCTTCTTATTAGCCAGCTGTTCTTGTTTGAAGTACTTGCTCTTGGCAAAAGTCAAACACTGCCCTTTATTAAACAGAGAACGAAATGAATTTCAACTCACAACCCATTTGCACTCAGATCCCAAGATAATCCATACCCTTTCCTTAGCATAGTCACATTAATTACTATTTCGGGATACTATCATATGCATATACACACAAGTTCAACATTTTTCTAGTTATTGTATCTACTTGTCAACAGCTGGAGACTTATTGCCTCTTTCATATAGTAAAGCAGGTCAACGTTTGCGCCGCCAGACAAGAGAGAAAAAGTTTGACAACACACAGATACCGTACCTTCGAGTTCATCAATCTTTTTTGCATAGACTTTAAGCTGCTTTTTCAGTTTGCGAACAATCTTGTCCTGTTTTTCAAGCTGCTCCATTAAATCCTAAGCAATAAAAGTTGAGAGGGAAGGATTAGGTACTTAAAAGTGCTGTCTATAACGACAGACAGAGCAGAACCAGTACTGTTAGTGCTACAAGAGGAGCTGAGCGCAGCTGAAAGGCGATGCTGCCATCTGGCTGAAGTTTGCAAGCCTGCACGCTGCCTAGAACATAAGCAAGACAATTATATAAAGTATGTTGAAACATGTGCAGCATGACAGACACAGAATTCTTCTGCAGGCACATTTTACGGCTATCAATATACAGTGGTACCTCGGTTTAAGATCAGCCTTGTTTACGAACTATTTGGTATACAAACTCCGCAAAACTGGAAGTAGTGTTCCAGTTAACGAACTTTACCTTGGTCTATGAACGGAAGCTGAACGGTGGAAGGGCACCGGCAGCAGGAGGCCTCATTAGGGAAAGTGCGCCTCCATTAAAGAACGGCTTTGGTTTAAGAATGGACTTTCGGAACGGATTAAATTCGTAAACCGAGGTACCACTGTATCTACATCCAACTTTCTAGGTTCTTTGTGGGAAGCCACGACAAGTGGTATTAATGTGATTTGAACATATGCCATGCATGTGACCTGGGACTCCCATCTCCCAGCCACTATGGCCAATGGTCAGGGATGATGTAAGTTGGCCTCCACAGAAGGCCATAGGTTTTCCAACTCTGTTCTATTGTCATGTCTATTTCAGGCTTGTGGAGATTCCACAACCACTTATTACTTTTTAGACATACAGAGGAGACTTGAGGAAAGAGTGGGAAGTCTGAAGCCCCCTCCCACTCTGGGTAGAACCAAAAGAGCAGGGTGGGGGACCCCAACAACATTTGAACCAATTTTTGCAAAGCTGGGAGACTGAAGTATATCGTTCTTCAAACTGCATTTTAACGCCACCCTCTACTAATAATTTAAATTACAAATATTATTGCACAGCCTCCCCAACAATTCCCCCAATGTTTTTGGTACCACTAGATATCAGTTTTAATATTGAGGGATGCCATCTAAATCAGGCATAGGCAAACTCGGCCCTCCAGATGTTTTGAGACTACAATTCCCATCATCCCTGACCACTGGCCCTGATAGCTAGGGATGATGGGAGTTGTAGTCCCAAAACATCTGGAGGGGCCGAGTTTGCCTACACCTGATCTAAATGCTTATCTAAGAGCAAATCTGGAATCTCTTTTTCAGAAAGCAAAGTATACAGCTAAGAGAGTCTGCTTCAGTCATGCTGCTGTATTCATATTAGTAACAAAGACGCTGACACAAATGACACAACAGAAAGCTCTTGGGAGAGGAACGACATTGATGAAGTTTTCTGAAAAGGATTTCCTTCAACAGTGGACAAGGCAGCCAGCTCTTCAGTTAGTGCTCCAGAGTAGCAAACAAAGAAAGAGAGTTGGCACAATGTACACAGTACATACAATCATCCGTTTGTAAAGTGAAATCCGGTACGACTGATACTTCATGGGATCATCTGCATATAACTCCTCACAATACTGAAAAAACAGGTATAAAGTGTAGGTTCTTCCCATTCTTTAAAGGCGCTAGCATGTCAACAAACTTCAGAAGAAAAGGCAAGTTCAGCGACATTGATTTTGAGACAGACTTAGGCTATTAAAACAGCGTCAATCTCCCTACAGACCAGGATGCAAAAGTCACAGCCTTTAAGATGCACACAACAGAGGGGAGGGAGGTTTTATGGTCCATTTATTACTATAAAACCCCCGGAAAAATATGGCTTTAAAAATATATACCTCACAAGCAGGCAGAAAATCAAAATGCCTCAACAACATTCAGTGATTACTACCCTCTGAATGGGTACTGTCAGGAATATTTAAACCCAGCTGGGTCATGGTGGTCAGTTCTCACGTCATACCATAGAAAAAGATGAAAAGGAAAATGGGGACTCTTCTGAAAAAAATGAAAGCTGGAAGGACTAATCCCCCTTCTAAGTGGTTTACACATTTGGGGCAACATCAGAAACTGTGTGCTTCTGTTCAAATGCCGAAGCTACAAGCTGTTTAGTTTCCACTTTTCATCTATCTGATTGCCTTGGATTGTCCTCAGAAGGATGGACAGTTATATAAACTGTCTTAGTTGTTCCTTTGAAAATCAATAAAAGTGTGGTTTTTTAAAAGTTTCTTTCAGCAGGTACATTAACGAATGTAGCCCTTGCAGCATGGCATTGGCATGTACAACTGCAATTAAGCTGTCTAAGAAGTTAGGCTATATGATAAACAATGCTACAGACAACGGCAGAGTTTGAAGAATGATAATGAATACTGGTTATTATGGGGTTAATCTTCATGAAGCACCAGCAGGAAAACGTGATGTTGTGGAAATGCAAGAATGCCAATACTCTAAAGCTAGATATGGGAAGCTTGCTGAGGAAGAGAATTGTCTCCAGAGGAGAACATAACACACCTACCATAGCTTGGCATTGGGTCTGTATGGAGGAGGGACAAGCACTGGGCCAGCTGGAGTTCTTGACTGAATGGACTAATCTCCTGCTAAAATACTGGCCAAAGTTTGGCTTTCCAATCCCTGAAAACACACCTCCTCCCCAAGTTTCTAAAATAAATGAAGTAGCAGCAACGGAAGGTGCAAGCCTACAAGACGGAACTTGAAAAAGGCTTGATGTTTTTTGTGCAGCTGGCTGCATCACTAAGATTATTTAGCTATTCTGCAGAAGTACTGCAATAGCTTCAGGACTAACCAGTAGCATCTGGATGACAGTGATCAAAGGGACCTTCCTTTTATAACTTTGTAAGCGCTGTGGGTTAAACCACAGAGCCTAGGACCTGCCGATCAGAAGGTCAGCAGTTCAAATCCCCACGACAGGGTGAGCTCCCGTTGCTCGGTCCCAGCTCCTGCCAACCTAGCAGTTCGAAAGCACGTAGATAAATGCAAGTAGATAAATAGGTACCGCTCCGACGGGAAGGTAAACGGCGTTTCCGTGCACTGCTCTGGTTCGCCAGAAGTGGCTTAGTCATGCTGGTCATGACCAGTGATGCAGCCAGCTATACGCTGGCTCCCTCAGCCAATAAAGCGAGATGAGTGCCACAACTCCAGAGTCGGCCACGACTGGACCTAATGGTCAGGGGTCCCTTTACCTTTAAACATGTGTTGCACTCAAGAAAATTGGGAATCTGGAATGTTGCCCCCCTCCAACCCGCTCAATAGTCTAAAAATGCCCCTAGGCAGGGCCGGGGAACCTGTGGCCCTCTATTAGACATCCTGTCTGAGACTGCTGAGAACTGGAATCCCTCATCTTCTCCCTGCCTTAAGACTTCCAAAAGCAGAGAGAATCTCATCAAGTTTTATTCACCATCCTTGGAAGAACATAAGTAAGTCACCAAAGCAAGAAAAGCCACTTCCTCCCTCCTTCTGAAGACCTGAAGAATCAAGACATTGAATCTTGCTTTGGAGGCAGTCACTGTCTTCAAAACCTATTGCACACGTGCTTGCAATGACTTCTCAACACACACACAGTTTATTAAGATTTGACTTACTAGGTTTTCATTAGTCAAGCGGGTGATCTCATGTTGTAGGCTAGCTTCTATACGGGCTTCTGGGGGCAGCTGCAGGTTCTGCGCTAACAACTGCTGCTGGCGATTGTTCTCCTCCTTCAAACTCTGAATCTCTCCACGGAGGGCTTCCAGTTCATTGTCATGGCTCCTCTTCTGAGACTGCAGTTGAGATTCCAGTAGCCTACAAAGCCACAGAAAAACAAAGGGCATTTGGGGGAGACAGAGAGAAAAGGGGGAGATGAGGAGGAAGAAGGAAAACACTTTTTTAGAATCTGTGTTGAAGATGGTCACCAAAGGTCTAAATACTGTCATCAAAGCTCAAGTGTACATATCGCTGCCCAGCCCATTTATATGGAGAAAGAAAGAAAACCAGAGAGTACTCTTTAAACCTATTTAGGTGATTTGGACCAAAATCCCATTTGCCTAACAATGAGATGTATAGCAAAATTAAAATTGACTTGGGTTTATAATGCCTTGGCTTCATATTTGTTTAAAGGATCTCTATTATACATAATTACAAAGCCTGTGCCATTTCAGGCAAGAGATTTTTGGGCACCATTTGCAAGGGCAAGAATATTTAGTTTAACATTATATTTTACCACCTCTGGGAAAGGGGTGGAGAGGCATTTGGATTTTCTGCCTCGGGCATGCAGTATCTCGGGCTGTCTCTGGTTCCTATGACTCAAGGTTTTGTTAATCAATCCATAAACGCCCTTGGAACCTCAAAAATACATGCCAATCATGATGTATTTAAGTGAAGGCACATAACAAGGCCATAAAGGAGGAAGTCTTATTTATGCTGCTCAGAAAGAAGCTGAAGTATCCCACCCAAAAAACTAAAAGAATGTAGTAAAGGTATTGCTAGAGGGATACGGATGGAAGCAATAAAGTATCATGCTGACTGTGCTGCTGATTCACTGTGTGGGCTTGGGAATGCGAACAAATAATTCATTTGCTGCTTGTGAATTATAGGAGGGAAGGAACAGAGGAAATGAATGGGGGGCGCTGGAGAACTGAGATTAATGCTAAAATTGCATCTTCTACAAATGAGCACATACCTCAAGCTGAGCAGCTCCATCAGACACACTTTCAGGGTTTAAATAGACCTAAGCAGACCAGCTAACAGCTACATTGACCAAGCACATAAAAGGTAAATATGAATAATTTACCTTGCATTTCTCTGCCCCTTGCTCTAGAACCTTTCGCTTCTAGAACACGGACAAAAGAAACAAAAGCTACAGGGCCACCTCTTCCCTCGCTTACTCTCCAGCATGGTAACTACTCGCAAGTTAGCGTCTAGCAGACTTACAAACACAGTAGTTAATGTTTAGTGTTTTGTTAGCACAAGAAAAGAAAAGACACTGGTTAAAATAGCATTTGTAATAAAAAACGGGAAAAAAACCTATGTTGGTTAACTTGTTTGGTAAAAGTATACAATGAACTACTCTTGTCATTTGAATGCCAAAGTAACTAAATTCAGAGCAAACTGAGAAGTGGGTGCTCAAGGAAGGGTTTTTAAAAAGCAAGATGCCTTTCAAATGAGTGGGTGCACCTGACAGTCATGCACACTTGATGTCATTACAGTGGTGCCTCGCACATAGGCGCCGACTCCATGGGGCCTGAGGGGGCCCGAGCCCCCTCAAAAATTCGTTTGGGGGGGCTCTGCCCCCCCAACAATCTCGGGCGCCCCTCCAGCAGAGCGCCACCGCCGCCCCTCTCCCAGCCCAAAATGCACAGGGTCGGGCTGCATGCCTCCTGCCCTCCCTCCCGAGCAAAAGCTCCACCCAATTTCCTTCGGAGCTGATTAATAGGCGCAGCACGCTCTCCCCTATTCGCTCACGAGGAGGCGGCGCCACTTTATCTGCATATTCATGAGCTTATTTATTATTCATGAGCTTTCGCAGGCTCCCCCAATGTTTTTTATAAGTCGGCGCCCCTGGCCTCGCAAGACGAAATTAATCCGTTCCACGAGTCTCTTCGTCTTGCGGTTTTTTCGTCTTGCGGTTTTTTCGTCTTGCGAAGCACGGCTATTAGCGGCTTAGCGGCTATTAACGGCTTAGCGGCTATTAACGGCTTAGCGGCTTTAAGAAAAAGGAAACAAACTCGCAAGAACTCGCAGGACGTTTCGTCTTGCGAAGCAAGCCCATAGGGAAATTCGTCTTGCGGAACGACTCAAAAAACGGAAAACTCTTTCATCTAGCGAGTTTTTCGTCTTGTGAGGCATTCGTCTTGCGGGGCACCACTGTACAGCTTTTAAAAATGGCTGTTTTCTTTATTTGGTATCTGCTAGTGTCTCCCTTATTCACCATGAGTTAGAACAGGCAAATAACATATACAGAATGCCTTTAATTTTTATGTGTTTCGCTCTGCCTATTTCAGACCATGGTAACCATTTTGTGCTGAACTATTCATCAATTGTTGGGGGGGGGCGTTAACAGCGTATGTAATAATATGGCTTGTAGACATTTTTAACAGGCTCCAGGATTTGGGGGGCTCTCTGAGAGCTGGGTTCTCGTCCTTTAGCCACCATGTTTCCACATAAGAAAACAAAAATCAGCAAGAAGCAGATGGATGGCCAACAGTGGCTCCTCCTCCTCTTTTCCTTGCCGTCACAGGGAGAGGGTGGACGAGCTGAGCTCACTAGCTAAGAAGGAGAATCAGCTACCATCACTACAAGCCCTCTCCTGCTATATGCAGAAGTCCTATGTCTTATTATTTGTAGCTCAGACACATCTGCATCTTTATTTTTATGATTCAGAACTTCCACCGCAGCAAATCTGGGATATAACTGGTCAATAGTGGACCTCTACCAGATTGTGGGGCCCAGCTAACGCCCCACCATGCCACTTGCAAACGCTGAGACTGATTTGAAATGCCAGCCTTGGGGGGTTCCATTCTTCCCTTGTTTTAATAAACCCATTTGGATTCAGTCTTGTTAAATGACTATAAGAAACAGCATTGCAAAAGCAGGTCCACAGCATGTTAGTAACACGAGAGAGAGAACGCAAGAAGGTCCGTCCTGAGAAGTCTTATAACCTGTTGGCTTGTTTTAGCCCTTCATATACCAGCCACAGCTCTCCGTCCTCATTCAGCATATGATAGTCCTGAAGAGATGATCTTCCAAGCAAATTGTTTTGTTTTGTTTTTAAATGCAAAAAACACAAAAAGGGATACATGATGGTGATGGTGTAGCATGCTAATTAAAAGGACAACGCAAGCTGAATAAGTGTTATTAAAAAGGGGGAACCTTCATCTCCACAACTGCAATTCTAAACTTTTCAGCGGTGCAACCCTATGCATGTTTGCTCGGAAGCAAGCCCCACTAAGTTCCGTGGGGCTTATGCCTACATTAAATGTGCATAAGATTGTAGTCTTAACAGTGCAATTCTATACATGAGTACACAGAAGTCAGTCCCAGTGGGTTCATTTTTTAAATGTTTTATTATTCTTTCTTTAATCATTTCATCTTCAAGCTCCTAATAAATTCCAAATATTGAAATCACATAAAAGTAAACGTATGACAAAAATATGCCTAAATATAAATATATAGATAACAAATATTTCCCAGCCATTCCTAGCTCTTTTCTTATATATTTCACAACTGGCCTGCAATTATTTAATCTTTCTTTATACTCCCCATATGTTCATAACTTTACTGTCAGCTTCAAAGTCAACTGCTTCCATAGATTCCTAACTAAACTCTTCCTTGTTAGGCTTATTAGTAACCTTTTGAACTTTCACAATCACAATTCTGGCTAACATTAGTATATATGGAACTTGTGGTTGAATGCTCCTCTGATTATCCACATAATTCAAGAGGCTCACACAATAGCACCCCAGTGAGTTCTACAGACCTTGCACCCGTGTATAGAACTGCAGCCTAAGTTAATGGAAGTATATGTGACAACTTGCCTGAGAAAATTAAGTTAGCAGGATATATTCAGATAAGATAGCATTGTTCCAAATTCCTTAAACCAGAAAAAACAACTTCTACTCTGCTAATGCAAATTAGAACCACTGCACAAGTAGCACCGAGCAGTTAATTATTATTATTATTGATATTCTGTTTTGTTTACAGCCAAGGGAAGAAGCAAACTGTACAAAATAGATGCACAATGTAAATGTACACATACCTGTTTGTCTCTTTCAGACCAATATACGCCTGGGCTATCTCTCCTTTGTCCTTCATCTTCTGTACATCCTCTAAAAGGATTGTGGAGTCTGTCATGGTGTTCTGGAAAGAATTAACAGAAAGCAGTTGCACAAAATAGATTACCTGAAGAGTCTTTAAAAAAAAATAATTAAGATTTTCTTGGTTTACAAAAGTACATGCCTTGTCTCTTTTTTCAGGTTGCACAGTCTTTCTTACAGATCAGTTACATTAGTTGCGAGACAGTATAAGTACAGTATAAGGTTGGGGACTTATGGACTGCAAGAAGATCAAACCTATCCATTCTTAAGGAAATCAGCCCTGAGTGCTCACTGGAAGGACAGATCCTGAAGTGGAGGCTCCAATACTTTGGCCACCTCATGACAAGAGAAGACTCCCTGGAAAAGACCCTGATGTTGGGAAAGATGGAGGGCACAAGGAGAAGGGGATGACAGAGGACGAGATGGTTGGGCAGTGTTCTCGAAGCTACCAGCATGAGTTTGGCCAAACTGCAGGAGGCAGTGGAAGACAGGAGTGCCTGGCGTGCTCTGGTCCAGGGGGTCACAAAGAGTCGGACACGACTAAACAACAACACAAGGTTGGGGAAGAAGGGGTGGTGTGGTGAGGCTTCTATTCTTTTGTATAGTGCGGATGTGGGGTTTTGTGTCAGCGTCAACTGAGTAGGTTCTCTTTCTTTCCTTGGTAGTCTTTCTATTTAAAGAGTTTTTTGTGGGAAGACTGTGTGTGGCCTGTACACATACTGGTGTTCTTCATGCCATGCATAGTTAAAACTGGTGGAATTTGCTGCCACAGGATGTAGCGATGGCTGCTAAATTGGACATATTCAGAAGGCAATTAGGCAAGGTCATGTGGCTATCAATGGCTGCTAAATATGATAGCTGTGTACCACTTCCAGTAATGGAGGTGTCATGCCTCTGAATCGCAGTTGCAAAGAGAATGCCATTGGCGCTTCTGTCCTGCTTTTAGGCTTCCTAGAGACATCAGGTTGACCACTGTGGGAACAGAATGCTGAATAATATGGGCCTTTTGCCTGATGCAGCAAGACTTTTCTTATGCTCTAACGGTTTAGTGATTATAAAAAAATTCCTTCCAGTAGCACCTTAAAGACCAACTAAGTTAGTTCTTGGTATGAGCTTTCGTGTGCATGCACACTTCTTCAGATACACTGAAACAGAAGTTGCCAGATCCTTCTATATAGTGAGAAGGTGGGGAGGGGTATTACTCAGAAGGGTGGTGGGAATGGGAGATTGGCAGATAGCTGAGATGAGCCTGTTGACGACTCTTAACGACTGCAATAGGTCTTACAGGAAAAGGCAAGGGGTGAGAAGGTGAGAAATGGCTTAGTCATGTATAATGAGATAAGAATCCAATGTCTTTGTTCAAACCAGGTCTCTCCATGGTTTTAAGTTTGGTAATGAGTTGTAATTCAGCAGCTTCTCTTTCCAGTCTATTTCTGAAATTCCGGTTTAGTGATTATTATTTATTTTTCTCACACCATAGAAATTCCTTGGGCAGTTTATATAGTGCGTATTGGAGTAGTACTGGCGGGTGCCAACTTCAAATTCTCATGCAGTTTTGAAGGTCATCAAATGATCCTGGGACACTCATTCTGTTTCTCCTGGCCTAACCTACCTCATAAGTTTATTGCAGGTATAAAATGGGTATAGGGCAGACAGGCTACCTTGAGCTCCTGGAAGGAGGTGTACGAATAAAAAAATTTAAGGACTCAATAAAAGCAACACTGCTGTTGCCCAGCCAAAATGCAAGAAACCAGGCTGATTGTGAGACCCATGAAGAAGCCTGCACCTTCTTATGGAGATCCATTTCTCAGAGATCCTTGGTCATATAAGAAGTCAAAAAATTCACTTTTATAATATGAAGAATGCACATTAAAACAATATGTGTCATTTACACACAGGTCAACTCTGTGATTGCTTAAGCACATCAACCAGTTACATGCTGTGTTCAGTGAATATTCTAGCATTTAAAATAAACTGACCATTTCTTGGATGGTTGTTGCTTTTTTAATGTATTGTAATTTTGGATTTTAATGTCAATCAATCAATCTTTATTACGGTCCAGAGACACAACAAATCGTTACAAACCAATGGACAATTCAGACAGCCTACCTCCAGGTTAAACAAGCATTTTGTTCAGACTTAAAGATAGGGATCATTGGTTCTTGCAACCACCAATAAAAGCTTCGCCACTGCTAATGTTCTAGCATTTGTCTGGTCTTCCAATAGGAACCTGACATAGTGAGCCTCTGATTTTCCCGGGAAAGGTACCAGCGATACCTTTGTTCTGATATTTTCTGGTACCCTGCCCTGAATCATTATTTTTTAAATGAAGCATGGTACATAAATGTTTTTAACAAACAAACAAGAAGAAAATCAGGTTACCTTGTCATCCTGGTAAACCATTTGCAAGCAGGGAAAGGAACAAACAAACCTAGTTACTCAGATTTGTTCTCATTAAAATCACCAGTTTCCCTTTTTATTTTCAAGTCTCCTGTATGAACTCGTGCGTATACCACCAGAAGACTTGCCAGTTGGTTCCAGTATCACTTTGAAACAGACTGCTCTGTTCATAGAGAGTTCCACTGGCAGGTCCAAATTACAATGAATAGATTTGCAAATTGGATCTCCCTCCTCCTGGGGAGGATGTCTCTCTCTCTCTCTCTCTCTCTCTCTCTCACACACACACACACACACACACACACAGAGAGAGAGAGAGAGAGAGAGAGAGAGAGAGAGAGAGAGAATCAGTAGTGTGTGAGGGGGTAACTACACATACATCCACACCTGCATGAACCTGATTTAAACAACTCTTCCTCCTCAAAAAAAGAGATTATGCAAATCAAACCTACAGACATACAATCATTCACACACAGCACCATCACAACACATTACAGTGGTACCTCGGGTTACAGATGCTGCAGGTTACGTGTTTTTGGGTTGCGCACTGCGCCGAACCCAGAAGTACTGGAATGGGTTACTTCCGGGTTTCAGCGCTCGCACATGTGCAGAACTGCTAAATCGCACTTTGCGCATGTGCAGAAGCGCCGAATCGCAACCCGCGTGTGTGCAGACGCGATGCTGCGGGTTGTGAACGTGCCTCCCGCATGGATCATGTTCGCAACCCGAGGTTCCACTGTACATCATAAATGGGAGGTACACATCTTCTCCTCAACTATGTGCTGTATATCCAATTCCTGCTGTGCAAGTGGTATCTGCTAGATGGTATTAATGGAGGCTCCCAGACACTTCTCTAGGATATGTTCAACTTTCCAAACAAATCAAGCTTCTTGCCTATACTGCTGGCTAGTTATGCTGCCATTATTGGTGACAATCATATTTTAACTGCATCTATCGTTACAAAACCAGGGAAAGGGAGCCGAGGCCTTCCCTGTGTTGCTGCATTGCAGCCCACATCATCCCTGACCATTGGTCATGCTGGCTAAGTTGCAGTAGGGAGTTGCAGGAGAACAACATCTGGTGGGCGCTACAGCTTCCCCACCCCCGTTATTCAATGTTATTTGCATCATGTTATTTCAACAGCACTGAGAGTATTCCAACAGTGCAGGAGATTGTGGTGTGATTTCCTTTCAAAGCTGGTACACCTCACATGCAGCCAGTGGTGTTGCAGGAGATGGTGGGGTCAGATTTCCCCCTCTCCATGGCAGCATCCAGATGCACACTCAAGTCAATAATGGATTCTGCTGGGGAGAGAAAAAGCTGCATTGCTTAAGCAAACTGCTCTCTCATCAAAATTCATGTTGTCCAATTTTTCTTTCCACTACTTACCTTAGGCTGAATTGCCTCCTTCTGACTCATGAGTTGAGACCTCAGAATGAGGACTTCCTCCTTACGCACTTCCAGCTCCTCGCTGACAGAGGTCATCTGATCCAAGAGGACCCTATACGCTGGGGAACCGGGGGCTGTGACGTTAGGAGCGCTCTTTTCCATCAGGGCCTTCCTCAACTCGTTCAACTCATTCTTGAGTTTCTTATTCTCGGATTCAAGCTCTTGGCGCTGAAGCAAAGGGGGAGGAACACAAACACAGTTGCTCTCTCATTCACCAGCAATGCAAATTAGAAAGGTTTGGAGTGGGGTTGGGGGGGAAAGTCTTCACTGATCGTGAGCTAGCCTCTCTTACGGTGTTCTGGTAATGATTACTGTACTATATGGCGTTTGTGAAACTTTGTGAACACACAAAATCCTCTGTAAATACTATTGTAATATGCTCTTTTAATTATGGCTGTTTTAGGGTAATGTATAGGATTGGGTCACTTTAAAAAATCCAGAATTACCTTAAGTGATTCGTACTCTAATTCTGCACCTCTCATCTGAGGCCTTTCTTCCTCCTGGGGAAACAAAAGACAGAGATAAAGTTTTATCCTTTAGCCAGAACTAGCTACATCTGCAAAACAGAAAATTAGCAGGAAGAACAGCATGATTAATTTTACAAACTTTTGGGGGAGCATGTGTGACACAATGTTATTGGTGTATCTGATACTTATATTGCTTTTATAGTTCATAAACATTCACACTGAGGCAATTAAAACCACACATAATAGGAATCAGGATCTGGTCTGTAGTGGAAGTCCTCCAGCTTTGAAAAAACCCTCTCTAACAGTGCAATCCTATCATTATATGGTCAGAACCAAGTCCTGCTAAGTTCAATAGCGCTCTACAATGGCACAGTCCAATTTGCATATCCCCAAACACTACACTGAGGCTGCCACTTCATGTAGTCAGGCAAGTACAGAAACCAACCTCAACCAGAAGACAGATGCTAAGAGTACAGGGAATGGCCTAAAGTAACCTCCCATGCTTAAAAATGCCCCCCAAATAGACAGTTTAGCTGATTAATGTAATGTAAAATTAAAGTAAGAGGAAGATTCAGGAACAAATCAATTTTTAAGGTTCACAGGAGTTACTCATGGAAGCAAAATGTCCTTAAAAACAAGGATACCCTCTGAGCCTCCAACACCAATTAATCAATCAACACAATGCAGAATTAAGGAGCACACAACTGCTGCCTTTTGACACAATAAAGAAGAAGAAGAGTTTGGATTTGATATCCCACTTTATCACTACTCTAAGGAGTCTCAGAGCGGCTAACAATCTCCTTTTCCCTTCCTTCCCCACAACAAACTCTCTGTGAGGTGAGTGGGGCTGAGAGACTTCAGAGAAGTATGACTGGCCCAAGGTCACCCAGCAGCTGCATGTGGAGGAGTGGAGACGCGAACCTGGTTCACCAGACTACGAGTGTACCGCTCCTAACCACTACACCACACTGGCTCTCAAAGACACCACATGGGAAAGCCAGAGAAGCACTCAGGCGTTACAGCCTGCATCTTGCCTCAGGTATGTCCCTCTTGCATTCTGACAAGCATAGCTCTTCAGCCTTTTTACCAGGACACCATTGCTGGAATAAGACCCCAAATTTCACCAGTATTTAGGGATAGCTTTGGCCACCTCATGAGAAGAGAAGACTCCCTGGAAAAGACCCTGATGTTGGGAAAGATTGAGGGCACAAGAAGAAGGGGACGACAGAGGGCGAGATGGTTGGACAGTGTTCTCGAAGCTACCAGCATGAGTTTGACCAAACTGCAGGAGGCAGTGGAAGACAGGAGTGCCTGGCGTGCTCTGGTCCATGGGGTCACGAAGAGTCGGACACGACTAAACGACTAAACAACAACAACAACAAATATTATAAACAAAGCCAAACCATTTTGGTCTTTACCTTGACCTTGGTTCGGAGAGCTTGTTCCTCTTTCTTGTCCAGCTCATCCTGCAAGGATTGCTTTTCCTGCTCCAGCTCTGTAACCCGTTTTTGTAATTTAAGGAATAGAGACATGTCCAGAGGTGCTTTCTTCTCACTTGGCTCCTGATTCAAGGGAAATTGTGGGAAGGTCAGAATATTTCCAAGTTACAAAAAGGGAGATTTTTTTTGGGGGGGGGGGGAACAGTCTGCACATTAGCTATCATCCTGAGGAGAAAGCTGGAAAGCTGATGGTTCCTTCGTAACAAAAGCATAAAGTGTGGGGCATGGTTCTTTCACCTGGCATGAAGAGTTTCTCCAACAGCATCAGCTGTTGCCATGGACAAGGAATTGGTAGGGAAATGGTCCATGCAAAATGGAAGAACCACACCACATGAAGGCAATGCCATGGGGATGCTTTTCCAAGCTGGCTCCAATTGAGCATGTTAAACATGCAGACTGTCTCTTAGAAGCAGGGATGGGAGGGAAGCAATGACTAGAGGTATATAAAGGTTACTTGATTAGGAGAGCTATTTACTGGCACCCAGAATTTTCCCAATGTTATTTTTGAAATCACAACTTTAAAAAGTCATTTTGATAAATAAATCTAATATAAAAAAGCATCTATCCTAAAGCCTTAAAGGCAGAAAACTAGTAACTAACTAGAAGGTTTAAGGTCTATGACCAATCATACCTTTCCTTCTTATTTGTTTGAAAGGGGAGGGGAGGAGGGAAAAAAGAGTAGGTTTGCAGTTAGTTTCAAAGAAAATAATAAGCACAGTAAGTTTCTGTAACCAAACAGCAGTGAGATAAACACCATTGCTTAAAAACTTGGATCTACTATTAGATAACCTAGCACGGTGAAATGTGAAAGCAATTGGAATTATTTCCGTATACCCAGAAATGCATGACTTGGTTGGATATTCAAAGACAGCATGTGCTCATCTCTGCATTTGTGTGCGGCCTATCAAAAACACAAAGGAGTGGTCATATAACCAATTGCTTTCATACCCTAGTGATATCAGTTAATTAGAAGACACAACAGCCCATCGCACACTACTCAACACACGGCAGACCACTTAGGATATGAAATATACTTTATGTTGAAGGGGAAACTATGGCCCAGAGGACTGGTCTCCACACAATTTTAAACAGTCCTCAATGTATTTTTTTCAGTATGATACAAGAAGAAGACAAAGAAGAGTTTGGATTTGATATCCCGCCTTTCACTCCCCTTCAGGAGTCTCAAAGCGGCTAACATTCGCCTTTCCCTTCCTCCCACACAACAAACACTCTGTGAGGTGAGTGGGGCTGAGAGACTTCACAGAAGTGTGACTGGCCCAAGGTCACCCAGCAGCTGCATGTGGAGGAGCGGAGACTCGAACCCGGTTTCCCAGATTACGTGACTACCGCTCTTAACCACTACACCACAGTATGTCTTCTCAAGTTTGAAGAAAATGGAGAAAAGCTTAAGGTTCACTTTCCCTAGAGGAACTGTGCAACTCCCTCCCTTTGGCCACCCCTGTGCAAATTTAAAAAGTGGGGTATAAATATGCCCTATTCCTCCTCCTAGTGCCCTGTTCCTCATCTAGCCTTTTTCCAGCTAGCATCCAAAGAACAATGGTTGGGGAGCACAGAAGGGTTCACCCCTTGGGAAGCTACAAAGTTCAGGAGGAAAGAAAATAAACAAGAAAAACAGAACAAATCAGCATCCCTCTTGGTCTTTAGGCATCAGCTATAGCTTAAGGGACCCCTGACCATTAGGTCCAGTCGCGGACGACTCTGGGGTTGCGGCGCTCATCCTGCTTTATTGGCCAAGGGAGCCAGCATACAGCTTCTGGGTTATGTGGTCAGCATGACTAAGCTGCTTCTGGCAAACCAGAGCAGCACACGCCGTTTACCTTCCCGCCGGAGCGGTACCTATTTATCTACTTGCACTTTGATGTGCTTTCGAACTGCTAGGTTGGCAGGAGCAGGGACCAAGGAACGGGAGCTCACCCCGTCGCGGGGATTCGAACCGCCGACCTTCTGATCAGCAAGCCCTAGGCTCTGTGGTTTAACCCACAGCGCCACCCGCGTCCCTCCAGCTATAGCTTATTATCTAGCAAAATACTTCCACACAGCTGTCAATGGTAGAGCACATGCTGTCCATGGCAAAAGTGCCAGGTTCAATTCCTGACATTTTTGTGCAAAGAGATCAAGTAGCAGGTATTTGGAAAAGCCTGTTCCTGGGAGGCTAGAGCATCACTGCCACAGTCACTTTTCCTCAGCCTGCAGTCCTCCAATTGATTTGGACTACAAGTCTCATCAGCCACAGTTTGCATGGCTAATGGCCAAGGATTACATGAGTTGTAGTCCCAAATATCAGAAGAGCACCGGGTTGAGGAAGTCAGCAGTACCAGGCATCTTTCTATGTACTGACTAGAGCCCTAGCTATATAGTGCAACAGGCTGAGAAATGGGGGTGGCTGAGAAGTTATTTGTTGTTCCTCTGAAGCTGTGCACAGCACACTCATAAGAGAGGAGTGAAAAACTCAGCTGCCCTCTTTCCTAGTGGGTGCTCTCAGAGTCACCACCGCTAACCCAAACAGAAGAACAGCATGGAAGTAGGGAAGGCAGCTTGCATTTCAAAGACACAACAGGTTCTTCACAGCGCCTTTGTATCAGTTTCCCCCAGGTGTATGAGAACAGGTTGAACCAATAACACCAAGCACAAAGCTGCCTATTGGATGGAAGGGAGTTCTGCTGGGTTGTGAAAGTGCATGTTGTCTGGACCATACCTAGTACCTAAGCTGACAAAGTAGGCAAGACGCATTCTGGACCAATTAATTGCCTTAAAAACTTTGCCCACTTTCAAGTGATTGTGTTCTCAAGCGCCATGATTAGAGGGAAAGGAAAGGAAATCTTCCTGTGTGTCTTGTCAGGTGGTTATCTAGCCAGGTAGCGCTTCTTCAGGAAGAGAGGGGACAATAGGGGCTTATGCCAAGCAGAAAGCGAAATCTTATCCCAAGAAATGGCTGGAGGAGCATCTCCTTCAAGAACCAACGCAGCAAGTTTGCACTTCTATGAAGCAAGTATTTGGTTCCCTTTTCTCGTTTTAAAACCCATATGCAGCAAATAATAAAGAAGACAAAACAGCTTATGAATTCCACCACCATAAAACATATAATGCATCCATAAGCATCCAATATTTTTCATTTAGTGCTATATAACCATTATCAAGCAGCTGCAGCAACATTTGAATTATTCATAACTGATACTCATTTCCTAAGGCAGTAACATAGCTGAGTAATCATTCTGGAAATATCCCAAACCTTCTAGTACTTAAAATGCAGAGCAAGCTGCCATTAAAAATGTGCCCTTCAAAAATAGTTCTCTCCCTCCCTCCCTATCATAAGATAAGAATCTTTATTTGCGTCAGCCATCGGCCATAGCAATAAAACATCAATACGACACACAAAGAATAAAACTAAAAAGTCAATTATATAAAATACATTTTAGGGGACGACAAAATAATAGCAGCAAAACATAACGATAATAATAGTAAAATCCTAGGAGAGGAATCTGGGTGACGACGCTAATGTCACTCAGGTAGCAGCTCTCAGTCTCACTGCTCTCTCGACAAATTTGGCAACCTTCTCTGTTGTCGAGCCGTTCTGGTCGGCCAGGAGTGAGAACAGCTTGGCTTCGCAAGAGTGGCCCGGGATGGCAGACAAGAGCGGGGCGTCCCTCCCTATCACCAAGATGACAATTCATCTAAACTGGAAAACTACCTTACAAGTTACAATATTTGATCCCAGTAAATTTCAAGGGCTCACCCATATTGTGATGTCAAGACACCTATCTGAACATAATGCCCAAACAACATGCTAGTTCAATGTTTTGCAAAGCTTTAAACCACTAATTGGTTCAAGTTGCAATGCTCTGTCGCCTGCTTTGTTGGCTTATTTATTTCTTGAATTCTCAGAGTGGTAAATTTGGGGTACCAGGTGGAGTCCAGACCCACCAGAATTTTCAGAAATCCTAACACAAGTTTCCTGATACCAGTATAAAATAATCCTGAAGTAGCATTTCCTTACAGAAGTAATTTTCATAAAATGTTCCTAGGAACCCTGGAGTTCCGAAACTACAGTGATGCCCCGCAAGACGAATGCCTCGCAAGACGGAAAACTCGCTAGACGAAAGAGTTTTCCGTTTTGGAGGTGCTTCGCTAGACGAATTTCCTATGGGCTTGCTTCGCAAGACGACAATGTCTTGCGAGTTCCTGCTGGTTTTTTTCCCCCTCCCCCCTTTTTCTAAGCCGCTAAGCCGCTTATCAGCTGATCCAATAAGCAGATAAGCCGCTAAAAGCAGCTAAAAGCAGCTAAAAGCCGCTAATAGCGCTAAGCCGCTTATCAGCTGATCCGATCAGCAGATAAGCCGCTAAAAGCCGCTAATAGCGCTAAGCCGCTTATCAGCTGATCTGATCAGCAGATAAGCCGCTAAAAGCCTCTAAAAGCCTCTAAAAGCCGCTAATAGCGCTAATCCGCTAATCCTTCAATGGACAAAAAAAACCGCTAGACGAAGAGAATCACAGAACGGATTCTTTTCGTCTTGCGAGGCACCACTGTATTTGAAGTTATTAAGTATGACATTGTTGGACTTGCATGTGGTTGAAAGCTGCTGACTACCTGCAGCTGCAAGTTTTGCTTCCTACCCCATCTTCTAATTCTGACTAGCAAAAGGCTACTCATGCCAAGCAGATATGGGTAACTGTATATTAGGGGTTGCCAAGATGGCACCCTTCCGGTGCTGTTGGACTACAACTTCCATCACCCCTGACCACTGGTCATACTTGCTATGGCTGATGGGAGTTGTAGTTCCACAGCATCTACAGGACTACCCCTGCTATATATATATGCATGTTACAATTAGATTGCAAGGATGTAATCGTTAAACCCTGGCTATCAGTTGTGTGTCAAACATAGTACATGTGCACACAGTTTATCATGGAACAAGATATGCAATTTCAAAGAAATTCACTCGGGTCCACAGAAATAGCATACCCTTCCTATAAGAACAGCATAGTAAAAAACTGATATTGCAGTAGCGGTTTACAATTTGAAGGGGGGAAAATCCATGGTGGTCTCAAAGGTATAAACAGACTCTGATTCTTTTGTATTCTTTGATCTTACCTCTGTTCTCATTGGAAATTCTTCTGCCTCAGTCATCTCAGAGCTATAGGTGTATTCTGATTCATTGCTACTATGCGTGGAATCTGTTCTCTTGTGTCCAGGCTTGGAGATGCTCTGGGGGGGAAGAAAAGTGGGCAGGAAAATATGATAGCTCTAGTGTTCGTCTTTTGCACTTCCAAATCCTAGAGATCTCATGCATGAGTGCTTTGTAGAAGTCAGGGACTGATTTGCCTCAGTCATGCGAAGACAAATGAAAGAGAGGGACCAAGAAAGTAGCAGGGTGGTATAATAATAATAATAATAATAATAATAATAATAATAATAATAATAATAATTTATTATTCATACCCCGCCCATCTGGCTGGGTTTCCCCAGCCACTCTGGGCGGCTTCTAACTCAATATTAAAAACAGTTTCCCTAAACAGGGAACAGTTGTCTTTTAATAGTAAAATAGTTGCTTATTGGCTTGACATCTGCTGGGAGGGCATTCCACAGGCAGGCACCACTACTGAGAAGGCCCTCTGCCTGGTTCCCTGTAACCTCATTTCTCACAGGGAGGGAATCGCCAGAAGGCCCTCAGCTCTGGACCTCAGTGTCCGGGCTGGATGATGGGGGTGGAGACGCTCCTTCAGGCATACAGGACCGAGGCCGTTTAGGGCTTTAAAGGTCGTTTAGGGCTGGTAAAGGACTGAGGAATGCCTCTGCATCTCCTACCTTTCTACTCCAAATTGCGTCCGTCCGTCCCCCTACTTTTCAGCTGTGCAGACGCAATCTGTGTTTCCAGACCCATGTCTGCTAGGGAAGATCTTGTTCAGCCTAGAAACTTTTTCAAATGAAATCTTTTCCAGGTCCTTTAAGCCACTCACCACCATAACCTTCATCTCGTCCTTGAGGTCATCATATCGCTCCTCTAACCGGCTGAACTCCTGAAGCAGATTCTGATATCTCTGCCTTTCATTGTTCAAATCCAGGTCTAGCTGCTTTGTCTCCTCAGTGAACCTTTTCTCCATGTCCTCTATAAAACAAAGTATGAAATCCAAATTTACATATGCAGTCGTACCTTGGATCTCAAACGCCTTGACTCCCGAACAAATCGGCTCCCGAACGATCGAAACCCGGAAGTGAGTGTTCTGGTTTTCGAACGATTTTCAGAAGCCGAACATCCACCGCAGCTTCCAATTGGCTGCAGGACGCTCCTGCACCCGGAACACATTCTGTTCGAGAACCAAGGAACGACTGTATTACATTTGTACAGCAAGAAACAATGCGTTTTAGAGACTATGGTTGCTTCCAGAAGACCTGTTATTGAGAATTCATCCTGATTTGTTTGCAGGGAAATTAAACAATGCTAGACATTTAAAGAGAATTCATTCCAATTTGTTTGCAAGGAGGTTAGATGATACTGGATCAAACCAGTATTCAGAAATCCTACTGAACACTGGGATTTTCTCCCAGGTAAGTGGGTGTAGGATTGCAGCCTAAGTAAGGAATTGTAGCCAGCTCCCAGATTTGAAACAGTCTGGCTACAAAGCTCCTGTCCTTGAACCACATTAGCAGCTAGTGCATCCAGCTGTGGAATGGTCAAGATTTAAGCAACTTCTTCAGTGTCACTACAGTTCAGTATCTGAGGCTCAGAGACCATTTAACTGCTCTCTTAAAAAAAGGAATTCTAATCCCACAATTCGATGCTATGCAAATGAGGCAGTAATGCTGGTTCAGGACTCACTTATGCACATTTTATCCTCCATGTGATATTGCCTCTAGCCCTGAACCAGTGCAATAGCCTACTCTCAAATAATGGATGGGGAAAAGAGAGAGACAGCCTTTCTGCATGGTGATAATCTGATGCTTACACAGCCCATTTCACTCTTTGCTTTCTCCCGGGAGTGATGAAACTGAGTTCCTTGGGGTCAGTGATTCAAAGTGGAGGCCCATGATGTTACAGAGTTTTGCTTAATTGATAAAAAAGCAGAGGAGAGAAGAAGGGTGTGTGTGTGTGTGTGTGTATGCATGCAAAAACCATCAACCAAACCAAACTTCTGAACCAAGGTTACCTGTTATCTCTTTGGCCTGGTCCTGGATCCGACGGTTCAGTTCATCCTTTTCTGTTTTAAGCAGTGTGTTTTGCTCTTTTAATTCCAGTACCAACTAAAAAAAGAAAAAAAATAGTATTGGGAAAGGCTCACAGCTGAAACAGAAAAAAAATCCATCTTAACAAGTACACTGTTTGAGTAACAAATTAAACAATTTTCCCCGGGCAATTCTAGACAAAGCTAATCAGTCAATCTGCATGGATGATACATCTACTGCTATCACAGCCTTGTCTATATACAGCATTTTCATCAAATCTGATTGGAAATCATGCTCTGCATAAGATTGAAACAGTGTTGGCTGTGCCCATTGGAACTGATGGGGTGGAAGGATGAGGCCAAACATAGGTGGAGCCTGAGCCAATGACAGGCAAAATCAAATAATTCTGAGTTTGGTTCCTATCCTCACCAAGTTCCACAAAGGCAACACTGAGACTAAGGAGGAAGTTCATAAGCAGTGGATTGGGAGTAAAGAAGAAGGCTGGCAGGTGGGGCCTGACTGAAGGCAGACTGAAGTTGGTGGAGCAGGGTGCCATTCGCCCTAATCAACCAACCTCCACTCCCGAGAAAAATCAATAACCATGCAAAACTGAACTGAGCATATTCTCTCTCTGCTTACCAGAGTCTCTACTTCCCTTCTCTTCCTAAGTATAGGCTGAAATGCTTTTTCAGCCTGGACCTCTCTTCGTGTGCTCTGTAAAGGAGCATTTACACTGAAAGGATAAATTAATATCTTATTTATAAGTGGGGAAAATGCTAGCCAGCTTTTTTATGCCTCCATGTCAATCGAGGAGGCTTAAGTCAATTAAAATTACAATCTCACAATAAAGTTACAGCATCAGTTAAATTACAACAGGGTCAGGCGTAATACATTTATCTAGCTGGCAAGGGAAATGGAAAGGTCTAGTTGGTAGAAAACAGCCAAAGAGGAGACTTCCTGAATCTTGGAAGGGGGGAGGGGGAAATCCACAACCAGGGCACCACCACAGAGAAGGCCCTCTCACTAGCCTCTGCCAACCATGCTTCCAGCTGAAGTGAGACACAGAAAAGGGCCTCTCCATCAGATCTTAGGCAGCAGGGAGGCAGACCAGTATAAGATGTGTCTGTCCTTTGGGTATGCTGGACCTAAGCCATTCAAATAATCACCAACCATTTGAATTGTGTCCAGAAACAAACTGACAAGCAGCACAGGCAATGCAGAATATGTGCAAAACAGTCCCATGTCAAGGGCCCATTAACAGTCCATGCCAACTGAAGGTTCCACAAAAGAAGAAGAAGAGTTTGGACTCGATATCCCGCTTTATCACTACCCTAAGGAGTCTTAAAGCGGCTAACATTCTCCTTTCCCTTCCTCCCCCACAACAAGTACTCTGTGAGGTGAGTGAGGCTGAGAGACGTCAGAGAAGTGTGACTAGCCCAAGGTCACCCAGCAGCTGCATGTGGAGGAGCAGGGAATTGAACCCGGTTCCCCAGATTACGAGACTACCGCTCTTAACCACTACACCACACTGGCTCTCTTGACGCTTCCTCTGTATCCCCATTTACAGCATATTGCAATAATCCAATCTAGGTGCAACTAAAGTGATCTCCTCAGTAAAGGGCACCTGGCCCACACAACACACATTTCTTACCTTTTCTAAGAGGGTGTCTATCACCAATGATTTCTATAAGATTAATCTTAAACATAACTGGCAGTTACCTAAACACTCAAAGCCCCCTTGCAGCATAGAGATGGAGTTTGGTTCCATTTTTCTCCTTTTTTACAGAAACAAAATGCCCAGCTCATCACCGCAGATTAAGAGTTCTGTTTCTCATCTGCTTTCCCTTTTGGGTTTTAGGCTGTGTTTTCCCTCACCTTCTCCAATGCAATAGGGCCACCCAGTCTCCAGCTTACATTGCAGCAGCTTTCGGATCCGTCTCTGGCTCTCCACCATGATGTGTCCAGAAGGAGACTTCTCAGATTCTGCCTTCAGCTCCCATCCTGGGCTTTCATCCATTCTGGCTCTGACTCTCCCTTCACTTCTGCTCTGTCTATGTCAGAGTCTCTGCTCCTGTCCTCTCTGTCCCTGACTTCTGTGTCCTCTGCACCTCCTCTCTCTCTCTCTCTGGTTGCTCCTGCACCTTACGAGGCAATGAGGAGGACATGGGGACACTAGGCATCTAGCCACTTCCAGTCTGACTCCATTTACATCTCAGGGAGTCCAAGTCCAACTTTACGTGCAGCATCAATAAAGGATGCAGCCCTAGGTATGTCACATATGTTTGGACTTCAGGATGTTCCTACAGTTCTGTGCTGCAAAGCAAGACGTACTCACCTGGTCTGTTTCTTGTTTGTATATTTCTGCTTGTTCCTCAATCGTCTTCTTCTCAGTCTGTGTTTGGTGCAGTTCCTTTCTGAGCTTGCTAATCTCCTCTTGAAGGCTAAGGACACGGTTGGTGGCATTCTTGGCCTCTTCTTCGCTCATTTTAAGTCGTTCTACATCATTCTTTAGCTTCTCTGTCTCAGACGTGTATGCTGCTTCCAGAGTACTTAGTTTCTCAATTAGGGATTTGGAGTCTTTGGTCTGCATAAAGCAAAAAATGATAATCAATGTTTGCAATGCATTTCAGTTTAATATTAAGCTTTCATGCTAGGAAAAGATGTGTTATTTATCATTTCTCAGCTATCCACAGAATGTGCACAACTTCACACAATGAAAATGTCTGTTGTAAGTAAAAGGTAAAGGGACCCCTGACCATTAGGTCCAGTCATGACCGACTCTGGGGTTGCACACTCATCTCGCTCTATAGGCTGAGGGAGCCGGCGTTTGTCCACAGACAACTTTCCAGGTCATGTGGCCAGCATGACTAAGCCGCTTCTGGCGAACCAGAGCAGCACACGGAAACGTTGTTTACCTTCCTGCTGGAGCGGTCCCTATTTATCTACTGGCACTTTGACGTGCTTTCGAACTGCTAGGTTGGCAGGAGCTGGGACCGAGCAACGGGAGAAGAAGAGTTTTGGATTTGATATCCCGCCTTTCACTCCCTTTAAGGAGTCTCAAAGCGGCTAACATTCTCCTTTCCCTTCCTCCCCCACAACAAACACTCTGTGAGGTGAGTGGGGTTGAGAAACTTCAGAGAAGTGTGACTGGCCCAAGGTCACCCAGCAGCTGCATGTGAAGGAGCGGAGATGGGAACCCGGTTCGCCAGATTACGAGACTACCGCTCTTAACCACTACACCACACTGGGAGCTCACCCCATCACGGGGATTCGAACCACCGACCTTTTGATCGGCAAATCCTAGGCTCTGTGGTTTAACCCATAGTGCCACCCGCGTCCCTTCCTGTTTTAAGTAGGACAGACAAATCAGTTATTGTCTGTTTCCCTCAGTTTTTCATTTTTCAAACTTAAATTCTCATTTTCACATCAGTTTACAAATTATTATTTTTTCAAAAGCCCTTGTGCAATTTCATCAGCATTTTACAACAAGGTTCTAATGTACAAATTATTATATGCAATTGTGCCAGATATATTCATTTTTGCAAGCAATTTCCCCTAATGTAATGCAATTTTGTGCAAACTTTTCCTAGAATATGTTTTTTTTGTACATATTAACTGGTTGGAGAACTGCATTGCAAAATAATGCGAATTTTGAAGGATGACCACATTTCAATCTGCATGATGTTTCAGGTAGTGCAAATTTTATAGAGGGTATGTTTTTGCACCTTACATGTTGTTTTTATAGCGCAAGCTAGTTAGATATCACTTGCGAAATCTGCATCTGATTGCACTCTTACTTGCTAAAGCTGGGATGAACAACCTGTGGCCCTTCAGGTGATGTTGGACTGCAACTCCCATCAGCCCCAGTCAGCATGGCCAATGGCCAATAATGATGGGAGATGGGAGTCCAACGACATCTGGAGGGCTCCAAGTTCCCCATTCTTCTGCTAGAATGAAGGAGTTCAACTCAGTTGTCAGTTTATGGGGATACTCTGCCCTTCTACAAGAGTATCCAAAGCAGCCCTCCAAATAGAGTACTCCAAATAGCCCTTATTTCAAAACGCAGATGATGTAAGCTTCTAGCCATCCAACCCACAGACATGTCACTTTACCTGCTCATCAATTCTACGTTGCAGCTGCATGATCTTGTTCTCCATGCCAACGTTGAGTTTCTTGTAGTGTTCCACAGAGCGTGCCTCTATCTTCAGCTTCTTCAGCTCTCTCTTAGCCATCATGCGCCGGAAGCAGCACTGGAGATAGACAATTGCCTCCAAAGATCTGTGGTACCGCACGCGAGCCAGCCAACCACGCACGTGTTTCTGTATAATGGTGGCCTTGTGCCCACGAAGCATCTGCATATTAAAAACACACACACAATGAGGGGCCTTGTACTGTCATCAGGGATAATTAACTGATTCCATGAACTGTGGCTAGTAAACGTAAAGATAATTAAAGCCAAGAAATAAAGTAAGTAATATACTACTGCCTGTTGGTACATGGAAAGCTGACTATGTTCCAGCAGTCTACAGTGCAGATTCCTTATGTGATGTTACAAATATGTGCCTCTACACACACAAACACACACACACACACACACACACACACACACACAATGTATGCCACACTATGGGTCATCAAAAGGATCTGGATTTTTCAAACTCTGGATAATAGTAACTTGCTCCATAGACTAGGGTTAAGTAAATCGTGTGAAACTGTTCAACAATACAGTGGTGCCCCGCAAGACGAATGCCTCGCAAGATGGAAAACCCGCTAGACGAAAGGGTTTCCCGTTTTTGAGCTGCTTCGCTAGACGAATTTCTCTATGGGCTTGCTTCGCAAGACGAAAACGTCTTGCGAGTGTTGTGATTTTTTTTCCGCTCCCCCCCCTTTTTCTAAGCCGCTAAGCTGCTAATAGCCTTTTAGCCGCTAAGCCGCTAAGCCTTTAATAGCTGCTAAGCCGCTAATAGCGCTAATCCGCTAAGCCGCTAATAGGGTTGCTTCGCAAGACGAAAAAACCGCTAGACGAAGAGACTCGCGGAACGGATTAATTTCGTCTTGCGAGGCACCACTGTATTCCCTTCTCCCAGTGCACTCTCACACAAATTTCATTTGGAGGTGGAGCATTTCAATACTCTTCTTTTGGGCAATGCCAGGCACTTCCCACAGCAGAGCCCCAAGGCTTATAACCATCATAATACATTAATCGCTTTTGGCGATTATTTCAGTTTAAGAGTTCTTGAACCACAATCTACTGTTCTTTTGTTGATGCACAATGAACAGTTCGCAAATTCTTGATTAACTCCTTACGTTGTTTCGAACCACACTAGTAAATTACACCATGTGTCATAGAGGGGGAAACCTATACATGTCATAAAGAACTCAGACTAAACTGGTTTATACCAAAACACTGATAGGTTCAACTGGCGAATTTGTCAATTTGGATTTCTGTATTTCTTCGATAAAACAGTCTTCCCCAACTTGGAGATCTCCAGATGTTTTGGACTACAATTCACACAACAGAAGTTGAAATCCAACACATCTGGAAGGTATCAAGTTGAGGAAGGATGCCAAAAAACAGTGAAATAATTATCCATAATGATATGAAATTTACAAAGATGTAGAAAGACAGATGTTCTTAAAAACAGTATATTGATTAAAAATACAGAAAATGGTTAAACTCTCGAGTCATTTTAAAATCATTTCATGTAACTAACAAATACTATGACACATGACACACTATCAGTGACATTTCAGCTACATCCACTGCTTTTAAATTGTCCTAGAAATACCTTGATTCAGGAGATATAGCAGATCCACATCTGGTAGTACAAGTGAACCAAGTACATCCAAAGATGGTCAAAATATTATAAATTTTACTAAGGACACCAAGTGGTTTACAATATAGTACATGTAAACCTGGAACCAATGGAGCTTCCTGTGAAACTCACAGACATCACAACAGCATCTCTTCCAGGAACCTCCCAAAAATATGTGAAGCAGATGATTCAACTCCTTCAGACACCTTATTACAGTCATGTGACCACTAAACATACCAGTTTTATAATGGCTACTGACACCTGTTGCAATTGCTTCCCCAGACAAAGTAGCTTTGTTAATGGAACTATCTTTACCTACAGCAGGGGTCTGCTACCTTTAAGACAAAAAGAGCCACTTGGACCCGTTTCCGAAGAAGAAAAAAACTGGGAGCCGCAAAACCATTGCGACATTTAAAACAAATATATCTCCTGAGCCTTGATCTGACAACGGGCAGGAAGGTGACATCGGGATGGTGCGTGACTAACGCACGCACCACCCCCATGCGACGTCACAGCCATTACAGCGCCCGCCACAGTGGGGAGTGTCGGGGCGCACAATGCGCCTCCTCCCCTCGCTAGTATCCGCCCTGGAGCCGCAGCAAAGGTGTAAAAGAGCCACATGCGGCTCCGGAGCCGCGGGTTGCTGACCCCTGACCTACAGGAACACAACTGATGTGTCACAGGACACCATGTGCCAACACATCTGGATCAGGTCTGATATATTAACAGAACCACATATACAGAGTTACAGTTGCAGAGGACACTGTTCCAGAAGGCTGCAGCCATTTGAAGCACAGAAAACAACTGAAATTGCTTCTCCGTAACAATTCTCATACTTGGGGTGTCCTTGTAATCCTTGGTGGTGTCCATTTCAAAAGATTAAGAAAGAAGAGGAAGGCTTTGGCTCAGAAATCAATCAATCAATCAATCAATCAATCAGGGTGTAACAGATTTTTAAATAATATGAATGAAGCAAAAATCAAATGTGAATGAGGCATAGTAAAGGTAAAGGGACCCCTGACCATTAGGTCCAGTCGTGACCGACTCTGGGGTTGCGGCGCTCATCTCGCTTTATTGGCCGAGGGAGCCGGCGTACAGCTTTCAGGTCATGCGGCCACCATGACTAAGCCGCTTCTGGTGAACCAGAGCAGCGCACAGAAACACCATTTACCTTCCCACCAGAGCGGTACCTATTTATCTACTTGCACTTTGACGTGCTTTCGAACTGCTAGGTTGGCAGGATCTGGGACGGAGCAACGGGAGCTCACCCCGTCGTGGGGATTCGAACTGCCAACCTTCTGATCAGCAAGTCTTAGGCTCTGTGGTTTAACCCACAGCGCCACCCGTGTCCCCAAAATGAGGCATAGAGAACAGGATATTGGGCTCTGATTAAGAGCAGGGGTGGCAAACCTATGGCCTATGTGCCAAACCTGCCCTGCCCGGTCTCCCACTAGCTCGCAATACTGCGTTCATGAAACCACACCTACCAGCCCCAAATGCAACGTCACATGTGGGGTCAGGTGTGGCACATAGAGATGCACCTAAAGTAGGAAGAGTTCAAGCATGCTTTGTGCAGTATCCCCACCCCTGCCGGCCAAGATTGACAGGTGGGTGGATAAAGAAGTCAAATGGTGTCAAAAGCTGGCCCATCAAGGAGGAGGAGACAAAGGGCCTGATTCTGCTAACACAGCATGCTAGCAGAAGCCAGTGCAAGGGCTCCTGCAATTCAACAGGATTTTCTCCCCTCTCCTCCCCGAGAAAGATCTGAATTCAAAGACCTGCTCAGCCTAAAAACTCATCAAATGCCCTTAGCCCAGACCTCTCAATTGACTATGAAAAAACCCCAACAGACCTTGCCTTGAACTCCTTAAAGGAAGAGGCAGATATAAACAATAAAACAATGGAAACCCACCACAACCATCAAGTTGGGACACCAAACACTCATTGCTTGTTTGGCTAGTATTTCTCAAATGATGTTTAAAGGTATCATTTAGGATAATTAGGAATGTAATAGATTCTTCAGAGGATGAAGAAACTATAATTGCTACAAGGCTCATTCCAATTACAACACTCACCTCCTAACTGAAAATATTCTTTTAGTCACACAGCAGAATCAGGCCTTACAAAAGGCACTTCTCCTCCTCATCTGAAGACTGCCTGCCTGCCAGTCTTCAGCCACATTCTTAGAAAGTCTGCACTATTTTGGCCCCCTAGAAAATATCTCAAGGCATCTTTCATCATCTTTAGTGCAGCTGATTAGGGATTCACTTTATTTAGAACATTTGTACTCCAATCAATCTTCAGCCAAAAAGGCTCCCAGTGTGGCTTACATACAACCAATGAAAACAACCTGCCCACAGGTTTACAAAATACACGACACAAATGGAAATGTGGACATGGAGGGGAAAGGGAAAAAGCAACGTTATGCACCAATTCTTGAAGTTTAAGCAATAGTTCTTATAATGATCAGATGGAATTCACGTCCCAGTTTTGTTGCTGGAAAGTAACCAGGTAAATAGCTACTAAGTTCCCTGTAACAGGCATTTACTCACAATAATTTCTATGCTGCTACTTGTGCATTTGGAGAGTAAATGCAAAAACACCACAGATGAGAAATGTTACAAAGACCTCTGGTACAGGCAGAGCCTAAGACTCATCTCTTCCTTATCACTTTGATGACCCATTTGAACACTACTGATGTCTCTTGGGACTAACTGCAACTTCAGATCATACCACACTGAACTGTAATAGCTATCGTCATGCACTGATGTTTCTGTTGAAGTACAATTACTGTGCAATTTTCATTGATTACCTCCAACAGTTAGTTCTGACAAAACCAGTAATGAACCACCACATTAAAACTTATGACACATAATGGATGAAGCATCCTTAATTCCATAGCTGGAAAGCAGCTGAGCTGGTGATGTGGTTTAATTTTTGCGCTAGAAGGAATGTATTTTTTAAACTTATTAAAATACAATGCTTCTCAAAATAATTACTGCTGTTTTGAAAAGTAGCATAAGATCCCTTTAGTGCTTTATTAGCTTCTGTGTTTTTAATTTTCTTGTGTAATTTTTCCCATATGAATTGCAATTCTTTTACCGGAAGTTACCTTGAAACTTCTTTTATATAAAGAAAGCATGTTCAAGGAAGTTTCGAAAAGTGTCCAGTTATTGAAATCAAGATCCCATATTTGTTTAATGATAGCTAAAGTATGAAGAACCGGCATACTGTAAATCAAAACTTTAACTTAAAGCAAATTACTTTACATTTGACAAGTTTAAAGGTATGGCTCCAGTTACTGGTATATAATATTATTCCTACTTTCAAGTGTCTTGTGAGAGCAGAGCTACAAATGGAATTATTGTATGCTCTGGTTTTTCCACGCATTTCAAGGGTCGAGCTTGTGCACCAAAAATAGGTCTTTCCATGCCAATGAATCAAGAAGTTCTAGCACAGTGTTTCCCAACCTTTTTTGGGCAAAGGCACACTTGTTTCATGAAAAAAATCTCGAGGCACACCACCATGCCAGATGAGGAAAGGTCACTTTTTACTTATGTAAAAAAAAAAAAAATAGTAACAGCATAGAAGGTAATGGTTAGGCTAGCATCCCTCTTCCAAATATGCTAGGTTTTTATTTGCAGGGGCTGTTCTACATGGGAAAGCATTCAGCACTGTCATTCTCCCATCTGCCATCTGCATTGGTACTATTCTGGGTCAACTTACTCTGCTGCATGTGTAGATGAAAATGGCACCAAGTTTGGGGGAGGGGGCAGAACAGGTTTCAGATACAGGATATTAAGCATACACGTACTTCAGATTGAACTGGTTGCTTGCTTTGCAAGTTTTCATTTCCCAAATGACTGCCTTGGCAAGCGCAATACCTACCAGGCTCAACGCCGGTCTCGCGCTGCCGCTTCCCGCGCTCTCAAGGACCCGGGAGGAGGAAGGCGTGAAGGGAATCCCGAAGGCGCGAAAACCTCGCGCATGCGCAGGCCTTCCGCCTGCAACAGCCCAGTAGGCCGGCCGAAGCGAGCGGCGATGGGATGTGGGAGGGAGCTCGCTCGCCGCCCCGCGTGTGCCTATGTGGGGCACGTTACAGCCCCGTGACGTCAGCGCCATGCAGGCAGCCAGGCAGGCAGACGGCGAGAGCCCCGCGCTGGGCGGCCTCTCCTCGCCGCCGCCGCCCCGCCTCTCGCCGCCCGCCTCGCCCGCCTCCCTCCCACGGCACACCAGGCAACGTCTCCGTTGGGAAACACTGTTCTAGCAGATAAGGGAATTCCAGCCATTTATCACAACTACCTGTACAAACAGGTATCTTTGCCCCAAACCCTTCCCATAATTTTAGCATGTGGATACAGACATACAGGGTTGACATGCAGTCAACAACTGTTTTGTGGGGGGGTTATGTTCCTGACCCCCATGCACATTAGTGGAATGCACATAAGCCCGCCCCTGCTCCCTTTTCTGGCCACTTCTATGTTGAGGCGATGCACACACGCACGGTCACACACATACTGAACACATGCAAAACAGTCGTTGCCTGTACAATACCAAAGCCACAGTTTTCCACCTAAGCATTTCACAGTTGAAGCACATTATCAGGACGAGTGGCTTCCTGTATTTTTAGAAATCACACCTTGGCAGTGAAATTGGTGCATGTTATGAGAAACGAACCTCTAAAAATAACATTGTGAAATTTCATGTTCTACAGCATCCTAGAAGAAACACGGCCACATACTGTATTCCAGGAAGAAGAAGAAGAAGAAGAAGAAGAAGAAGAAGAAGAAGAAGAAGAAGAAGAAGAACCAGGAGTCAAGTAACAGACTCTCTTACCTGCTGATACTTCTTCCTAGCAATATAACCTCGCAAATATGACTGGAGAACCATAGTGCCGGCTAGCGTGCGACGGTATCGCTTGCGGACAACATACATGCGCTGGAATTTCTGAATAATGATGGCAGCTTTGGTTCGTCTAAGGAAAGTGGCAAGGCTGACCAAGAAAAAATGAGGGGATAGAAGACAGTATTTATAAACTTATAAATTTATTATTAACACTTTATTACAAAGGTCCCAATGACAGCAAAATTTTGGATAACCCAATAGAATCAGATACTTCTCCCCAGGCTTACATTACAGTGCTAAACCACCAAGTTCAAGGAACCTTATTCACTAATTACTGAGCTTAGGACTGCAGCCAATGCACCAAATTATTGTCATTGGCACATCTAACCTGTAAAAGCAAGGCTCAGAGAGCACCAGTCACATATTAACTTTCTTTTTGAAAATTTGCAGTGATATGCATTTCCCATGTTACATTAGCCCAACACTCGTATGCCCAAACTTGCAAAAACAATGGTGCATTTAAAAGATTTAAGATGAGCACACATGCTCCTTAGCAAAACGTTTAAATAATGTTTCTTTAAATAACTGGATTGTTCGCATCGCATTCACATCAGGCATCCAGTCAGTCTGAATTACTGGGAATAACTTTGCAGGGAAAAGTCAACATCGGCATAATTTTACATATTTATAACCTGCCTTCAGTTCAACTACTCTACAAAGGCAGATGCTGTTGACCAACAAAAGCAGTTGTGGAATCTTAAAAACTTCAGCACCAACGTTTACTAAAACAACAGCAGGAGCTATGTTCCAACAACAGGGTCCTTGCTGGATCAGACCAATAGTCTTATTTAGTCTAGCCAAACAAATGCCTTTGGGAAACCCAAAAGCAGAGCTTCAAGGCAGCAGCCCCTCCTATTGATGCTCCCCAACAACTGGTATTCGGTGGCATACTGCCTCTATACATGAGCTTGGTTCTTCAAGTGTAAATTGTCCTTAGCCAAAACAGCACCATCAGAAGGCTTAAGGGAAATCCAAGACTTGTAATCTGTTGGGGGCAGGAGCTGGAGCAAGCCCAATAAAGACTGAGCATACTCAGCGAGCGTGAAATGCTGACTGACAAAGGAGGGAAATGGAATAACTGGAATCCTCAACAGTAGCACTTAACATTTTCTTTCAGGCCCCACTTGACATGCTGGTGGTCATGGATACGCATCCTCCACAATCTGTTCTTTACAATCTACATCATCATGCTCAGTTAACCTGTGACCCACCAAGCCAAATGTATCTCACTAGACACTATTATAGTACAGTTGGATACATGATATACCCCCCCCCCTTGCAATCACAGGCAGAAAGCAAAACAGGAAGTTTATCAAGTTGGGTCTTATAACATAATGATCAGTACAGTGGTACCTTGGTTCTCAACGCCTTGGTACTCAAAAAACTTGGAACGCAAACACTGCAAAACCAGAAGTGTTCCGGTTTGCGAACTTTTTTTGGAAGCCAAACGTGCTCTGCTTTGAGTGCCATGCTTCTGTTTTGAGTGTTATGCTGAGGTCTGTCTGTTGTTGCTATTTATTTTGCGGTTTTGTTTTTGTGGCTCTTTTCATTTTGTTTTTGCGACTGTTTGGAACCCAGTTCAGCTACTGGTTGATTGATTATGTGACTGCAGTACATTGTTTATTGCTTTTATTTTATGGATCAATGTTCTCGTTAGATAGTAAAATTCATGTTAAATCGCTGTTTTAGGGGTTGTTTTTAAAAGTGTGGAATGGATTAATCCATTTTGCATTACTTTCTACGGGAAAGCACGCCTTAGTTTTGGAACGCTTTAGTTTTGGAACGGACTTCTGAAACAGATTAAGTTTGAGAACCAAGGTACCACTGTACAGGAGAAACGGAAGGTTCAGTTGAGTTTTATGTTTAAAGCAACCCAGGCTTTTCTCAGGGGTCAGCTTACCATCTTGCCTGGTACCCTCGGACGTATCTCTGAATGGTGATGGCTGCCTTCCTCATGCGCAAGTACTTCTTTCGCAACAACCATCCTCTGATGGTCTTTTGGATGCGGATGCATGCAGCTCTCAGTTTATCGGCCCTTATTTTTTCCAAGTAAGCTACTTGACCAGCCCGGAAAAATATTTTTGTCTTCCCAAACTGGTACTTATCCTTATCCTGTTTTCAGAAGAAATGTACAATCAGCGCCAGGCCGAAAGCGACAAAGGATTAATAATAACAACAAGACTCAATGACAGCAGAATTGGTAAAGAGGCAACAGGCATCCTCTAAATCAGGGGTGGCTAATCTTTTGAGAAAAAGGGACACGTTGACCCCTGGAAGTCACGGAAGCAGGTGGCGCTGTGGTCTAAACCACTGAGCCTCTTGGGCTTGCCAATCAGGTCAGTGGTTCGAATCCACACTATGGGGTGAGCTCCTGTTGCTCTGTCCCAGCTCCTGCCAACCTAGCAGTTCAAAAGCACACCAATGCAAGTAGATAAATAGGTATCGCTGCGGTGGGAAGGTAAATGGTGTTCCCATGCGCTCTGGTTTCCGTCACAGTGTTCCGTTACACCAGAAGCGGTATAGTCATGCTGGCCACATGACCTGGAAAGTTGTCTGTGGACAAACGCCAGCTCCCTCGGCCTGAGTGCCGATGATGAGTGCCACAACCCCATAGCCGCCTTCGACTGGACTTAACCGTCCATGGGTCCTTTACCTTTTTACCGTACATGTCAAAGTGGGAGTGGCTAAAGTTTGAAGTGAGTGTGGCGAGAACTACAATCCTCAAGGCTGCCTCCCAAAAGACTTTCCCATCAGCTAGCCTACACTGATTTACATTGTTTTAATTGTTAATTATGAAATTCAGTAAATTGTTTTCTTTCTTTTCTTTTCTTTTTTAAAAAATGCAAATGGGAAGAGGGCTTGGAGGGCCGCAAAAACCTTTTGGAATCATGAGATCCAGGCAGGAGACCCATGGGAATGCTTAAAAAAAATCTTTATTTTATTATTAATTATTATTATTATTATTATTATTATTATTATTATTATTATTATTAAAATGACAATCATTTTTGGGGGGCAGCCTCCCCTTCTATACACCGTGAAAGGACATGCTGAAAATCAGGTTAAATGAAAGGAGCAAAAGCATATAAAATCCTGTTGTTTTTAGCTTGTAGCCAGCCATGTAAAAGTAAAGTAATTAAAACATTGTGAGATTTGAAGGGGGAATAATACATGGACTGTGGCTTTATTCTGAGCCACAAAGGTTACTTTAATATGCCAGGAAAATCCTGGATCGTGTTATTTACAGTGCTTGAAGGTATTCACCAAAAGAACAATGTTCTCAACTGCCATCCCAGGGCGATCATCTGACAGCTCCCTTGCCCTATGGGAAGGTGAGAGCAAAGGCGGCCAGGAGAGCTGTCCATAATCTCACTCCTGGTAACTGCTCCTTCCCTGAACCGCCACCAGAGGGCTACTCAAAAATAATCTCATGTACAAATTTGAGAAGAGGTAAGAATGAAAATTTCCGAAATAATAGGTGTACTGGTACCATTAAGCCTGAAAAGTGGACTATAAGAATCTTAAAGAAAGAAAGCTGCCATGGGTGTTGATTTAAATGGAAAACCAATATGGATACTGTGTAGGGGAAAGCTCAAACAAGGAGTGGAAGCCATCTTTGCTCAACCAACGGGAAGAAGTCATCTTTGCAAAGCCATATGGGGCTTATTTTGTTGCCCTACAGAACTCAGCCACTAGCATGATTATTCTATTAAATGAAACGGATCCAACCAGCACCATAATAATTTTGCGAGCTCAGCAAGCTTTACAGACAACAAGCACCATAAAGTCTACTACCAGAATAAGTTTCTCCAGGACATTTTTACATGTCTGCTTCCTGTCACTGAGGACATCTTTCTGCTTCATCAGCACACGATAGCGACTGAAAAATTCTTGATAGGTCCACCTGGTTTCAAGAAGCAGCAGAGTTAGGCAAACAAACAGTTACCTGTGTATATATTGTATTCAAGCAAAACATCACAACACCAGCAGGCTCACCTGGAAGGGAAGCCAGCTGCACTGATTCGAATTGTTTCCAGCACACCACAAGCTCTGAGCTGCTGCACGGTCCGCTTTTCATCAAACCTAGAGATGAAAATATTGCTAATTTGAGGCAGAAACTTTGAGAAGATTCTACAGGTGTTTCCTACAACTGTACGGTTGCCTTAATGCTTGCGTGTTCTCTTTAATGTGTTGTAATGTTTACTTGCCAAAAAGTACTCCCACAAGTCACGTGATATGAAAAATCAAAATACTAAAGAGGATTCCTAGTTCTATCTTGGCCAATCTGCAAGTAGCTTCCAGATTTTCTTCTTCAATGTGTCCAAAAAGCACTCATGGAATCTGTACCCTTCCCATGTTTCATCATAACATGGGAAACAGCTTTAATGTTTGAAAAGATAACATTTAGCTGAATCTAATGAAATGAGCAAGCACATGAAGACTTCCTATTTACTTCCAAAACAAGTAGCAGAGAAAATATATAGGTTTTCTCTCTGTAATTTTGAGCAGCAAGTACTGCATTTTAGATGCTATGCGCAAAACAACTTACATAAATGGGAACTTGAAATCATTTGGCTTAATACACCGCACGTAGTGAGGAGTTGTGGCATTAAGGGTCTCCATCAGAAGATGCAGAGAATTTCTGAACTATAGGAAAGAAATGAAAAGGGAGAAATTGAAGGGGGGAAAAGACACAGAAGCATTCTGATTTTTGAGCAAATTCTGCAAGTTGAACCTTCTCAGCCCAATAATATCTAAGAATATCAGGCAAAGACAAGTCATGCCACTAATTTTTTGTTTTTGTAGAATCATAGAATCATAGAGTTGGAAGAGACCACAAGGGCCATCGAGTCCAACCCCCTGCCAAGAAGTTTATATACTTTACAAGGAATAATACAATTATTCATACAAACAGAAAAGTAGTAATTAAAAACAACTAAAATAAGCAATAAACTAAAACGAGATTTAAAAACATCAAAATTTACTATTTTATTTAACAAAATGTATGAATAATGTAATACTATCCATTTACACACAAAAAAAGATGATCTGCATCTTTTATATTGATTGGATAGATTTGCTCAGAGTTTACTTCAATATTCCAGGAAGTCATACACCCTGGTTCTTAATGTTTTTGGTTTTTAATGAGAATTTAGTGTGTGCTTGTACTGGCTAATAACCCACAAAGCTCTCTTTTTTATTTTTAGAAGGTCAACAGCATTTCTCCACAAACGCTTACAGGGACTCTTCCCTCTTCCTGCCCTGTTATCAGGTGGGGTGTCCCTGAATGAATAGCATAGCAACAAAATTCACCCACCTGATGGCCCACTGTTTTCTTATGTTCCTTGCTTGTTTGGGCCGTTTTAGACTTTGATGGTTTTACAGCCGCACGAGACAACGGCGTACGGCCTGAAGGTGTTGCTGTTGTGGGGCTGATGGGCTTCTCATCCCGAAAGAGCTCAGGCAGCATCTTAAACTAGTTCAGAAACAGGGGATAAAAAGCACACCTCTAGATTAGAAAGAGAAGGGCTTTCCCAAGGGAAATGCAATAAAAAGGGAGAACCAACAGGAAATAGGAAGGAGTAGCTTATCATGGCACTTCCGAAGCATTGCCACTTTCCAGCTGCCAATTTGAAAACTTATGTAAGGAATGAAAAGTTTAAGTAAGCATGCTAATGGAAACAGTTTATTTATTTGATTCCATCTGTTAATTGCTTCCTCTAAAACTTCTCAAATCTCAAAATGATTTATTGCTATCCAGTTGCATTTACCGTATTTTTCGCTCTATAACACGCACCCGACCATAACACGCACATAGTTTTTAGAGGAGGAAAACAAGAAAAAAAATATTCTAAACGAAACAGCGGATGTATGATTTTTGTGGCCACAGACATGTGATCTGACAGTGAGTTTGGGGTAGCCCAATGCAAAAATCCTGAGGATCCATGTGGATCCGTGCTTTGTAACCACGTTGTAAGTGGGGAGGGAAAGAAAAGCACTCAAGGGACAAGGAACACGCGTGGGGTAGGTGGAGAAGGATGCTGTTAATAATGCAGAAGAGGGGTATAAGGGGAGAAGGCTCCTCTCCTCTCCCGCTTTGCTCCTTTAAAGCAAGCAGGCGCTCTGTCCCTCTCTCCTCCCCACTCAGCGGCTCTTCTCCCACTTTGCTGTTTCAAAGCGAGCCACGGAGGAGGGAAGGAAGGGGAACCATGGATCCTCTGCTCATGACTGCAGCAGATCCCCCCCGCCACCCGCAGGCAGTCGCTCCATAACACGCACAGACATTTCCCCTTACTTTCTAGGAGGAAAAAAGTGAGTGTTATGGTGCAAAAAATACGGTACTTGATTTCAAGTGGCTGGTAATGATGCAACATATCGAACTTCTCAGCTATGATTTAGAGGTCAGGAACATTATGTTTGCACCAGGCTACAGAGTGACTGGGAGGGCATAAAATAACAAGTGAGGCATCACATAGCCCACAAAAAAACCAGAGGCATCACCACTGATGCAATGTGCTGAAATCACTATAGCCAGGAGTGGTGCTACAGTGATGCTTAACTGCACAGTTCTAAAGCTGTCAAAATTGATATTCCAATTTCTCCCAGTTCTGGGCAGTAGGGCATATATCCCTTTCATTGCAGTCTATGGGATATAATGGAGCCATCACTGTAGCATGGGATAGCATTCTATAACTGAAGGGGATTGAGGAGGAACCGAATAGCAAAAGACTGCAGAACAGGCCAACGACAACATGTCAGTTTAGAGGAAACAAACCAATGCTCACACCCCAGGTCAAGCAATATGGCAGCCGAGTTGCTAGCAGTCAAAATATTAGAACATATCTTTCCATTTAAAGCCAGATGACAATAAAAAAGGAAAGCAAGCAAGCAAGCAAGCAGGGATTGGAGCTCAGTTTTCTTTTTAAAAAAACAAAAACAAAACACCTACCGTTAGTTAATATAACTGAATTCAGGGAAGCTTGTTTGCCCTGTGCTTGGCAATAGGACCATTTTCACTTGCACAACTGTCAGTTTCACATCGCTATAGTGCAGGTGTAGGCAGAGGCGTAGCTAGATGCTCTGGCACCTGGAACGGCGCACAAGCTGTGCACCAGGGGGTGGGGCCAAGGGGTGGGGCCAAGGGGTGGGGCCAAGGGGCGGGACAAGCATCCCAGGGGGCGAGATGCCCATGGAGGCGAGCGAGCCATCTATGGGGGGTGGAGCGAACCGCCCATGGTGGGCTGCTTCCTGGGGGGAGGGGGGAGGAAGCCACACTGCTTTGCCAGCAGCCTTCCTCCCTTCCCTCTTCCTTTTGACAGCTCGGGGGAGACTCCCCACCCCCACCCCAGGACACAGCCCAGGAGTGGGGGGCAACAGCATGCCGCACTCCCGTGACTCCCAAGCCTCCCCTGAACTGTCAAAACGAAGGAAGAAGGGGGGAACGCCGCTGTGCTGGTCCCGTGGGCTAACCGAGAGGCGAGGTCCGAGTCCAGTCCGAGGTCAAAGGTGCAATAGGGAGGCAGTCCGTAGAAGTTGAAGCTGGGTGCAGGGCAGGGAGTCAGGTGAGGTCAGGAGCTCCGGCAGGAAAGCAGGACAGGGTTCAGGCAGGAACTGTCAATCAACAATGTTGCTCCCGCAACTTGGGACTGGGGCTGGCTGGCTTTTATCTGCCCCGAGGCATAGGGCGGCCCCGATTCTCAGGTGACTTGCCTCTCCTGGCCTGGAGGTGAGCACTCCTCCTGCAGGAACTTAGTTCCCTCTGCCTCTCTGCCCTGAGCCTCTGCAGCTCGGGAGAGGCTGGAGGGTTACCGGACCCAGAGGCAACCTCAGCTTCCTCTGACGGGGCTGAGAGTGGAGCACCTGCAGGCAACGTGTCCTCCAACACCTCAGGCACCAGAGCGGACTCAGCTGATGCCTGCACCTGAGGATCCAGCACAGGTGAGGACCCTTCAGGCTCAAGCCCCAGCCCCGGCTCAGCTGGATCTGGAGGCAGCGAATCCTGTGCAGGCTAGGATTCCTTAGGTTCAGCACCCGAGTCCGAATCCCAGGCCATTACAGCTGCCAGCAAGGCAGCACAGCTCTGCCCCTTCCCCCAACGGCTCAGTGTAGTCTTGGAAGTCGTGGGCGGGCAGCGCGCTGAATGTCACCCCCCCCAATGATGATACCCGGAGTGAGCCGCCCCCACCACCCCCCTTCCTCTGCCCCTGGGTGTAGGAAATCTTTGGCCCTCCAGACATGGTTGAACTGCTGTTCCCATCAATACCAGAAAGTAAAGCGAACAACCGGAGTTGATGGGAGATGTGGCTCAGCAACCTCTGGAGGGCCAAAAATTCCCCATACCTGCTGTTGTGCTTGTGGAAACCAAGGCAGCAAAAGTGTAGACAGTTCAAGTGCAGCCCAAGTGAAGTCAAAGGGCCTTGCGCACACTTAACATGCAGGATGGCGGCCCAAGACTGCATCCAGACTAGCACTTTTGTAGCATTTAATTGCATTTCCTTTAATCTCTTGCTCTCAGGTGGAGATGCATTTGGCTTCTGCTATAAGAAATAAGCAGTTCTAGGTGAATGGGTGCAAGTTCACCAGAACTTCTGCTTAAAGAGAAATATTCTGATAATGGCAGATGAGCAGGACAATGGCAAAGAAGGAGGCAGAATGTTTTGATTGTCCAGACCCACCCAAGGAAAGGTAAATATTTTCATATGGAGGAAATCCAGAAATGCAGTCATAAAGAGGAATAAAGAGGATATCACTCAGCCTGTACCACCTTGCTTAAAATAAATAAATGCAGAACTACATATATACTGCTAGTCTAGACACACCTTAGGTGTTCAAATTTTTTAGCAATGCATTAGGTTTTAGGATTACCTTCTGGGGAAGATGTATGGTGAAAAACAAGGCAGAGAGATTATAAATAAGAAAACGAATACATACAGCCAAACATGAATAACTGCCTACTCACTGTGACATTTCTGTAAACACAATCCTAAAAAATGGTTTAAATATTAGGGAGCAGCTTAAATGGTTGCTCCCTAATATGTGTGCCTAGAATTACAGCCTGCATTACCAAAGTCAAATTGCTTTTGTACACATATTTTAAAATGCAAATGTTAAACATACTTGGTACAAGTAGCTTTAGAAACAGAATACCTTCATCAATTATCACCATCATCAATCATCTATGAAGTGCCTAACATTTTCTAAGTGTCGTACACAGATTGAAAAATAAGACGACATGCTTACGATTTAAAAACTATGACACAAATGGGAAAAGGGAAGGGAAGAGAAGAGAAAACAAGCCAATGCAGCAGTTCTTAAAGTTACATTGTTTTAACAACTAGAAGGTATGTTGTTCAACCCGGAGGGCAATTAGACTTGATTACACAAAGTTCATGTAATAAATTTAAAAACAGGCTTTTGGGTTGAGGATATATAAAGTATAAATCAGAACCACTGAAGGCGGTGAAGGTCCTGCGTGAGTGTCTGGAGGCGGTTGGAAGATGGATGGCGGCTAACAGATTGAGGTTGAATCCTGACAAGACAGAAGTACTGTTTTGGGGGGACAGGAGGCGGGCAGGTGTGGAGGATTCCCTGGTCCTGAATGGGGTAACTGTGCCCCTGAAGGACCAGGTGCGCAGCCTGGGAGTCATTTTGGACTCACAGCTGTCCATGGAGGCACAGGTCAAATCTGTGTCCAGGGCGGCTGTTTACCAGCTCCATCTGATACGTAGGCTGAGACCCTATCTGCCTGAGGACTGTCTCGCCAGAGTGGTGCATGCTCTGGTTATCTCCCGCTTGGATTACTGCAATGCGCTCTACGTGGGGCTACCTTTGAAGGTGACTCGGAAACTACAACTAATCCAGAATGCGGCAGCTAGACTGGTGACTGGGGGCGGCCGCCGAGACCATATAACACCGTTCTTGAAAGACCTACATTGGCTCCCAGTACGTTTCCGAGCACAATTCAAAGTGTTGGTGCTGACCTTTAAAGCCCTGAACGGCCTCGGTCCAGTATACCTGAAGGAGCGTCTCCACCCCCATCATTCTGCCCGGACGCTGAGGTCCAGCGCCGAGGGCCTTCTGGCGGTTCCCTCATTGCGAGAAGCAAAGCTACAGGGAACCAGGCAGAGGGCCTTCTCGGTAGTGGCGCTCGCCCTGTGGAACGCCCTTCCAGCAGATGTCAAAGCGATAAACAACTACCTGACATTCAGAAGACATCTTAAGGCAGCCCTGTTCAAGGAAGTTTTTAACGTGTGATATTTTACTGTATTTTTGGTTTTTATGGAAGCCGCCCAGAGTGGCTGGGGAGGCCCAGCCAGATGGGCGGGGTATAAATAATAAATTATTATTATTATTATTATTATTATTATTATTATTATTATTATAAGTCACGAGGCACAAATCATCAGACAAACTCTAGTTTCAGGGGAGAGGGGATTCAATGTTACTCCGAGTCAAATCAATGGATAAAATTAATATCTAATTTCAGTGGGCTAAAATCATCTGGAACTCAACCTTTAGTACTGGGGAGGGGGGGGAATCTCAATACTAACCTTACTTGATTTTAGAACTTTGATCTGCTCTTCATAGACAGTATCTTTGTTTTTTTCCAAAAACCCTTCACACTGGTACTCCACCTGGAAGTACAAAATATCTAATTTTACAAGACAAAAAATGAAAATTCAGAAGGATGAATATACCTAAGCAAAAATACATCCTGCAACCTCAAAATCTAGAAAAAAAATATGTATTAAAAATCACTGTTCTTGCTATTGTGATATTTTACACCTTTAATGAACTTAAAGGCACGGAATGATGATTCTGAGACTTGACTATATCACTTTCCTATGTCTTAACATACACAAAGGCAAACTTCACCAATATATTTCCAACGCACTTTGTGAACAGACCATGCTATATGAAAACAGGCTACAGCTGAATACATCTATCCAGAAACAATTTTGCATGTAATTAACCTGGCGGCCACACTGTGAACAAATTAAAGATCACCATCTGAAGTGTCTTAATTTGTTACTCAGTCACTAAAAGATTGGCTGGCTCAATCTCAAATTTAAAATCCTTCAATGAACTGCTACTAAAAAAAGCCCACAGGACATTTTTAAATACAGCTAGAAATAGTTCATAGGCAGAATCCTGTTAAGCCCATGTAAGAACCACCATTTTTATTTATTTTTAGTTATCTCAGTGTCTGGGGCTGCGGATCATACGGAATTTTTTCCACTGATTACTCCAGAATGGATAAGTGCAAGAACATCACAAGCAAATAGGTTTACCAAATCAGGCAGAACACAGAAACTCTTACCTTATCTGCAAAGTGCTGGATGATAAATGCTTTGTTTGACATACGGGGTTTTTCAAAGAGAACAGACTTGTTCAAGTGAGTATTGTATAATTTCTGGGCCCAACTATTATCTGAACCTTTAGGCATCTAGTGAACGGAGAGATAAAACGAACAGATAGGTTTTAACCATCCTGATTTATTATGAAAAAATGAAACAAGGAAAGCTACTCTACAACTGAAATGGAAAATGTTTTGGCACTTAAAATTCACCTGAATTTGAGCCACTCAAAGAAACAGGATGCAGTTAATGGTTCACAATATTGTTGGCCACAAATGTATGGGACATCAATTTCTAAGAATACTCCTTTAAATACCTCATTTGTATACAGTGGTACCTTGGGTTAAGTACTTAATTCGTTCCGGAGGTCTGTTCTTAACCTGAAACTGTTCTTAACCTGAAGCACCACTTTAGCTAATGGGGCCTCCTGCTGCCGCTGCGCCACCGGAGCACGATTTCTGTTCTCATCCTGAAGCAAAGTTCTTAACCTGAGGTACTATTTCTGGGTTAACGGAGACTGTAACCTGAAGCATATGTAACCTGAAGTGTATGTAACCCGAGGTACCACTGTACTACTTTACATATTCGTAGGAGTTACCCACGCCCAGTCTTGTTTTGGGGATAGGCTCCAATAAAAATAACAAAATAGAAAATAATTAAGCCCCTCAAGAAGTGGCTGAGGCTGGACTGATTCACACACTACATTTCTTATCCATATGAGCAAGGGGACAAAAGCTATGTGGGGGTGGGGAAACTCATTAAATTTAATGCTCCACATGATGTGAAAACTGGACACTGTCCCTGCCCCACAGGGGCTATGCTTGTGCACCTGAAAGAGCTTTCATCCAATCTTCAATATTTACTCACAAATAAGCCCCACTGAGGTGCATGGGGCTTCCTCCTAAGAGAGGGCATTTATAGTCTTGTCATAAGACTCCTTTACACATTGGCATCCTTTGAGTCTAGATGAAAATAATAGTTTCAAACAAATAATGACTTAACATAGGAACATTGACATGGCAGGGATCCTCTCTCTTCCTCCACCTTAAAAGAGCATTCACAGGGTAATATCTAATGTTAGTCCTACTGAGAGCAGATCCACTGAAATAAAATGAACACAACTTAATGGATGCAGCTAACTCAGATTCCTTCCTTTCAGTGGGTCTGCAATGAGTAGGATTTAAGTTGGATATAACCCATGCTTTGCACGCTACACTAAACCAAGGTGTGTGGTACACTGGCTTGACATCATGGTTTGGAGAGAAACAAAGCAGAAGTGCTGTTTCTGGCATGATGCTAAGCCAAGACTTATGGTTTGTTGCTCCCGGTTGAAGGAAAGGAAGAGCAAAACAGGAGTACTCAAACTGTATGAATGTTTTGTTTAAAGTCTATTACACGTTTTGGCAGAGTGTTATGCACTAACACAGTGAACAGAGGAAGCTGGAAACCAACAGAACTTGATGCAACATAAAGGTGAGAGCTGTTGAACTCCTACCTTACACTCTTCATCTAGCAAATCCAAAATACCCAGTTTGGCCTCTATGAGGTTAATGCAGGGCTGATTATCATAGAAATCAATCAAGGTCCACGGAATTTGTTCCCTCATATATTCTTCTTGCTCCAGTTTAAAGACATGCTATAAGAGGAAGGGGAAGCAGTAAATAGAGAAAGTTCATTGTTTTCGTCCCAAAACATTTAACTAAATTGCTCACAAATTAAAACTGAACCCACCATTTACTAAGTACAGATCAAAGTGGACAAATGAATCTGTACAACGTGTTCAAAATTAATATGTCTTTTAGTATGGGGAAAGCAGCAAGAAAATTATAAAATAAGGTAGACAGAATAAGAAGCTTAGAAATAGACAATGCCCCAAGCTTTTATCCTTCTCATCAGTATCATAATCATCACCACCCCCTCACCACGTAATTTGTAAAGCACCTAAAGTTTCCCAAGTATAAAATCTATATAAAACTAAATAACAAACGATAGTGAGGGAACTGTCCTGGCTCTCACTGGACGAAGGGATCGGATTATGTTTCCTGCCAAAAACGTTAATGCTGAAATCAGTACATGACACAAGCAAGGCAAGGGTTGAAGGCACAGCAGCTTGCCAGACATGGCTCTGCAAGGTAAGATGTTGATCCAGCAAATGAGGCTCCCCATACCCAGATTCCTGTTATAAAGAAGTGGTGTGGGCATGACTTCAGCATAGCAAGTTGGATGTTGTTCAACTTGGTTGTGTATTCACTGGTGTTTTATTGTTTATGACTACTGTATGTTTTGCACCATAGGACGCACCGGACAATAGGACGCACTTTGTTTTAGAGGGGGGAGAACAAGAAAAAAAAAATCTCCCCCTCTCTGCCCAGCGCCCCTTCAGTGAAGCGGCAGGAGGCGCTGCACAGAGAGGGGGAGAACTTTCCCGCTCTTGTTTTCCCGCTCTAAAACAAGGTGCCGTTTAAGGTGCGTTCAGGCGGCTACCTTGGAAGCCTGGAGAGCGAGAGGGGTCGGTGTGCACTGACCCCTCTCGCTCTCCAGGCTTCAGGTTCCTTTCGACCTGTTCTTTGGGGCTGGCGGGGGGAAGCCCACCACCAGCCCCAAAGAGCAGGTCAGGGAGCAGCGGAAAGGCGCAGCGGAGAGGCTCCTGCCATAGCCGCACGTCACCTCTCCAGCCGGGAGAGCGGCTATGGCAGGAGCCTCTACAGCCCCGCATCACCTCTCCAGCCGGGAGAGCGCGTGCGGGGCTAAAGAAGCACCCCGCGACCCTCTCCTGGCTGGAGAGGTGACGCACGGCTATAGCAGGAGCCTCTATAGCCGTGCGTCACCTCTCCAGCCGGGAGAGGGTCGCGGGGGGCTGCTTTAGCCCCGCGCGCGCGCTCTCCCAACTGGAGAGGTGACACGGGGCTGTAGAGGTTCCTGCCATAGCCGCGCGTCACCTCTCCAGCCGGGAGAGGGTCGCGGGGCTATGGCGTCTTCGCTCCATAGGACGCACACACATTTCCCCTTCATTTTTGAAGGGAAAAGGTGCGTCCTATAGAGTGAAAAATACGGTACTTTTGTTACATTGCGTTTATTATTATTTTTCATCTTGAAAGGTGCTTTGAGCATGGTTTGAACTATGGAAAGGCGGCATAAAATAAAATGATAGGTGGATATGTAAGCAATGGGCAGGTACAGTTTGCTGTCTTACAGATTGGAGTCCCACCAGCGTATTTGATGAAGTGCAAGGACTGGTCTGCCTCCTTCTCACCCTGACCCATTGGTGGGGGAAATGCTGTATTACCCACCAGTGAACCTACTAATCAGGAGACTCCTGTCTACTGCTTAACAGGCTGCTGACATCCAACTTGCAAGTAATCTGGTTAACCTTATTGGTGTGTCTGTCCAGCTATCCCAAGGAATATTTTGATTAAAATTACTATCTCACTCAAGAAGGACCAAGGTAGGAGAAACAAAACAAAAAGAAGTAGAACTCTAATTAGGGAAAGATAAAATGAAGACTCCACCAGCTGTCACTAGGACCTATCCCAGGAAACTGATGAGTACATGCTCTTAAGAGAAGTTCAGTGCCACACAGAGGATCTAGCTATCAAAAAGGAGCATTAGTGGGTTGAAGCACAGAAAAACTTGCTTTTCACTTACCATATTGAACTGTTGCTGCAGTTTCTCATTGGCATAGTTTATACAGAACTGTTCAAAGCTGTTTATCTCAAAGGTTTCAAACCTGGGGGAAAACCAAAGACAACCACCAGCATAAATTAAAGGAGTAAATGTAAAAAAGATAAAAAAAAATGTCAACATAGTACAAGAGTGGGTTGACGTACACAAACCGCCATACTTCTAAAATACTGATGTTAGCAGCTTGGGCAATAATACCCATACCCAACTTATATTGTTATATTTTGTATTTTTCTTTGGGTTGTTTGGTTTTTTTACTTTTCATTTTGTTACATTTTGTTACATCAAGCTACTCAGGGGAAACTCACCCATAGATGTCCAATACGCCAATAAAAGAATGTTGTTTCATGGTGGAATGAAGAGCTTCGTTCACATGATCGACAATCCAGTTAAACAGACTAGCATATACATGTTTTGCAAGAGCATCCCTGGCATTTATGGCCTGCAGTTTGGAAATTGGTTTGATGTAGGTCTCTGTGGCAGTAGCAAGCTTCCTGTGGCAGAGCCAGTGAGCCATCTGTTCATATTCTACTCCCATGAGATCACAGAAGATGGTGAGGGGTTCATGTTTGGCCTACAAGGACAATAATCTCCTTAGATTTGAAAGTATTATTGACCACTGACAATGCATGCATTAATGCTCCCCAAGCAAGCAGAAACCCTTCTACCATTTTCTAGATTTGCGGTGAGAAGGCTTTAAGAAATATCTCATATTAACTTCAATCCCTGCTTTTAGAGAATGCATAGAAAGGTCGGCTTAAGAGGTTGACAGCATTGGCTTCAGTTTTTGGTGGGCCCTTGGACAAGACATCTTCCCTGGGTCCCCCCTACCTCATAGGGTGTGTCGTTTTAGGTAGTGAAACTTATTTTTTGCACATTGCTTCATTGAGGGGTCTTAAAACTATGTTTTTGGGTGTGATGAATTCAAATCTGCGATTATTTTTACTATTGGACAACATTTAGCTTGGCAAGTCTATGTCTGATGAAGAAGCACACAAACTGTTTTCACAAAACCAAATAATTTTAAATTTACCTTCTGGAAAATGTCAGGGAATGCTAAATAAACAAACAATAGTAATAAAAATACAGTTGTACCTTGGATCCCGAACGCCTTAGTACTTGGATGCTTTGGCTCTCGAATGCTGCAAACCCGGAAGTGAGTGTTCCGGTTTGCGAACGTTCTTTGGAACCCGAATGTCCAATGGGGCTTCTGATTGGCCCAATCAGAATCCACGCTTTGGTTTCCGAATGTTTTGGAAGTCGAACGGACTTCCGGAATGGATTCCATTCGAATTCCAAGGTACAACTGAATATAATATAAGTACAAATACTTGGCAAGCATATTTAATGATTTCTATGCAATTTTGCGCACATTTTACCTATTATCTTGAATTTCCAAGCCATGTTACAACTTTTGAGCACCCCTCATTTTTTTGAATCTGAAAGTTGAAAAATTCAATCCACCCTACTTCCTCAGCAAGATGACCTTCTCACGGGATAAAGTCCAGGGGTCTCATGTCAGGTTCCCAACCATGTGGGGCACTTGAAGCCAGCCCTACAAGTTGATATCATTACAATTGTCCTGGGACCTGCCCACCCTCCTTAACCCTAATCCCACATGTCTATGGACTAAAGGTAAAGGTAAAGGGACTCCTGACCATTAGGTCCAGTCATGACCAACTCTGCGGTTGCGGCACTCATCTCGCTTTACTGGCCAAGGGAGCCGGCGTACAACTTCTGGGTCATGTGGCCAGCATGACTAAGCCGCTTCTGGCAAACCAGAGCAGCGCACGGAAACGGCGTTTACCTTCCTGCCGGAGTGGTACCTATTTATCTACTTGCACTTTGATGTGCTTTCGAACTGCTAGGTTGGCAGGAGCAGGGACCGAGCAACGGGAGCTCACCCCGTTCAAACTGCTGACCTTCTGATCGGCAAGTCCTAGGCTCTGTGGGTTAACCCACAGTGCCACCCGTGTCCCGGTCTATGGACTACCAGAGAGCAAAACAATGTTACTTTTGTACTTAGCTGAGGCCAGCCTTGCACAAAGAAAAGTAAATTTCTGCACAACTTCCTAATGTATGGCAAAATGTTTTCCTTCACAGGCAGTGCTGGTAGACAAAGAACGATTTCATGCAATGCTCTTGCAAACAAGACATATTGACATAGCTCCTTAAAAGATGTGAACTGTGACATTTTATCATGAGCCAGTGTGAAGGAAGATGTAGAAGAAGGTAAAGGCAGTGGGGAAACAGAAATCGGTTGCATTTTTCCAGGTTCGGCACGCTGACCCAAAAACAGGCCAAGAAGATTAGAAATGTTACCGTGTTTACTGCTTTGAACTTATTTGGAACTTACTGGTATTGTACAGCTGTCAGCATCTCGAGATGTGAATGCCACATTGCCCAGGTGAAGAATAGCAGCAAGGATCTGAAATATTCCCATCTGACAGGAATCAACAATACCTATCATATTGGGTGGGAGTGGGGGAGAGAAAAGAAATCAGTATTCCTTTTGCTGAGATTAAAATGCAAATGTCCGATTAAGCCATGTCCAATTAAGCATCTGAACAAGGATGACAAGGACAACGAAAAAGTACTAGCCATTGTGTGGAGAAAATGTCATTCAAACTCAATCCTCAGTGAATATCTGCTGGCATCTCATCAGCAAAAAAGCCTCCCTAAGGAGATTTGTATAGTGAGATATTATCTCCTTTCGCATCAGCTACACATTTAGCGCCAAGATAGGAAACCTGTGGTCCTTCAGATCTCACTGGACCACAGCTCCCATCTGACTGGGCGACTGGCCATGCCATCTGTGCTGGTGGGGTCCAACAACAGATGCTGGGCCACAGGTGACGCAACACTGTTGCAAGTTGTTGTGCAAACTGAAGGTGTTGCAATAACTTCTCAGTTGTTAATTACTCAGAGAACTGCCTTAATTTCTTGCTACACCCATATTATATATCAGAACACCCAGACAGGGTTCAATATATATGAGAATATTACTTTTCTATGTTTACCTTAATTTTTTTAAGGGAATTTTACCACATAAAAAAACCAGCTGCATAAATCTACTAGGTTTTCGAATACCTCAGAAGTCAAATGTTTTGATTTTCGAACGATTTTTGGAAATCGAATGTGCCACACGGCTTCCGTATCGAGTTTTCCATAAGTAAATGCTTCCGGAAATGCATGCTTTGGTTTTCAAACATTTTGGAAGTCAAACGGTCTTCTGGAACGGATTACGTTCGAAAACCGAGGTTCCACTGTACATGTGCATTCCCCAGTTAACACGTAGAGCTCAGAACACTGTCTTACATTTATTAAATGCCTAAATTAAAGACCAGGCCCTGTATGATAAAAAAGATGTTAACTTTTTAAAAAGAAAATGCAACTAAAAGAAGGGTCCCCTGAATATCTTAAGAGCAAGCCAGCATGACAACAGAGAGAAGAGACATTAAAACTCAACACAAAAAGTACAAAACTTGTTTACTCATAACCAGAAATACAATAAGTAAGTCTGAAAGCTAATTAAAATACGAGAGGTTTGGAAAGGAAGATATGACTATCAGGTACTAAAGTAAATACATAAAATTGGCCAAATTGCTCACAGCACTGTGTCTGTCACCTGTCTCTCATTGGCCGGCTTGCTGTGATGCCATTTATGTCACAAATATTTTCACTGTTCATGGTAAACCTGTCAGGAATGTGGACACACAGAATGAAAGAATAGGAAGGGCTGTATGCGCTTCTTAGGAAGAAAGCGGACGAGGTTGCTTTGGGAAACATGGGATTACAGCCCAAGAAACAGAGGACAGGTAGGCCAAGAAATAGGGAGAGGCTGAATTATACAAATGGATTTGAACTAACTAAATCATTGGCTACAGGTCTCTAGTCCAGTGTTTCCCAACCTTGGGCCTCCAGCTGTTTTTGAACTACAATTCCCATCATCCCTGACCACTGGTCTTGCTAGCTAGGGATGATGGGAGTTAAACACACATACTAGAATGAATTCAAGAAAGGATAATCAGAACAAGGATGGGGAATCTGTTGCTCGACCCCCATCATTCTTGACCACTGTCCATGCTGGATGGGGTTTATCGGAGTTGTAGTCCAACAACTTCTCTAGGGCCCAAGGTTCTGCATCCCTGGGTTAGCCCAATGCCTGAAAAAGATTTGTCTCTATTTCTTCTGTTTATTATTAAATACTGTTTTGTGCTCCAATTCTACTCCCACTTACCTGGGTGAAAGCCCCAGTGAATTCTGTGGTGCAAAAACATACAGGGTTGTGCTGGTTATGCTGGAAGCTGCCCTGAACCTTTGTATGAAGAGCTGGGATAATAATCTTTCCAATAAATATGTTGTAAACCACTCTGTGATCTTTGGATGAAGGGTGGTGTACAAATTAGATAGATAGATGATAGATAGATAGATAGATAGATAGATAGATAGATAGATAGATAGACGGACAGATAGACAGACAGATAGACAGACAGATAGACAGACAGATAGACAGACAGACAGACAGAGCCTGCCACAAGCTGGTTCAGCAATTCATGCTTCATAAAGAGGTATTTTAATTACCCAATAAAAAGGAAGAAATGCTCAAACTTACTTAAAATACATCCCCTGTGGCTTCTCAATGCATATCAACTGAAGCATCCAATAGCTTGTATGCCACTGGCATGGTGAAGCACAGCAGTTTGTAAGTGTTCACCTTTTAAAAATTAATGCTGTGGGTAATAATGTACTACTAGGCACAGTAGCCCCCATTTCAAAGTCCTGAAGAAATTTGTGTGCTTCCAGGACTTACCCAACAAAGTGCAAGCCCGCCTGGTGTTCATCATCTCCTTAGCATCATCAATTCCATCAATGACTGGACTGCCTCCTTGCTTTGTATAGTGAAAATAGCTTGCATTTCCTAATATAAACAAGCAAGCAAAAGTTTCTTTACATACAAAGAAGAAATGCATTCCACAAAGATGCTTTAACTCTTAAAAGACTAAAAAAAAACCAGCAAAATGAATAATGCTGTGTTCAAGTAAAACTGATAAGCCAAACTTTTGTTTACCTATTACAGGGATCTATACCCTCCCCCTTTCGTAGGCTGAAGGCAAGATACAAGAGGTGTCTGCTATTGAAAACATCTTTGTTCCAACAGGAATTTCCAGCTGGATAAATAGGTATTTACCAAGAATGTCCATTTGCTAGGATTTTGGTCTTATTTTAAGTGTGCTTCTTGTTTTGTGCTTTTAACTGTTTTTAATTATTTTATATGTAAATCACCTTGAGATTTACCTTAAGATGGTTTAGAAGGCAATTAATAAATCAATGGTAATAACAATGGCAGCAACAACTAAAGTTTTAAAAGGAAATTTAAAGCAATGTTTCAAACAAAGATTTTCTGTTACAGAATAGGGGTTTATTTGTTTTTACCTCACTGTGTTTTAATGTAGCCATAATAAGCAATATAATACTAACTACAACACTATGTGCTCAAATATATCAGCAGCATGTAACACACCCAGAAGGAAATTTCATTCACCTTTATAGATTTGCAATTTAGTGTGCTCTATTTTCAAAAGGCATATTTATAGAAACTTAAGCAATTATTTAAAACCCATTACTAAAAACATAGTAATGCTACTTTGGAACGTATCATGTGAATAATAAAATGGAGCAGATGTGCATTCATACCTAACCGCAAAGTTTTAAATTCAGGTAACGTTGCAGAAGCACAGAGCTGGTAGAAGATATGATAATTTCTCTCTTCTTCTGCCTTTAATAAAATGAAATAAAAGATATCTGTAAACACATAAATACCTTTATACACATATGGCTGATTCCATTTTGTACTTTAATGAAGAACTGAATGGACACTGGAGTAATAGGGAGTAATATATTAATTCAGCAAAATACTTCCCTTATTTCATTTGCTCTGCAAGCCTTCTAAAGGAAAAAGGTCACCAGCTGTCAATTAACATAATGAAGGGAAACTTATAGCCCTCCAGATGTTGTTGGACTACAACTCCCATCATCCCCGATTACTGGCAATGGTGGCTGGGGCCAATGGGATCTGGAATCCAACAACGTCTGGAGGATCACAGGTTCCTTTTCCCTGGATTAACAGGTTCAAACTGCAGGGTTTATCAGCCTCCCATTGTATCCCATATGGAGGAACTGGAGATGATGGAGAAGGGGAGGGAGGGGATGTCACCCTCAGTATTTCTGTACGGAACCCTCCTCCTCCTTCCCCTAGTCCAGGGATGGAGGACCTGCAGCCCTCCATATTTCGTTACACTTCAACCTTCATCAGCCCCAGCAAGATGGGAATTGGGAGTCCAACATCTAGCGTCACAGGTTATCCATCCCTTCCTTAGTCTTTCAGGACAGACACACTGCCTGAACACTCCCTCTACCCCTTGTAGTACAACTGAAGTGGGGGGGATGTTCTTGTTTGTGCTCATTTCCCCTGGCTGCATGAACTGAAGCACAGTTCCTGGTCTGGCAAAATAGTTCAGCTTTCAAGGAGTAAAGTCCTCTCTCTTTCTCAATAACATCGCATTTCTAAGGAACTCATTGTTTCTCCTAAGTATGCTAGATGGACGTGCAGCGATTCTGCATTAAGTAGCTGGACATGACACATTATTGTTCAATATTTCCAAAGCAACCAGTCCTTGCCCTCCATGGATGCTAGGTTATATAAGCATGCCATCATGTATCGACTCACAATGGAACTCCTACATGGACAAGCAAAAACAAGTTTGCGTTCATTTTACCTGAAATACCACTCGTGATTTTTCTAAGAGGTAAGTTCTCATGTTGGCACCAAGGATTCGAAACCTTTTATCGAAACCTATTTCGATGTACTTTCCGAAGCGGCTACTGTTGTCATTCCGTGTGGTTTTGGCATTCCCAATAGACTGTGAGAGGGAAAACAAAAAGTGATTAACAATTTGAGGCTGCAACCTTATACACACTTACCTGGGGGTAAGTCCCACTGAACTCAATGAGGCTTACTTTTGAGTAGACATGCGAAGGATTGCACAGAGTTTTCCTTATTTTGCAAAGGTTTTTTTAAATTTCAAATTTTGTAGAATTTGGGGGAGGGGTTGTTTGTTTATATCAATACAACAAATACAGCAATAACAACAAAAAACCTAACAATAATAAAACCAGAATGAAGGGGGAAAGAAAAGGAAAAGCGGGCGAGGAGGCAGTCAATATTCAGCTTTCCCAGTTAAGAACCTACCTGTAGCATTAGAGAAGGTAGCTGAATTACATTACAAGAAATTACCTGAACCACAAATGAAACCTGATGACTATTAAATATGGATTTTCACTCTGGCTGTGATGTTTAATATAATCATTGGCTACATCACTTAATTAGCTAAAACTTATTTTAATTTAATGGACTAAAAATGTGTGCCGGATTCATCAAGCAGTTCAAAAAACACACCAAGTACTTATGAAAACTGCAGGTTCCACCCTTTTTTCTCAGAAACATACTTCCAAGATAAGTCTGCTTTGACACATGCATGCATTATTTAAAAAGAAATGCTTCTTACTCTAGAACTATTGTTTTTAGCAATATATACATTTAATCAGTACATCATTCCATTAACTGAGTAAACTCATACGATTAAGAAAATTTAATCTAATTATTCCACCCTGTGGAACACCCTTCCATCAGATGTCAAGGAGATGAGTAACTATATAACCTTTAGAAGACAACTGTAGGCAGCCCTGTAAAGGAAAGCCTTTTAATGTGTAATGTTTTAATATATGTTGGAAGCCGTCCAGGGTGGCTGGGGCAGCCTAGCTGGATAGGCAGGATATAATTAATAATAATAATAATAATAATAATAATAATAATAATAATAGTTGTTCAGTCTGCAGCCCTAATTTCGTGAATAATGTCTCCTCTCCTCAAAAATACATTAATAAATGCACACATGTCATTTACAGACACAAGCAGACCTCTTTATGTGGGAAGAAAAATAGCAGTAAATATGAAAGCAATTCATTAAAAAAACATATAGACAGCAGTATGCAAGAAGTCCCTTTTCTTAAGATGAGTTTCCTACATGTATTTCTGTTGCAACTACCTGCATGTTAGTGGCACTCTATGGCACAAATCCACAAACTAATACTACTTTCTAAGCCACTTGCCTTATTCCTGCACCTGTCACAGGGGAGCAGCATATCACAAGAAGCATAATATGACACAAATTGGTTAAATATAAGACTTTTGAAGTAGTGGGGACATCTTTGTAAGGACCATAGCTTAGTGGGAATGCATTTGCTTTGCACACAGAAGCTCCTAAGTTCAGCCTTCCGCCTCCTATCTCTGGATAGGACTGGGAGAGACTTCTGTCTGAAATCCTGGAGAGCTTCTGTGAATCAGTCTAGACCAGAACTTTCCAAACACTTCATGTTGGTGACACACCTTTTAGACATGCATCATTTCGCGACACAGTACGTCAGTTTTACTAGCAAGCCAGAGGTTAAACTAACCCCTTTCCAACCCCAGGAGGAGTCCGGGAAGCATTCAAGCGACACCTACACGCTGCAGCCGACACTCTTAACATGTCGTGACACACAGTTTGGAAAGCTCTGTTCTAGACAGTACTGAGACAAATAAACCAGTGATCTGATGCAGTATAAGTTTCCTATGTTCCTAATGCAGTGGATTACTCGTTCTGTGCCTTGGTACCTGCAACCCTCCAGATGTTGTAGTATTACAAGTCCCATCAGCCCCATCAATGGCCAGAGATGGTGAGAGTTGAAGGCTAACAACAGCAGGAAGGCCACAAGTTCCCCAATCTCTGGCCTAGTAAAAAGGGATGCGATTCTCAGGCTCAAAGCTCTGGGTGTGCTTTTTGCAACATAATCAACATTTCATAGGGTTGAACTGAGAGTAAAGGAGATGAGAACTGGAACTGCAAATCCTACAGAAATTACCTTCAAAATAGTTCTCAGTGGTTTCTTGCATGTTGGAGACAAAATTTAGCAACAGCTCTACAGGTCTACAAACAGCATTTTGAAGTTTCCTAGAACTATCCCCATAAAAATGCTGTATCACGCTACAAGAATGAAAATATATGCCCATTTGTTAGTGCATTTGGTACCGATAAGTGTTCAGTAATATTGTTTGGAAATGTCACACAACACAGCAAACCAGGCAAAATTACCTTATCTCTGAATACTTAAAAAAACTGTGCCAAAGTTGCATTACGGCAGACAGTGTCATCTCCGCTTTTGTTTGTTTCAAGAAATGCTTAAAACAAGGAAAAGGTATATTTTTAAAAATTACCAAGGGAGAAAGGGAACTTCATTCAACGTCAACAATTCCCATGAAATTTGTTTATAATTATGACATTCCTCTAAATTAAATTCCATACCAGACCATATGGAATTAATTTCAGCTTAACTAGCATGATCACGATGCTTGTTGTTAATCACTTAATGCTTTTATTATTTATTGTTTTTCTATCTATACCGTCTTTCTGCCAAGACATCTATAACATGCTTTAGGACATGATTTTAATGTTACATGTCACTTTTGGTATTTTTAAAATAGAAAAGCAATTAAGAACTGCAAATAAAAGTTTAATACAGTACAGTGGAACATTCTATTAAATAGGCTTCTGTCAGGGAACTGCCATCGGAGCCAGAGGGAGAGGGAGGGCTCCAGAGGGGTTCCGCAGAGTGTCCCGGGAGGGAGAGAAGCAGCACATCTTCTGGGGAAGGAAATCAGCGTAGCACCAGTGGAGAAGGGGGGCAGATGGGGGAATCGGCGAGGTGACTCCATGACTCCTCGCCGGGGACCAGCGGGGAGAGCACGGGTCCTCCGCTGCCGACACCCTCCCTGCGCAGAAGGCTTCCGCGCAGGGAGACTAGGCGGAGGCTAGGCGTCAAAGAGCTTCTTTGCTGGAAGAAGTTCAAGAAACGCCCACTGACGGATTCTGCCAGCGGTTGAGACAGCCACGGGTGAGTGGCTGTCCAGACAGAAAGGGTTCACTCAGGCAACCCAGCCAGGTGTGGCGCCGATTTATGCACGAGCAACCCCTAGAACCATTACAGCTTCTTTTTCAGAGGCTTGTGTAACTCCAAAATATTATTATATTGCTGAAAGGCATTGTTTAAGTACCTCCCTAAAATGTATTTGTCCAGCTCCAGGGCTATTCAGAGGATATTCACCCTGCAAGATTTGTATGTATTATGAGATTAGGACTAAGGGTCATACACTAAGAAGTAAGGCTTGAGTGCCAGGGACAGGGACATCCCATATTAAAATAAAACAAATAAAATATGGAGTGGGAGTTGGGGCGATGCGTAAGCTTCAAACCCACTCCTTATTTCACAGCACATGCAAATTCTGGTAAATGATAACTATATGAGCAGACATTCATTCTCTGAAGTTCGGATTAGAAAGAATTAGTCACTCACTGTGTTACCCGCTCCTCTCACTTTTCAGAAGGATGCAAATCAACAAGAAAAAGGGGAGCACCCAAAGGTGATGTTCAGCTTTTAAGAAATACTATTCGGTGAAGTGAATATTGCCTGAAATATTTTTATCATTTTTATCATTTCCTTTTCTTCCAGCTAAAGGCCAACAGTTCGACCCGCCATATTTCAAGGCTAGGGTGGGGTTATTATCTTCCATTTGTAATAAAACTACCTTGACAACCAACATTTCCCTGCAAACCACGGGCTTCACTTTGGCAAAGGCAAATCAACTATCAAAAGAACCCTCCATTAGACTTAAAGTAACCATGTTCCTGGTCTTACCTCCATTATAGGATTGGAAGCCAATACTCTCTCTTCGACATTAGCTTCACTTGCAGACCCGCTTACAGTGGCAAAATATCTCATAGCATATTTAGCAGAGACTGTTTTTCCAGCTCCAGATTCTCCACTTACAATAATTGACTGGTTCCGTTCATCTCTGAAATGGAAACAAATCAGTTTCAGTTGTATTAATGTTCGTCCATCTTGACTCGGACGTGCATATTGTGTTTGGGACAACGTGCAAAGAAGACACAATCTAAGAAAGTAGAAGCCTGAAAATCATATAAATGTTACTTCAAAGGAGAAGAGCTTGTTTACATACATACATACATACATACATACATACATACATACAAACAAACGTATGTACAGGTGTGTTTCATATGGAACTTGGAATAGCAATATTTTGCATTCAAAAGTTCATTATACAAAGCATCAAAACATTTCACCAAAGATAGCAAATCAGTAACTCAGTTGTATGAATCTATAAGAAATGCAGGTGTGGTGCTTTTTTCCTATTCAAGACATAAGACTATGCAAGAAAGAATACTTTTGTATTCTAATCTTTGAACAAAATATGTATTTCAACATAAAAACAAAAAGCTGCATTCTAACTGCCCTCAATATCCTAGATATCAGGGGTTCTCAAACTCCCCGGGGTCCACTTGAAGAGGGCTGAAAATTACTGAGGACCACTGGTCATAAAATGACTGTCAAAGAATGGCAACAGATGGAGGCAGAGTTTGGCATAATCAGTTGGCAAACACTGACATCGCCTTTGGAAATTGCTTCTTTATCCTCTCCCTCAGCTCATCATGCCCCTTTTGACGCCATCTTTCTCTTTCTCTTTACATTCCCTCACACTTGGCTGTACACTCTGACCATTTCCTTTCTTTCCTTCTCTCTTTTCCCTCTCCTCCTCTTCAACTTAGCATGCAACATCCTTGCTTCCACTTCCATGTAGACAGAAGACTCCATGGCATTTGAGGCTGGCATAGCCCAGTCAGTAGATCATGAGATTCCAGATCTCGGGGTTGTGGGTTCGAACCCCACATTGGGCAAAAAAATTCCTGCATTGCAAGGGGGTGGAGTAGATGACCCTTGTGCAGTGTTCAAAACTCCCACTGTTCTAGGTGCATTTTGTGACCAGTAATTTCATTAGCGCGAGCAGTTTCTGAGCTCTGGGCGCAGTACTGCGCATAAGTTTTCAAATTAAAACTGCAAAGTGGAAGGAGAGGAGGACCTTTTTCTGCTTCCCCACTTCCAGCTACTCTCTGAAGACTGGAAAAGAGACTCTCTTAAGAATATATGGGGGATGGGCAGGTGAAGGACTAGACCATGTGAAAAATGAACATAATATTTTAGCTGCAGGTCATTCATTTTCAGCTCTGTATACTTGTTATAAAAAGCGTGCTTAGACATTCTGTTGTTGCACCCATAACCTAGGTTTAAGGCGCTATTTAGCTCCTAGCTTTCATATCTCAGTTTTTAACACTGCCCTTGTGGTCCCTTTCAAGTCTTCAATTCTGTTATTCCATGGGTGAGGGATGGAATGCAGTGCGGAAGCCCATCTGAAAGGGAACCAAGGGCTATTAACTCACAGTCTGAGAAATGCTGCACCAGATGGGTTTTTTCCTTCTCATTCTGATTACTATTAAGCAACTAAAATCGGAGAATTGGAAGAGACCCCAAGGGTGATCTAGTTCAACCCCCTACAATACAGGAATCTCAACACGTGGTCTGCCTCCCGTCCAATTTGAAACCATACCAGATGTAAAACTGTGCTAGCAGTTTAACTGCTGCACCACTAGGAGGGGCCAATGGGAGAGTCTCCCACATGTAGAAATAATCCACGCAACTGTTCTTTCCAGTGTGACAATTAGAAATATGCACTGGCAAGCCAGGATCAATGGGAGAAACCAAACAACACCTTGACTTGATGATACTTTTTTCCCAGCTGCAGAGACTGCCACCACAAAAATTCTGTCTCCCCTCCATCATGGAAAGAAGGAAGTGAAGGGATGAGCTTTAGGAAGTCCCTGATCTGACTCAAGAATCTTTGTTGTTGTTTAGTAGTGTCCAACTCTTCGTGACCCCATGGACCAGAGCACGTCAGGCACTTCTGTCTTCCACTGCCTCCTGCAGTTTGGTCAAACTCATGCTGGTAGCTTCAAGAACACTATCCAACCATCTCATCATCTGTCGTCCCCTTCTCCTTCTGCCCTCCATCTTTCCCAACATCAGGGTCTTTTTCAGTGAGTCTTCTCTTCTCATGGGGTGGCCAAAGTATTGGAGCCTCAGCTTCACAATCTGTCCTTCCAGTGAGCACTCAGGGCTGATTTCCTTAAGAATGGATAGGTTTGATCTTCTTGCAGCCCATGGGACTCTCAAGAGTCTCCTCCAGCACCATAATTCAAAAGCATAAATGCTTCGGCAATTAGCCTTCTTTATGGTCCAGCTCTCACTTCCATACATCACTACTGGGAAAATGATAGCTTTTACTATACGGACCTTTGTTGGCAAGGTGATGTCTCTGCTTTTTAAGATGCTGTCTAGGTTTGTCATTGCTTTTCTCCCAAGAAGCAGGCGTCTTTTAATTTCATGACTGCTGTCACCATCTGCAGTGATCATGGAGACCAAGAAAGTAAAATCTCTCACTGCCTCCATTTCTTCCCCTTCTATTTGCCAGGAGGTGATGGGCCCAGTGGCCATGATCTTAGTTTTTTTGATGTTGAGCTGAACGTTTTCCCCTCAGCTTTTGTCAAGGGCAGATATTTAAACATCCCCAGTAATGACAGACATTGTGAATGTTCTTTGAATGTGCCGGACACTGTAGAACCTATCATTTTCTACTGTCTATTGTACAACCAGCTACGCAGACCCGTGCTATCCCATTTTTTGGGTCGTCTAACATCATGGCACAATGAAAATATCAGATTTTATCTGTCTGACATTAACCCCGAAGTAACTGTAAGGGTGGCTGAGTTTTTGTCAAGAGTATCTCTTAAAGTGGTGAATGGCACTATTGAGCGGGCGGAAATCCCAATGAAAATCCTCATCATTATATATTTTACATGGCTGTTTATTTGTATATATTTTAAATTTTTATATGTGGATGTTTTATGATGGCCTATACTTGCAATGCCTAATAATGGCTTGGCAAAGTAAGATGCAACCATCAGAAAGGAAGTTGGCATGGCCATTCAGGACTTACTGCATGCCAAAGACAAATCTAGCTGCACCCCAGTACCTGTTTCTATGGAGGCCAGGAAAGCTGAATGACACAACAATGTGATGTTGACTTGGTGACGGAGAGACCTCAGCGAAATATGGCAAGTATTTTTACAAGTTAGTTTTCCATGAGGTGTAAACGGCTCCTTCTCTCCTGCAAGTCTTCAACAAGCAGGAGGAAGAGAAAATGCACAATATATGTTGAAATGCAGGCTTAAGAGATTGGGGTTTCAGAAGGAAGGTTTGTAAAGACATCCACTTCATGTTCAAGCCTGAGATCAGCTCTCGCAGAAGGTGTGAAACCAGCTCTAGCTTTTCCCATATTAATACACTGCATGCAATCTCAAGTTAAACATGCCAGGGCAGATTTGTTGAAAAAATAATAATAATGCAGATGTAGGGGCAACTAGTTATAATAGGCTCTGGGGAAACACACAATTGCTCCATGTTTAAAAGGGGAAGAGTGAAAAGGGAAGGAGAACATAAACAAGACAAGGATTAAACCCAATACAAAACCTTATTAGAATACACAGTGCTTACAATCAGTACATAGTTTTTAACAGGCTGGGACCTTGGAAAGTCTAGTATACCAAGATGGTTCTTCCTCTAGGTTAAATAAAAGACAATTTCCTAAAAAGTCATTTTGATAAGGATTTATGTACAGTGGTGCCCCGCAAGACGAATGCCTTGCAAGACGGAAAACCCGCTAGACGAAAGGGTTTTCCGTTTTTGAGCTGCTTCGCAAAACGATTTTCCCTATGGGCTTGCTTTGCAAGACGAAAACGTCTTGCAAGTGTTCCGATTTTTTTCTGCTCCCCCCCCCTTTTTCTAATCCGCTAAGCCGCTTGTGATGGCCTGGGATTCCGATTCGGAGGATGAAACAGAGGAATCCCAGCCTGCACAGGAGTCCCCGCCTCCAGGGCCGGCTGAACTGGGGCAAGGCCTAGATGCTGAAGAGCCTGCACCTGTGGCAGTGCATCAGGAGCTGGCCCCAGGTGAAGCCCTTCTGGCCCCAGAGAGGCTTGACGACTCAGTGGCCACAGGTGAGCCTCCTCCAGGGCCCAGTAACCCTTCGGCCTCTCCTGATCTGCAGAGGCTTAGAGCAGAGAGGCGAAGGGAACTGGTTGCCCCCAGGAGGAGTGCTCGCCTTAAGGCCAGAGGAGGCGGGGCTCCTGGGGGCCGGGACCGCCCCTGGCCTTAGAAGAGGATAAAAGCCCAGTCAGCCCGGCCCCAGGTTGCGGGAGCAACGTCGTTGTTGGCTTTGGACCTTCCTGTGTTCCTGATCCCTGCTCGGCCTCCTGTTCCTGACTATCCGGTACTCCTGTTCCCTGCTCGGCTTCCTGTTCCTGACTATCCGGTACTCCTGTTCCCTGCTCGGCCTCCTGTTCCCGACCATCCGGTGTTCCTGCTCCCTGCACAGCCTCTTGTTCCAGCGTTCCTGTTCCCCGCCCGGCTCTCTGCCTCGGACCTCGCCCCTCTTCGTGTGGACTCTGTTACACCCAAGGTACCTTACCCCCGGGACCAGCACAGTTTGCTCCCGCCACACCCGCACTCCCCCTTCGTAGGGGTGCGTTCGGGAAGAGCCAGAGGCCATGGCTGAACAGGCGGCTGCACTGGTGGCTTTGGCCCAGGAGAACCAGGCCTTGACTCACACCGTGCAGCAGCTCAGCGACGCGGTTGTGGCACTTCAGAAACGCTTGGAAGCCCTACCGGCTCCTGGGGCCGATGCCCCGGCTCCGGGCAAGTACCCAGTGGCTTTGCCTGAGAAATTTGATGGAGCCCCGGCCAGCTTTCCCATGTTCCTGGCCCAGGCCAAGCTGTATATTCAGGGGCGAGCCCGGAACTTTCCTGACGACCGCACCAAGGTGCACTTTTTGATTAGTTTGTTAAAGGACTAGGCGGCCAAGTGGGCGTTGCCGCTACTCAGGCAAGACTCCCCCTTGCTGGCAGACTATACGGGGTTTTGCAATCGTTTGGAGGCCGCGTTCGGCAACCCCCAGAAAGAGAGTCAAGCCAACCGGGCGATTCGGCGTTTGAAACAGGGCAAGTCCACGGTGGCCACATATACCACGGAGTTTCGGCTGTTGGCACAGGACTTGACCTGGAATGACTCGGCACTGCGGGACCAGTATCTCGAAGGGCTTTCGGACGAGGTACTGGACCAGTTGGCCACAATGGAACGCCCCACCACGCTGGACACTCTCATTCAACGGAGTCTACAAATAGACGACCGGTTGGAGGATCGTCGTCAGGCCCGGGGTCGCCGACACTTCCAGTTCACGGCACCAGCTTTTTCCGGCAGCCCCACGGTCACAACTGATTTAACGGAGGAGCCTATGCAGCTCGGGGCAGTGCGGCCACGCCTTTCCCCCGCAGAGAAGGCGCGGCGTCGGGAGGGAAATCTCTGTCTTTACTGTGGCGGAAGTGGACACTTCGCTCGGTCCTGCCCTGAGAAACGCCAGCCGCAGGGAAACCGCCAACCCCAGTAGCTGATGGCCCTAGCTACCGGGGGTCCCAAACCGTACAGAATGGGCCCGCACCAATGGACTTGCAACATCTTATGGTTTCGGTACGTTTATACCCTCCAGGTGGGCCCTGGATCCTCACCCATGCTTTGGTAGATTCAGGGGCAACCCGCTCCTATATGGACGCTTCTTTTGTCGCCCATCATCAGGTGCCACTTCGGAACAAACCAGTACCGGTCCAGGTGGAAGCGATTGACGGACGACTTCTGCGTTCAGGTGTCGTTACTCAGGAGACCCAGCCCCTGGTCCTGTGTCTCCAGCAGCACCAGGAGTTGCGAACTTTGGACATTGCCTCTATGCCCCGCTTCCCCCTGGTGCTCGGGATGGACTGGCTGGAAGCCCACAACGTTCAGATTGACTGGGTCAAACGGACGGTGCACTTCCCAGACCCATGTTCCCATGCTCAATCCGGAACGCTGGCGGCCGCGCCCTCAGAGGAGGCAGCACCCACGCTCCCAGCCGTGTACCAGGACTACCAGGACGTGTTCGAGGAACGGGGGGCAGACCAGCTGCCGCAGCATCGGCCTTTTGACTGCGGCATAGACCTCCAACCTGGAGCGCCTTTACCAGTGAGTCGCTTATATTCCCTAACAGAGCCAGAGCGCGAGGCTTTGCAGGACTTCTTGCGCAAGAACCTGGAGCGTGGGTTCATTAGGCCTTCCACCTCGCCTACCGCGGCACCAGTGCTTTTCGTTAAGAAGAAATGTGGGGAACTCCGCCCTTGCCATGATTACCGAGCCCTGAACAAAATTACCGTCCCAGACCGGTACCCCTTGCCCCTTATCTCGGAGCTGCTGGAGCGGGTGCAAGGGGCACAGGTGTTCACCAAGCTGGACCTCCGGGGGGCCTACAACTTGATTCGGATCCGAGCCGGGGATGAGTGGAAGACAGCGTTTGGCACCCGGTACGGGCAGTTCGAATATTTGGTTATGCCTTTCGGTTTGTGCAACGCGCCTGCTGTGTTTCAACGCTACATCAACCACGTGTTTCAGGACTTGTTAGACAAGTACGTGGTGGTGTATTTGGATGACATACTGATTTACTCCCGTGACCCGGCTCGCCATGAGGAACATGTCCGGACCGTGCTGCAGCGCTTGCGTGAGCACCGTTTGTACGCAAAGCTCAGCAAGTGCGAGTTCCATCAGCGGACTGTGGACTTCCTTGGTCACCGGCTCTCTCCAGATGGGGTGCAAATGGACCCGGGGAAGGTGACAGCGGTTCAAGAATGGGCGGCACCCCGGAACCGCAAGGACCTACAGCGTTTCCTGGGGTTCGCCAATTACTACCGGACCTTCATCGCTGATTATGCTCATCGCACCACCCCGTTGACCCGGCTACTGCGCCCAAAGACGCCGTTTTCCTGGGACAAGGAGGCAGAGGAGGCGTTTCAGGGGTTGAAGGCCTGTTTCCAGAGGGCACCAATCTTACAACATCCTGACCCCTCTCGACCCTTTGTGGTGGAGACCGACGCTTCCAGTACGGCTCTCGGTGCCGTCTTGTCTCAACAGATTGGTCCTGAAGCGCCACTCTTACCCTGTGCCTTCTATTCCCGCCAGCTCCTACCAGCGGAGCGTAACTATACTGTGTGGGAGCGGGAACTATTGGCCATCAAGGTAGCCTTTGAGGTCTGGCGCCACCATCTTGAGGGGGCACGACATCCGGTGGAGGTGAGAACCGACCACCGGAACCTGGAGTACCTCCAGACCACCCGCAAGCTGAACCAAAGACAGATCCGGTGGGCGTTGTTCTTTTCCCGGTTCCAGTTCCGGATCCGCTACATCCCTAGCTCTCAGAATCAGAAGGCGGATGCCCTGTCCCGGAAACCTGAAGACAACACAGACACGGTACAGCAAGCAGACCCCGTTCCAGGCCAGTTATGGTTATCATCCACGGCTGTTTCCAGAGGTGCTGCCGACATCCACGGTCCCGGCGGTGACGGAGTGGCTTCAAGAGCTCCAGTCCCAGCAACAGCTTTTGGTGGAGCAACTGCACCAGGCCAAGGAAGCGTACAAGGCCCAGGCCGACCGCCACCGCCAGGTGGGGCCGGAACTTCGCGTCGGTGACCTGGTTTGGCTCTCCACTCGCCACCTCCACCCCTCTCGACCTTCGCGGAAGTTGGACGCCCGCTTCACCGGCCCGTTCCCTATCGTAGACCAAGTCTCTCCTGTGGCATTTCGTCTCCGGTTACCCGCAACCCTGAAGGTTCACCCGGTCTTCCACAGGTCCCTTTTGAGTCCGGTGGCCCCACCCGACGAGTTCCATCCGAACCGTCCCCGACCGCAGCCAGTGTTGGTTCGGGGAGAGCCTGAATACGAGGTGGAACGCATCCTGGACTCCCGATACCGCAGGGGAAAGCTGCAGTATCTCATTGACTGGAAGGGGTACGGACCGGAGGACCGTTCCTGGGAACCAGCAGCCAACGTCCACGCACCTGCCTGCCTCCGAGAGTTCCATGCGACGTACCCCGGCAAGCCGGGTCCGGACCCTCGGTTGAGGGGGGGGCCTGGGAGGGGGGATGGTGTGATGGCCTGGGATTCCGATTCGGAGGATGAAACAGAGGAATCCCAGCCTGCACAGGAGTCCCCGCCTCCAGGGCCGGCTGAACTGGGGCAAGGCCTAGATGCTGAAGAGCCTGCACCTGTGGCAGTGCATCAGGAGCTGGCCCCAGGTGAAGCCCTTCTGGCCCCAGAGAGGCTTGACGACTCAGTGGCCACAGGTGAGCCTCCTCCAGGGCCCAGTAACCCTTCGGCCTCTCCTGATCTGCAGAGGCTTAGAGCAGAGAGGCGAAGGGAACTGGTTGCCCCCAGGAGGAGTGCTCGCCTTAAGGCCAGAGGAGGCGGGGCTCCTGGGGGCCGGGACCGCCCCTGGCCTTAGAAGAGGATAAAAGCCCAGTCAGCCCGGCCCCAGGTTGCGGGAGCAACGTCGTTGTTGGCTTTGGACCTTCCTGTGTTCCTGATCCCTGCTCGGCCTCCTGTTCCTGACTATCCGGTACTCCTGTTCCCTGCTCGGCTTCCTGTTCCTGACTATCCGGTACTCCTGTTCCCTGCTCGGCCTCCTGTTCCCGACCATCCGGTGTTCCTGCTCCCTGCACAGCCTCTTGTTCCAGCGTTCCTGTTCCCCGCCCGGCTCTCTGCCTCGGACCTCGCCCCTCTTCGTGTGGACTCTGTTACACCCAAGGTACCTTACCCCCGGGACCAGCACACCGCTAATAGGGTTGCTTCGCAAGACGAAAAAACCGCTAGACGAAGAGACTCGCGGAACGGATTAATTTCGTCTTGCGAGGCACCACTGTATTACTAATGGAAACATTTGAGAGGCACTCTGTAGTCCCTTCAAAGCACATTAGCACTCTTTACTAACATCAGTATAGGCCCCCACCCCACCTACACACACACACACACACACACACACACACACACACACTTTCTCTCACCAGGGCTATGCAGAATACACTATTAAATTCCCTGTATGCAGCCTATTATAACACCCTCTGGCAAGTACCTGGCACAGACAGCCTCTATATAAGCAGAATCAGCTGGTGCTGTCTATTCCGCAGTGAATCTCTATGCTAGACAGGAGTTCATTGTGCATTTTCGTAGCTTGAACTTGAACTTTCCCCCCAGTCCAGGCTTAGAAGGCTTCATGCCACCAGACTTATGTGTCATTTTTATTCAGAAAGCTAGTTTTCGTGATATGAAACACGATTCTACAATCCAGGGCAATTTAATTATATTTATATTTAGGATATAATGTCACATAGATTCTAATAATCACTTATCAGAGCAAAGACTATACAGTGGTACCTTGGTTTACTAACTTAATCCGTTCCAGAAATCCGTTCTTAAACCAAAGCATTCTTAAACCAAGGTGTGCTTTCCAGTAGCAGTGGGGGACTCAATTTACAAATGGAACACACTCAACAGGAAGCAAAACATGTTCTTATTCCAAGGCAAAGTTCACAAACCAAAATACCTACTTCTGGGTTTGCAGCATTCTTAATCCAAGTTGTTCATAAACTAAGCTGTTCTTAAATCAAGGTACCACTGTAATTGTAGGTGATTATTTTTGGAATTGATTCATGAGTAAAACTGCACCTCTCAGTATCTAAGGTTATAGAATACCTGTAGTCTTAGCCATAGATAGTTTGCCAAGCTTGGTGGCATGAATCCTGAGCCCAGCAGCAATCTAGACGAGTCAAAGGTTGCATAGACACCAGATAAGGAGGTGGACCAGTTTCTGCTGGAGATCAGGAGACTTCACTGCTGTCTTCTCCTGAGCTTGAGGGACCCAATGGCTTTTACAGTACCTCCCCTTAGGTACAGCAGCACAGGATTGATCCTATGGTGCAGAGGAGGAGAGCCTTCAGATCAGAGGGCTGCCCTTTTAAGAAGCTAAGTTCTCCAAAAGGAGGTGGAGCCTGTGGGAGATAGCCTTGGTGGGCAGAGATCCAGTTTGCTTTCAACCTCTGTCCAGCGAAGGTAGGCCAGGAGTTACAGAACCACGGATAGCTGCGAATGAGCTACTGATGGAAGGGGTGTTCAGCACAATGGGAAGCACGCAGCGATAGTCCAGCATCAAAACCTGTGGGAACTGGAGGCAAGACTAGACAAGACATCAATCGTGCAACTAGCAACTGGATGGACAGCAATCTTATTTTATTGCAGGCAAGGAAATGGATAAAAACTGGTAGATATGCAAAATCTAGTGACAGGTTTTTACAAAGGCAACTGCACTGCTCTTTAAAGAAGTCTGTACTGCTGTTCAAGCCCTTTCAAGTCACAATTGTCTTGAGACATCCAGTATTTCCAAATCCTTCCTTGTCGCTTTTAAAATTAGGAAGAAGAGAAAGGCTAGGAACTGAAGACAAATGATGTGGTAACACTGATGAAACCAAGCAGTTTGGAGGCTGGTCAGTGCCTGAGTGTGAAACCCTAGTGTGGTGCAATGGTGATAGTGCCAGACTAGGCTCAGGGAGACCTACGTTCAAATCTCCACTCAATTACAAAACTTGGGAGAGCCTACTGGATCACACCAATGGCCCACCTAGTTCAGCATCCTGTTCTTACAGTGGATTCAAGAGCGCTATCCCCTTTTGCCATTTCCAGCAACTGATAATTCAGAAGCATTACTGCCTTTGACCATGGAAGCAGGGCATAAGGATGCCTAGGACCCATTGATAGCTTTATCCTCCATGAATTGTCTAATCCTCTTTTAAATATTAATATTAATCTGTAACACACCCTGGGACCTTAAGATGAAAGGCAGGTAATAAATTGCAATAATAATAATAATAATATGGAGGAGGTCATCACTGCCTTGTTGGTGGCCATCACTGTCTCCTGTGGGATCAAATTCCATAGTTTATGCTTTAACTATGATAACCCTTGTAAAGGTAAAGGGACCATTAGGTCCAGTCGTGACTGACTCTGGGGTTGTGGCGCTCATCTCGCTTTATTGGCCGAGGGAGCCGGCGTACAGCATGACCAAGCCACTTCTGGCGAACCAGAGCAGCGCACGGAAACGCCGTTTACCTTCCCGCCAGAGCAGTACATATTTATCTACTTGCACTTTGACGTGCTTTCGAACTGCTAGGTGGGCAGGATGACCCTTGGGCCAGTCACCATCTCTTAGCCTAAGCTACCTCAGAAAGTTACTGCAAGAATGAAACAGGCGAGAGTTTAAGCGTGTGTTCATTTTTAGCTCCTTGGAAAGAAGTGGGTTAAAAAATGTAATGAACAAGCAAATTATATGCCTACTATCTTGAAGGAAGACAGGATGTACTATTTTCTAATCTGTTATTTGCACTTATCATTCCACTCCTGTCATCTTGCTTTTCTTCTGGTGTTTTTAACGAACATTCTGCAAACAAAAAAAGTCTGAACTTGCACTTTATTATCTTGCTTTGTCTTCCAGTCCACTGCCTCTAGAACATAATTCTTATAAAGTACTTTCAGGATCTTGTCAATTACTTTCTTCATAAAATTGACCATTAAGATCCTTAATTGATCCTAAGCCACATCTTTGCACGTCGTTACACAGCAAGAAGAAAGCTTTCCCTTTTGCACTGGCCTGTGCAATAAATTGTGGTCCAAATAGGATAATTAAGTTGTACTCTTCCTTTCAGAGATGTGGGGAGGATGCATTAGCTATCAGGTGTCATAAGATTGATAGATGCAAAAGCACTCAGTAAGCATTATGATTAGCCAGGTTAATTTTGAGATATTGGGTTATTACTGCTTCTAACATGGAGGCAGAGCGTTGCCATCACGGCTAGGAACCACTGATAGACATGTCTTCAATGAATTTGTCTAATCCTCTTTTAAATATTAATATTAATGTTGTGTTTTAATGGTTACAACCACCATTTCAATTAATTCAAAAAGTATTTGCAAGGCAAACTGGCCAGAGCTGATCAGCAGTTTCCTAGAACATACACCACCAATAAAGTTCACTTATACAAAACTGCCATGTACAGCTTGTCTAGGAAAGGAGCTGCAAAATTGATTTCTCTACAGAACAATGAATTATGTATGTCACCTATGCTCTACATCATTGGTAGCAATAAAGAAAGTATTTTGTAGGGTCATACGCTAATGGTATTATACATGAGCTTGAATTAAGTATGTCCATAGTAGAACTCCTAGAAGCAGCTATGAATAAATTTCTGAATTTCCATGCATTTGGCATAATGTGATAATTATTTTTAATGGCCAGAAGTAGTATGAATGAGAGACTTGCACCACAAATCATACTGTATTTCAAATAACCTAAAGAATTGTGATAATAGCACAAAAAGTAATTTGGTTAATCTTTTTAGAAAGTGCTTAATAGTATTAGCAAAAAAATAAATTTAAAGAACCCCAAAGCACCTCCAATCTAGAAGTGATATATAAAAATGAATGTCCTAACTAAGGTACGATCTGGTACTTGCATGTATTTTTTTCTTTTTATCTATTGGATGGTGTATACAAAAGACTTTTAAAAGAAATTTCTGTGCAGTTTTTGTAAAGGCCATTAGTATTTAATAAGCTAAAAAGATATTAAAGCTCACAGTTAAACACCACTGATTAAGACATGATAGCTCACACAATTCAAGGTATGGAAAGCATGGAAATCTAAAAACTTGGGACTAACTTGCCTCTGCGTATTTTAACATTACCTAGTGGGAACCAGAAAAGGGCTAACTCTGATCAGGCTGATCAAGTGCATTGTTACAGTATGGTTTTGTAATGAGTATGGGTTGCTCGTGCGTAAGTTGCCGTCTCTCCTGGCTATGTTGCCTGGTTAAACCTTTCTGTCTGGACAGTCCTTCACTTCGTGGCTGCCTCAGTCGCTGGCAGAATCCGTCAGTGTGCGTTTCTTAAACCTTTTCCAACATAAAAGTTGGTTGACGCCAAGTCTCCTCCTACTCTCCCTGCGCGGAAGTCTTCTGCGCAGGGAGGGCGTGGGTAGCGGAAGACCCGTGCTCTCCCCAATGGTGTCCGGTGAAGAGTCCTGGAGCCCTTCCGCCGATTCCCCCATCTGCCCCCCTTTATTCCTGGTGTTGCGCTGATTTGCTTCCCCATCTGTTGAGCTGCCTCTCTCCCTGCTGGGCCCTTCTCCAGCATCATTTGAGAGCCCTCCCTCCGCCTCTAGCTCCGATGTCAGTTCCCTGACAGGTTTTAATCACAGAATTTGAAGATATCTAGTCTCTTCCCCTGTTGATACCATTAGGAAATTTCTCCTAGCATTTATCCAAAATCTGCTTCCCTTAAAGTCTGCTCCATCTTCTGTGTGACCACTGTTCAGATATTCAGAGTCAACTATCATGCCTGCCCTTAACCTTATCTTCTGCACAACTGTACAACTGTGCAATACTTTATAGTGGAGAATGCAAAAAATATTGCTGAGCAATAGCTGGGCTGGTGCTGGTGATATACGGCCTCAATTAGAGAACTTATTCACCCAATCTAAGTTTTTTTAAAAGCCTTTCCATTGGTGACATTTCCATTTAAAGAATGAATGATGTTTTAAAGCACACAAAAATTCTGAACCCGTCCCCCTCCAAAAAAAACCAAAACACCCAGCAGCAGCTAGCACCCCTCATCCAAAAGGGGTAGTTCACCCATCTGACACACCCAGCTTCATCCACTCAACATTTCCCCAGGTGATCTTTTTTTCTTCAAGATGCAACAATTTAGAGAGCAGTTCTCTTACACAACCCACTGAAATGAAGGGGGAGCCATGCAAGACCACATTTGTCCCCAGCGTTTCAATGGAGACTGCACAGGAGAAGTTCCCACTGGATTGGGGCTTTAGAATAATTTAAGGGTGCATCAAACTTGGACCACTAACCCTAAACACGGCACATGCTACTTAGCATAAGTGGGGTTTACTTCATTAGTAACGGGTTTATAAAAACATGTCCTAATTTTAAGCCCACTCCTCCGGAAAAACTGCTGACCGCAAAGACTGATAACATCTGGAGCAACGAGCCAGAGCTGCTTCTGAATCAAACCTGTCAAGGATTTAGTGGCGCCCCTTCCAACACGAAGGACTGAAGCTCCTTAGGGCTATTAATCAATCATGGCTTAAATGCAGCAGATGCTTGATAAAAGCTCTAAGCCAGCCTCCCACAGCCTGGTGCCCTCCACATGTTGTGGACTGCAACTGACTTCAGCCCCAGCAAGCATGGACAATGGTCAGGGATGATGGGCGTTGCTTAGTACACAATATCTGGACAGTGCTACACTGGGGAAAGGCTGCGCTAAGAGAGATTTTATGGAACCGTATGCATTTTCATTTGGCAGAGTATCGTTTCTCCCTCTCCCACATTCTACTCACGGACACAGCTGAAATGTGCAGAATGAACAACCGATAATGTACAAACACTTTCTACAAAGCTAAGCACACATGCAAATGGAAATAATCAGTATCTGCAAAATCATGACAGATTGCATCCCGGACAAAAAAAAAATGAGCCAGCAAGATGAAAGTTACTCCCTGAGGATTATTTCGTTGAGGTCACTGTTGCTAATTCTCAGTGAACAGCTTCCAGCGGGGGCACCTCATATGAACTTCAGGATCCAATGCTAACCACATTTGACCTCAGTCTATGTGGAAAGCAACTGGCTATGAGGGGTCTGCATAGCGTCTCTGCTACAAAATCAGACAGAAAGCAAACTCGGAAGTCCTAGCCTAGTGCAAATTGTATAGATGGTTGTGAATTCATTTAATTTTCTCTTCATTCTGAAGCTTAGGCACAATTCCCAGCTAAAAGTGGCTTTCCATGTCCAGCTGCTATAACTTTTTGCCCTCGGTAGAAGGAATGTGTGAAAATTGTCAAATTCAACAATAGTTATCAAATTCTAGGATATCGACTGAAAAATAATAGATGACAAAGATTGCACATTACAGGATAGGCCTTTGAAATGGCGGGGTTAATTGCTGCTCCAACACAGATTAATTCAAGCCAAATCCTATTTCATATTTTCCTTCCTCATGGCAGAATTGATATTCAATCCTAAGCCTCCCTGCTCCTACTCCAACACTCAGCCTTGCTGGCTCCTGATGTTACACCATAAAAAGGTCAAAGATAAAGGTAAAGGAAGAAGAAGAGCTTGGATTTGATATCCCGCTTTATCACTACCCTAAGGAGTCTCAAAGCAGCTAACCATCTCCTTTCCCTTCCTCCCCCACAACAAACACTCTGTTGAGGTGAGTGAGGCTGAGAGACTTCAGAGAAGTGTGACTGGCCCAAGGTCACCCAGCAGCTGCATGTGGATGAGCAGGGACGCGAACCCAGTTCACCAGATTACGAGTCTGCCGCTCTTAACCACTACACCACACTGGCTCTGGACCCCGGGATGGTGCCTGTAAGATAACTTTTCAGATCAGTCCTACTTCTCAGTGTGGTTTCCTACCCTTCCGCAAGCCAAACCATAAGCATGAATAGGTGAATGTAAAGGTACTCAAAGGAAAAATCTTGACTTTTCCCCTGGTCCTGGATGCACTCCCCAAGGCTGAACCATGGTATGGCTCAAAAAATACATTCAAACCCATGGTTATGGTTTGTCTCCTCCAGACAAATGATGAGCAATAACTCAAGAACAAGCCTTGGCTATAATTATTGTTTGTCTGGAGAGAGACAAGCCATGAGCCTCAGTTTGGATGTAACACTAAGCCAAATTATGGTTTCACTTTGAATAGCAGGGTCAGGGGAGGAGCAAAGCAGCCACGATTTTTCCTCAGAGAACCTGCATGGTCTCGCGCTCATGCTTAGCCATGGTTTGGCAGTGTGTTATGTGATATCTGGACCTCTGATTCTTGACATTGTCTCCAATAGAAGAATGCCAGGTGTCCTGTAAAGCACATAAAAATGACCTTTCTCTGATGTCCTGCTCACCTAATGATCAAGATACTCTGGAGTTTCTACTCAACTTGCATGACTAATATCTAGTCAGCCCTACATTTTTATTATGACCCTGGTGATCTACCTAAAATTTAAATATACATTATGTGAAGCAGCAATTGCTTTTGTTAGTCCCAAGCCCATCAATAACATTGAATGATCCAAAGTTCTAGTGCTTCAAGAGTAAATGAGTTTCTCTCTGTTAATTCTCTGTACACTGTTCAACTACTGCATATTTTTGAAAGTTGTTTATTTGCTATACATTTACTAAGGTATCCAACCAAATTTTGGGCAACCTGTCAGACATTTCAACTGGGATTATTAACAGTTAACCCTGTGATATTTATTACAGCACACATGTAAGGAAAATCCTTTCAGAACCTTTCCGCCCAGAAAACACGTATCACAGATGGAGAAAATTATGCTATTGTGACAGGAAGAAATAAAGCCTCTTTCACACAAACCTGGCCATTTGTTTATATGCTTCCTCAGCCACAGCAAAGATGTGGGGATCCATATCCCCCATGTTCTGGCCACTGTACGCATTGATGATATCTTCGCCATAGATAGGCAGTTGTTCATAAGGATTTATGGCTACTAAAACTATACCTGCAAAATAAAATTAGGGGGGAAATTATGAGATATGTTGTTGGCAAATATTAAATAGAAAAGAAAGTGGGGAGTTCTGTTTTACAGAAAGATTTGTTCTGCATGAAATTGTTCAAAACTTGTTTCCGCCCCTTTTTTATTTGTTTCATGAAAACAGAGGTCATGAGGAATATAAAGCTAAACAGGTATATAGGTGACCATTTATCACTCTGAAAACCATGCAAAGGGTGACTAATTTCCATGCAGAGTGTCAGCTGAAAGCATTTTCCTGGCTTCTGAGTCTTCATGACTTACAGTAGGTCACAGCCCAGTTTAAAAAGATTTCAAGTAGGTGATTGGCAGGGAAAGAGCTGTATTACCTCCTTCTGTTTCCTGCCTACTCCAGCACCTTTGGCTTATCCACAGAGTGGGAGAGATGAAGATTCTCAGCAGGCAGGGAATCCGATTTCCAGTTCAACAGTATCTCAAGCAGCAGGGCTGGGAAAGACGTCTGCTTGAGACCTTGGCAAGCCAGGGCCAATTGCTACAGTAGGCAATAGTGGACTAGAGGGGCCAACAGTATGACACAGGGTAAGACAGGCTCATGTAATTACAGTGGTACCTCGGATTAAGTACTCAATTCATTCTGGAGGTCTGTACTTAACCTGAAACTGTTCTTAACCTGAAGCACCACTTTAGCTAATGGGGCCTCCTGCTGCTGCCACGCCACTGGAGCATGATATCTGTTCTCATCCTGTAGCAAAGTTCTTAACCTGAAGCACTATTTCTGGGCTAGCGGAGTCTGTAACCTGAAGCGTATGTAACCCGAGGTACCACTGTATAGTCCAAATGAAGGAGAGATACCAGGATCTGTGCAAGAGGTGCTGTAAGACATTTTGGACATCAGAGTGTTTATCTCAGATTTATTAGATAACCACCCTGTTTGTCAGCCTTCAAAGGGGCTATCGGAACTATATGCAGGCAGCCTTTCCAAGAGCCCTAGGCACATTCTACACTCATAGGTCAAAAGTAGCCATGTTTAGCCAAGCTCTGCCTGTCTGATTCTAAGAGCTCTTCTACAGACAGGCACACAATGCAGCAGACCACCTTGCTTCCGCAGCTGATTTTCTCTCCACTTACCAGCTAATTTCCCCTGGGAGTTGGAAGGCTACGCAGAGAGATACAGGGACAGAAACAAAGAGGGAGATAAGTGGCGGGTGACGCCTGCTTCCCCCTAGGCTTACAATCCCCATTAACTTTCTCTGCCTGCCTCCCTTCAAAACTCTCACCAGCCAGAGTTTGGAGACATGTGACTAAATGTAGTGAGTGTAGCAAACCACAGGCTCTAAGCTACGGGTAGACAAACTAAGGCCCGGGGGCCAGATCCGGCCCAATTGCCTTCTAAATCCGGCCCACAAACAGTCCGGAAATCAGCATGTTTTTACATTAGTAGAATGTGCCCTTTTATTTAAAATGCATCCCTGGGTTATTTGTGAGGCAGAGGAATTCATTCATTATTTTTTTCAAAATATAGTCCGGCCCCCCACAAGGTCTTAGGGACAGTGGACTGGCCCCCTGCTGAAAAGGTTTGCTGACCCCTGCTCTGCTTTAGAGATCCAGCTACCTTTTTCAAATGCTGTTTATCCACTTAACTGACTGCAATGCCTTATAACCTTTCCACTGTTTTCTTTCTTCCTGCATTGTTTCCTCAAATAGCTGCCTCCACATGATCTTTCATGTGGTCCAAGGAACAACTTGAGAATGAGGTGGATCTATTGTACCCTTTCAGACACCAAAATTAGGTGTGGGGAGAAGCTTTCCAACAGCAGATAGTTAGTAGAGAGACCAACTAAGGCTCTTCCCTATACCCAGCCCCATACCACACTTTGCAGATGCGACTTACAGTCACCCATAGTTGGAAACTCATTGTATGCAGTTATTACCAAAAAAATTGGCAAATTTATTTTGGCATTGTTTTCTACAGGAGTAACTATGAACACCACCTATCCATTCTGAAGGAAATCAGCCCTGAGTGCTCACTGGAAGGTCAGATCCTAAAGCTGAGGCTCCAATACTTTGGCCACCTCATGAGAAGAGAAGACTTCCTGGAAAAGACCCTGATGTTGGGAAAGACTGAGGGCACAAGGAGAAGGGGACGACAGAGGACGAGATGGTTGGACAGTGTTCTTGAAGCTACGAACATGAGTTTGACCAAGCTGTGGGAGGCAGTGGAAGACAGGAGTGCCTGGCGTGCTCTGGTCCATGGGGTCACAAAGAGTCCGACACAACTAAACGACAAAAGGTGCTTCTGAAGGAATTCCTACCTCAGGGGGTTATGGTAGGGGGAACAGTCTCATGAGGAATCCGCACTTGGAATGAACAGCCCAGGCATTGTAAGAGGGACTTAGAGCTCTGACTCATCCAGGTGCCAGGAAGGGATTTGAGATAGGCTCCCCTTGCAATACTGGGGTAAATCGAAGGCCCGGAGAGGAAGGAGTGGACACACATCTGTGCCCCAAAATATGTTTATTGTGCTCCCTCTTTCCAACGTCTTTCTCCAGCCTTGGTAGGCAGTGGCTCCCACTCAAGCCACCTGACTCATGTAGCAACGCAGTACCATCCTGATTTTTTCCCCCTCAGGAATGTTGGAGGGTATGCAATCATCTATAAATAAATGTTTGATTTGAAAGGAGAATGCCAGGAGCCAAATCAGGTGTACTAACATGCAAGCAGTGGCACCATTCACCAGGGGAAAAATTAGTGTTTGTTTTTCCGCTCCATGTGAAGCATCCCCAGTGAACAGGTGCCTTCCACCTTTCTCAAAAAAACAACATCATTAGGATTGCAGCTCTGAGGCAGAGATGCAAAAGGTTAGAGGGAATAAGTATCTCCAGGGCCTCTTGAAATGCTCTAGTGAAAACGAACACATATACTGAAGTAGCTTTATGTACAACTCAATAAACAGTTTTCAATTCTATCAGTTGTTAGAATGTTCTTGCTAACTAATTATAAATATAACGGGCTAGATTCACTTAAAACTGAAAACCCATTTAAAAAACTTTCTCTTTTTAATTTCAGAAGGTAGAGAGCTAAAACATTCTCCCTGCAAAGGATAGCTTAAAGAATAGAAAGGTAAATGTATTTCAGGCCTTGAAGAAAAATGAACTGTTTTAATAAACTCTTGGTTTTTCCAATAATCCCCAGGGATGATGAAGAAGAAGATGATTTGTAAAGCCAAAAAATACAGAAGCTACTACAGTCAAAGGCAGAACACAGGAAAGTCAGGCTATGTGGAGCAAAACCAACACAACTATGTGCTAATCATCACCAAGGAAGAACTGCATCCTACGCTTATAGAATGCAAATAAAATAGATTTCAAGAGAATTTAGTTCCAAGTATGGCCACTTCAAACATTATTTACACAGCTTGACTGCTGCTCAAAATCCACATGGTTGTGGTGAAATTTGTTTCCCATGTAAATTGGCTAGACTGTAGTAAGAATCTGCATCAGTGTCACAGCTTTGTAAGATGCTGTGCAGCCAAACATTTGCACAGCCACATTAAATCCTGAGCATGCAGAGATGATGTTTTCCCATTACCATGTTCTGCCAACATTGGAATCCTCCCCGAAGCTTACATACCACAGTGGTTTTCAAAATTAAATAAATTACTTTTTTAAAAACAGAATCTTCTATGGGATTCCAAAACACCTTATTTTTGTCGTTTTGCAGTTGACATATAATCTGATTTTACATGTTTACATTTAAATAGCAGAGTCTCTTCTGCAAAAAAGGAATTGTTACCTATAGCCAATGGAAACAAACATTTGTTAAGGTTTTTTAGCCTATATTTCAGAAAGGCAGTTTCCAGTTAAGGAACCCATACAAGGATTACTGCATCTATGATTAACATTTTCAGTGACAAATCGGTAATTTCTGAAGTTTGACTTATTATTTATTCTATATCTGTTTAAAAACAAGCAGAACAGTTTAAACTTTGTGCTGCTGTTTTAGTCTTGTACTGTTATAGTATTCTACTATTTTATGAGTTTCAGGATGTTACGGTTTAATTTTATTACATAGGATTTTATTTATAAATAGAAAGGAATTATACAAATTTCTGAAAAAGAAACAAAAAACAAACCAATGGGCCCTAAATGCAACATATAACTTAATATATCCATAGCTATCTGACGTGCCCAGCCACATAAGAAAGTCAGGTTTTGTGCTTACCACAATATGTATATATGAGCTTGGAATCTATAAACCGAACTTTCAGGTTATGAAGAACAGCAGGTTCATGGAGATAGCTGAGGGCTGTCAGATCATTTTCACCCACAAGTATGTCAGGGTTTCGCAGGGGTGGTAGCTCCTTGGACTTAGCATCAAGGCTATATTGAAGTTCCTGGAAATGAAATAAGAGCATATATTAGTAAAGCTAAAGGGAACCTTGACCATTAAGTCCAATAGTGACCAACTCTGGGGTTGAGGCGCTCATTTCGCTTTATTGGCCGAGGGAGCCAGTGTACAGCTTCCGGGTCATGTGGCCAGCATGACTAAGCCGCTTCTGGCGAACCAGAGCAGTGCACAGAAACACTGTTTACCTTCCTGCCGGAGTGGTACCTATTGATCTACTTGCACTCTGACGTGCTTTCAAACTGCTAGGTTGGCAGGACCAGGGACCGAGCAACCGGAGCTCACCCCGTCGCGGGGATTCAAACCGCCGACCTTCTGATCGGCAAGTCCTAGGCTCTGTGGTTTAACCCTCAGCACCACCCGCGTCCCTTAAGAGCATATATTACATGCTTCCAAAATAATCAAACACATCACTATATATTTTTTTTAGAAAAAACATATATGGATATAGTTGAGTACACATACATAACTGCCAATTTTATTTACAATACACTGTAAGCCACCTTGAGCACTTGGGTTAATAAGTAAAATATAAATACAGGCAGCAACAATTTCAGGCATGTCTAACTGATGTGCGATCACCGCCATGCAGGTTCTTTTGAATCCAGAAGAGGGCAAAGCAGAGGCAGAATGGGAGTGGGGCAGAGCTTACGGGGCAGCGTACATGGGGGCTGGGAATGGAAGCCCCGTGCAAAATGGTTGCCACCTGTTCTACAAATAAACAAGGCCATGAACATGTAACCTTTTGCAGCAAATGATAGCAATTTTTTTAAAAAACATGAAAAGAGTTAACATTACCTTGCCATCCTCAACACGAAGATGAAGGACTTTGTCTCCTGATTTATAATCTTTTACAAGTTCTGCTGATTTCCAGACTACTTCTGGATCAGGTATCCAAATCCTTGCATACTGCAATACAAAATTAAGAAAGGATCAGCTGTATTTTCTCAGCAATTTGTATTGAAATAATAAGAATAATCACACACACATTACCTTTTAAAAATTATCAGCCATGTTATGGGGAAAATATTTACAGCAAACATGATTGTCTTCAGCTGAATTCAGTGAGAACACTGTATTGAAATAATCCAATGAACTGAATTTTTATCCCCAGTTAATCCTATGGACTTATTTGAAATCAGGGATGCAATCCTAAACATGGTATCTAGGAAGTGTCTCAAGGGAACTCAAGGGAAATTATGCAATGCCCACAGGTATGTATTGAACGCTTCAAGGCAAAGACAAGCAGGAATTATTACCACCACCACTTGAGAAGAATTTCTGAAATTGTTTATTAATGCTAACTTAATAACTACTACTTCCATGCACTGACTTAACTTTATTAACAGATGTAGCCTATACATATTGTTAGGAAATTAACAAGTGCTTGGGGATTTTTGTTATAATTTCACTCCAATGAACCCTAGGTTTTACTGCAGAATATGCCTCCAAGTACTGACGCTATGGACTCCACCAAAAGGACTTCAAGGCAAGGACTGTAGATCATCCATCAGGTTTTTTGTTTGAAGATTCTAATCTAGAAGTGCAATAGCCACTTTCTTTTGAAGAAAGATTATATAGTGGTCTAACTGGAAAGTCCTTGTGGAAAGAGCAGACATACCGTATTTTTTGCACCATAACACTCACTTTTTTCCTCCTAGAAAGTAAGGGGAAATGTCTGTGTGTGTTATGGAGGGAATGCCTACGGGTGGCATGCCTACGGATTTTCCTCCTCTACAAACTATGTGCGTGTTATGGTCAGGTGCGTGTTATAGAGCGAAAAATACGGTACTCCTAAAGATTTATTTTCCCCGCCCACATATATAAGTTTTCTCACACAGCACATTCAGTCCAAGACATTCTGGTCCTTAAATCAGAATCCAAACTGTGCCCATCCCTCCACAAAATGCACCATTGTTGTCATATGCATCCACACAAACAACAGTTATAAATTCACACGTTGCACTAAAAGCATTCATTTAAAAGTTGCACCCTCTCTTCCTAACCTCAAACGTCACCAAAAATCATTACAAACTGTGCTCTGAGGTCCTGGTTACAGACAAACTCAGCTTTTCACTAAATGATTTGGCTGTAACAAACAGCTGTGCCACTAAATCAGGAGGGGATGTGAGCATGTGAAGGAGGAGGGGAGGACTAAGCATACGAGTACAGGGCTCAGTCATGGAGCAGCAAACCGTAGCTTGACACTGCATCAGAATGAGTCCAACATTTCTTTAAAATTTTGTGGAAAATATAGATGGCGGACTAGAGGTCTAATTTGACTATTCAGATATTTTGATAACACTCGTATTTCACAAACTCTCAAGTGGCAAGGCTGCCTTTCCATATACTCCATCTGTCCCCGTCTACCAGGGACAGTACAGTGGTACATCGGGTTACATACGCTTCAGGTTACATACGCTTCAGGTTACAGACTCCGCTAACCCAGAAATAGTGCTTCAGGTTAAGTACTTTGCTTCAGGATGAGAACAGAAATAGGGCTCTGGTGGCGCAGCGGCAGCAGGAGGCCCCATTAGCTAAAGTGGTGCTTCAGGTTAAGAACAGTTTCAGGTTAAGTATGGACCTCCGGAACGAATTAAGTACTTAACCCGAGGTACCACTGTACCAATTTTTTGTTACCTGTCTCTGAGAAATGATGGCCCCTATTTTTGCCTTGCTAAAATTGTTTTAATGTGAATTGCTAAAATTGCCATTCTTTAGGAATAAGCTCATTCTATCACCATGAGGGAATCTAGAGCTTACATTACTGAGTGGGGATAGAGCATATTGTTTGTAGTTAACACACACATATACAGTGGTGCCTCGCAAGACGAAAATAATTCATTCCGCGAGTCTTTTTGTCTTGCGATGTTTTTCGTCTTGCGAAGCACGGTCCGTCGCAACTGCGCCTCTTCAGGCGGCTTTAAAAAAAAAGCGCAAGACGTTTTCGTCTTGCGAAGCAAGCCCATAGGGAAATTCATCTAGCGAAGCAACGCAAAACCGAAAAACCCTTTCGTCTAGCGAGTTTTTCGTCTTGCGAGGCACTCGTCTTGCGGGGCACCACTGTAAATCCATGCGCTGTGACATCAGTGCAGTATGCAGAAGAGTTTTTCATTTCACTTACTGCAAATATTTTGACCTGCAGTAGTGTACTATCAGACACTTATGATTTTCCAATATATCTTTAACCAAAAGAAACAAATGCCATATTGGCTTTAAAATCAGTGGATGACAGGCTATTGAAGACTAAATGCAATGCTGTATAGGAGTTGATGTGGATTCAGGAATGTACCTTTCACACGTATAGCTCTGATTTTCTTCTGTGAAATATTGGAGGCTCTGCCATTCTAATGTATTCTACTTTCTGGAACCTCCAGTCACTTTTTTATAGATTCAACTAGTAAAAAAAGCAGCAAAAGTAATAGGATATAAACCCATTCCTGTAGGGCCACCCATCCATGAGGCAAGATGAGGCGGTTGCCTCAGGCAGCAGGATCCACCAGGACAGAAGATCCCAATGTTGATCTTTCTTCCTCTTTCCCTTGTTCCTGATGTAGATCTTCCCTCACCCCTTCTTCCCTGGCGGGGACGGGGGCAACCCCAGGTACCAAAATGTCTTGAGCCAGCCCTGCACTCCTGACAAAGCATACTTGGTTGTACAATGGCCAGTTTCCTGAAGTAACGTGGCAGCTCCTGCTACACCCCTAGGGTGCTCTGCCAAGCAGGCTGGTCTTGCCCATGAATGGATCTGCACTGAGCAACCACTGTGTGCCTTTGCACTTGAGTTTGGAAGTAGAGGAGAGGCTGGCACATACCTGGGTGTGAGGGAGGAAGTACCCCTCAGTTTAAGAAACGTGATTAGACAATACAGAAATGCAGCAGGCAATTCAGTTGGAAGAGCTCTTGCAAAACTACACTAAAAAGGAAGTGGCATTATGGGCCTTTATGCAGGCAGCTATGCCTGAAACTATGCAGCCAACACTTTATGGATCTTAGAAGCCATCTGGAAGCAGCCATTCCATCAGGTTGCAGCACTCCATTGGCTCTACCAAGAAACAAGCAACTTTGGGCTTCCCCTCACCTTTAACTTTTTCCATCCCAGCTGTTTGTTATAAGAGCTCTGCAACTAAGAACGAGTGTCCAAGTTTTCCTTCTTCCTCCTCCTTCCCAATCCCTTTTCCTTTTTTTACTGTGTCTTTCCTTTCAGCACTGACCTTTGAAAGCCACTGTGGGAGCCTTTTTTGGCTGAAACCAGAGTTGTCGAAAATCATTGGCGAAAGGGTGGTTTCAGTTCCCTAACCAAAGAGGATAAGTGATCCTTGGTGTGAATACGAGTATTGCAAAAGGGTTCTGTTATATCTATGAAGCACTGGGAGGGAAAGTTTCTGTTCTTCAAACATAGCACAGCAGATGTTGAAGTCTTAGGAAATGCCTGTAGATGCACTGGGTAATCCTGGAAGGGGGTCAAATAAATGCTAACCACACTAAAGAGAAAAAAGAACAACTGGACCTATAACCTAGAGACAGTTCCTCCACAATTATGAAGCTTTATGACTCTTGGAACCACTTCTAAAGTGGGTGCACGTGATTTAATGGACAAGCTTACGGCAGACAAAACCAGGAACTACTTGTCATCGAATACAGAGCAAGCATTTGTTTTCTTTTTCTGTATTCATAAAAAACCCATTGTGTTCCATAGCAGAACTTAAAGCATCTAACTTAAAGCCATGCACCACACCGCAACAATACAATAGAATATGGGCCTTTAAGTGTGTTTGAGGAGGGGGGTTAATGGTTTGTTTTGTATGCATTCCGTGTTCTCATCATCCTGTGATCTTCAGATGAAGCTGAATGTGCACAAGTTAAACGTGCATAAGTTGAGGGTCTACTGTATTCTCATGCAAGTACAATAGGGAGCTTCGGTGAACTCCAGATTCACTGTTTCACAGCCTGACAAGCCTGACAAGCACAAGACTCTGTAGCTGCCCTCCACAATGGAGACAAGAAGAAAAATGAAGTGGAAGAAGAAAAATGTGCCTCAGAAGCACCAATAGTTGTGATGATTATTCTCAAACCACAGCTCCCCCATCCCAATCTTAAACCCAAATATAGACTTAGGTCACCATGCCTACCAGCACCTGCTAATCCAGAGACTGGGAATTTGTGACCCTCCAGTTGTTAGATTCCAACTCCCATTAGCCCCAGCTAGTATGGCCAATAGTCAGCGATAGTGGGAGGTTTGGTTGAACTACATATGGAGAGCCGCAAGTTCCACATTTCTGTGCAAAATAAACTAATATTGGTGCCTTTCCTATGGAAGCTGCTTGAAGCTGAGCGCACATTTTTGCTGCTTTGGCATTCTGATTAGTGGATCTACATTGGGAACTGCTGCCCCAGTGGATCCTGCCGCCAGAGGTGGCCGACTCAGCTGGTTCATGGATGGGCCGGCCCTGGGGAAACTGAGGAAAAGGCACCACTGCAGTACACACTCCACAGAAATACTTGTTGAATACTCTCTCTACTCAGATCTCAAGCAGATAAAGAACTACGCAACTTTTAGAAGACATCTGACAGCAGCCCAGTATCAGTAAGTTTTTAAAGTGTTTTTATATGTACTGTAAGCCACCCAGTCTGATATTTTCAGACCAATGAAATCAGCGAGGGGCTGTTCATTTAGACAGCCAGAATCTGCACCAACTAAACTGTATATCTGCAGTATAACAACTGTAACTTTAAGAACTTTCTTTCCCAATCCTTTTTCCTTATGTGTCATGTATTTTTAAGAATGTAAGCCTGAGGTCACAGACCGTATTTGTGCTGATTTTTGTAAGCTGTTTTGAGAGCCTTTTCAGCTGAAGGGCAGGGTATGAATGCTTTTTAAAAATAAAAACAGGAGCTGGGTATCATTTATCATTCATATATAAGGCCATGCCACAATATCATAAGGAGCACCTTTCGAATCTCTGCTTGGGAAACCAAAACAGTATCTCCTTGCAACAACAGAGAGAAGGGGAAACCAGATTGCAGATCACCATAGAAACCAGACTGCCAGAGCCAGCTGAGCCTTCCACGTGAGATAGTTAAAAGGATATTAAGATCCTGCTACCACAACCAGAAAATGGTAGTTTTAAACATGCATGCTTGATCATCTGTAGTTTTACCAACAGTACAGATAACACTTCAATCCTTGCTTAAGAAAGCAGAAAAGAGAATTGTTTTAATAATAAAGCTGCATGAGGTGGCCAAGCTGTACATTATGTTGCTCTCATTTATCCTGAATTACAGCCAGCTGTATTCTGAAGCATCAGAACACCGACTCATATCAAACATGCAATCTGTAGTATTTATTATATAAGCTTAGCAGGGTAGTAATGCCCTGCTACAGATCTATGACACTGTCCTAGCGGTTCCACATCAGGGTATATGCTATTGAAACCCAGACCTAAGAGAGAACTCTTGGAAACATTCTATGGCAGCTGGAAAGTAGCACAGATGTTCTGCACGGCTTAAAGCTGGTCTAGAATAGAGAAGAAAGCAGCAGCTGCTACCTAAAAAACCCCCCAACCCTACCATCCATGAATATAATACACTGGTCTCAGATCGAGGGTGATGGATTGTTGGGGTTCTTTTTAGCAAAGGATAAATAACACACAGTGTCAGCACAAGGATTCACTTGAGACTGTTTCAGTGGCTGAATACTGGGAAGGCGTGAGATATCTTTGCAAAGAAATCCCAAAGCCGGAACGTTTTCCACAAATTAAACACAAATGAATTGTTTTTTTTCAAGATACTGCTAAATAGCATCCATTATATTATTGCAACACCTCAAGGACTGCCTCTCCCTATATGAACCAACCTGTACCCTGCAATCATCCTTTGAGGCCCTTCTTCATGTGCCCGCTCAACAGGAGGTCCAGAGGTTGGCAACACAAGAACAGGCATTTTCAGTGGTGGTGCCTTGCTTGTAGAATGTTCTCCCCAGGGAGGCTTGCCTGGCACCATCATTACCTATCTCCAGGCACCAGACAAAAACATTCATTTTTCACCATGCCTTTGACTTCTAATTATCTATGGCCCTTTGTACGTTTGTGCTTATTTAATGTTTGTTTAAGTCACTTTGACTTGAAGTGGCTAATAATAATAATAATAATAATAATAATAATTTTATAATAATTCTGCTGCTTCTCCTTGCGACACTCATAGACACACTTGACAAGATTTATGCAGAACAATTAACAAGTACATTTTCCCAACTCTTTCTTTTGCATACAACATAATAAAAAAAAATAGTGGAGAGGCAGAATGAGGCATAGATGGAATTCTATCTCACAGAAAGAGCAGACACCATGAACTAGGGCAAGATTCCTCTTGTACTTTATGATACCATCTGAGATCACATGAACAAATCATCAGACCATATTAACTACCAAAACATTCACATCACAAGATGTACTGGAGGCATTCACCTCTTGACAACATCAGTGATGACTAGAAATAAGCTGGCTTTTCATCAGGAATTCTCAAAACAAACACCTAGGATGTGTATTTCTTTATTTTCTATTTGTTGGGTGTTTTATTTAAATTGGATGTATAGATATGGAAACTACTGTTAAATTGTTAATAAGTTCATTCCTCTTGTTACTTGTTATTGTGAATGCTTGAAACAAGTTTCAATTTTTAAAAAAGTTCTGAAAACCAACAAAAGGAAAACAAAAAAATGTACACCTAGGAAACAATGCCCTGGGAACGTCTCAGCTCCAATCAATATGCACAGGAATTATACAAGTACCTTTCACAGTAGCATTTTGTCATTTAAAACTCAAGCAAGGAGTAACCAAAGAACAGACTCCTCAATAATGCTTACTCAGTTTCTTTCAGTGATGTACAAATATTTGAGCATATGAAATGAAGACAGCAGCATGCATAACAGTATAGATATCCAAATAACACGGGCAAATCTATTCTTCAGAAAGTAACTGAACCTCAGCTACAAAACAAAGATCTAGACTACCACAGACACACACACACACACACACACACACACACACACACACACGAAGTGTCAGTGCCGGATTATACACTAATCTTTTTACCAAGGAAGTAATGGCGGAATGGATTATTGTTCTCAATGCATGGAATCTAAAAAGATGCCCTTTCTCCAATGTCTTCATCAGGGTTGGACCTACTGTTAGGGAGTGAGCAATTGCCTCAGGTGGCAGGTGCTGGAGTGTAGCAGTATCAGCGCTCTCTCTCTCTCTCTCTCTCTCTCTCTCTCACACACACACCGATACTATCCCATCAGCAGTACTGAAGTAAGATTCAGCTGCCAATATAGTAGGCTTCTGTATATTGGGTCCAAGGATCACACACACATGGAGGCGATGGATGGATGGATGGATGGATGGATGGATGGATGGATGCTGAGATGACCTCCTAGAGTGAGAGACTGGGAAAAGAAAGGAAAACTCCCAGGTGAGAGATGGGAGGGTCCACCACTTTCTGAGACAAGTGTTAAGAGCTTTCTCTGCTTTTGTTTTTATTTAGGTTTTTTAATCTTATTGTATTATGAAAAAGCTTTAATAAAATCTTATGGGGAAAATGAGGAATGAAGAGGGGACTGTCTTGCCCTTTGCCTCAGTTGGCAAAACATCATGAGATGACCCTGGTCTTCCTCCATCAAAGGAAGACTCTTTTCATCAATGAAGAAAAAGACACAGCTTGTTTCTCCAAAGCTTTGTTTGTTTTCCAGGTATTTTGCCTCATACTTTGGTAGCTTAGCAAGAGTCTGAGGTGGAGTAGTCAAAGAAACCATGGTTAAGCATAGCTGTTGAGTTTGGACATTAACGTTGCTGTGGGTTAAACCACAGAGCCTAGGACTTGCTGATCAGAAGGTCGGCAGTTTGAATCCCCGCGACGTGGTGAGCTCCCGTTGCTCGGTCCCTGCTCCTGCCAACCTAGCAGTTCGAAAGCACGTCATAGTGCAAGTAGATAAATAGGTACCGCTCCAGCGGGAAGGTAAACGGCGTTTCTGTGCGCTGCTCTGGTTCGCCAGAAGCGGCTTAGTCATGCTGGCCACATGACCCAGAAGCTGTACGCCGGCTTCCTCGGCCAATAAAGCGAGGTGAGCACCGCAACCCCAGAGTCGGTCACGACTGGACCTAATGGTCAGGGGTCCCTTTACCTTTATAGTTAAAATAAGGGATGATTCTTAAGCCAATGGCAAACCATTGTTTGTTGCCAGAAAACAAGCAATGACTGGTCTGCAGGGTTGAGTTTAGACATTTAAACAAACCATGGTTTAGCACAGGGCACAAACTATGCCAAATATGTACACATTCTTTAAGGGAGGTGATTTTGGAGTCAATCTGTAAGTCCTGAAATAGCATATGGTGCAATCTTCCTCTGACAAGCATCACTTTGGAGAACAGGTGAGTGCATGCTCGAATATTATCACAAGACATGAATTCCCTGCATTGTACTCAAGTCTTCCTGATTTGGTGGTGGTTGCTACATTCATATGTGCAGGAAATTGGGGCTCTAAAAAGCAATGGTGAAATTCAAACACTGAGCTGCCAAAATTTACCACGTGCTTTTCAATTCCTCTCACAGGTCACAGTCCTGAGGCACTTTCTATAATGTAAAACATTTCAGCTATTTAGCATGATTAGCACATCCCTTTTCTTAGCGGCTGGCTTCTTTTTTTGCTTTTTTAAATTCTCTGGGAGAGGAAGTGAAACTGTTACATGCTCCAAGACTTAGCAATGCAGCCTGTCAAAGTACTATTTGTAAGACTGACATAACACTCACACATCTCTACCACTCTCAGAAGCTACAGTGCTCTTTCTGGAACTAAAATAAAGGGGGCAGTTCTCCCTAGGTTTTTAAATAATTTGACTATTTTTGATCTTTCAAGAGCTGGGAAATTTTTGGTGCCTCCTGAGAGTTTTGCTATGCCCTCCTGTTGCTGGTTCTATGGTTCCCCCCTGCCCGGCCCATTGCTTTTAAGTTTGGGGGTGGCATATACCGTATTTTTCGCTCCATAAGGCGCACAGGACCATAAGGCGCACCTAGTTTTTAGAGGGGGAAATCAAGGAAAAAAATATTATCCCCTCCCCAGCCCCAAAGAGCAAAGAAGCCAAGACAGTGAGCGGGATCCATCCCGCTGGCTGTATTGGCTTGTGCCATAGCCACGCGCAGCCTCTCCCAGCCAGAGGGGCTGCGCGCGGCTAAAGAAGCCAAGACAGCCAGCGGGAGAGGCTGTGCATGGCTATGCCAGAAGCCAAGACAGCCAGCGGGATGGGTCCTGCTCACTGTCTTGGCTTCTTTAGCCGCGCACAGCCTCTCAGGCTATGGCAATTCCCCCACCTCCCACAAAAGCCCACAGGAGCCGCGCACCCTTTAAGGAACACACGGCTCCTGCGGGCTTTTCTACGAGGAGGGAGAAGGGACTGACTGGCTGCATCAGTCCCTTCTCCCTCCTGGGGAAAAGCCCGCAAGAGCCGCGCGGAGCTTGTGTGCGGCTTTTGGGGGCTTTTCCTGCCTGCCTCCCCCCTGCATTCGCTCCATAAGACGCACACACATTTCCCCTTACTTTTTAGGAGGGGGAAGTGTGTCTTATGGAGCGAAAAATACGGTAAATGTTGTTTGTAAATGAATGAATTGGTGGATGGATGGATAAATAAATAAATAAATAAATAATGCCACAGCTACAGCTTTCACCCATTCAGAGGTGGTCATGAAAGTACCAGGCCCCTTTCTCAACTGCCCATTATTTACCAGTTCATCCCACTCTTCCTCCAAGGCCACTGAGTTGGCATACATAGTTCTCAGCACTCACACACAAACACCCGCCAACAACCACCCTGGAAGGTTAGTTATACGCTAAGAAATGATGACTCAAAGCCCCCCAGTGAGTTTCATGGCTAAGCTGGGGGTTGAATCCACGTCTTCCCAGTCCTCCTTTAGCACTCTAACCACTAGTTCACCAAGCTTTCTCTCCACTAGCTATTGCTCCATCCAGTGCAAGCTCAGAGCCCAGGATGCTTTTTGCATGCTGAAAGGGCAGAGACTGCTGAACACCCAGAATGCCACAGCACATTTCTTTCTAGTCATCCGAGACAGAGCCCCAGCACAGCTTTTCATACAGTTTCTGGATTATGTGGGTTGTATCAAATGTAGACCCACTGAAATTAAATGAACACAACTAACTTAGGGCCATTAATTTTCAGTGGGTCTACGCTGTGCAGGACTCAGCTGTATATGGCCCAATGTTGCTTTCCACAACAGAAACAATGACACAAAAAGAAACACCAGAGAGCAGCAGCTGCCACCTGCGACAATATAATGATGCTCCTTCCCAGCCAGGAAGAGAATTTCTTTTAATGCAATCAAAGAAGTGTGAGAATACAGTGTAGCGAAGCATTGCCCCTAACAGAAACACAAAAAAGAGCTTTTCTGACCACAACAAAAATAGCACCAGGCATTTTGGAAAGGTTTACTTACCCTTTGCCTTGACAAGTTTGTGTCAACACTGGTGCATTGGCTAGTGCACCTTAACAAAATGAAGACACCAGAGCCTCAAGCTGTATTATTCAGAAACCAATAGTTTCCTTACATTTGCAAGAAGAAGACAACAGAAAGGAAGATTACAGTGCCTGTACAAGTTCTGGAGTGTGAGAAAGGGAGGGAGGGAGGCAAAAAGAGAGAATGCTAACATTGCTTTGTAACACTTTCCTGTAGCACAGCAGAGAGAAGATTCTAACTAGCCTGTTCTTGAATTTACTGTATCACTTCAGACTGCAGGTGGAGAATAATATTTTTGATGCTCCTCCATACTTAAGAAAGCAATCTCCGTAACACTCCCTTACTAGTGTTCCTGTCCATGACTAAACTACACACATTTCATCTATTTCACCAGTGCCACCTTCTGAAAGAAAACTGATGAACAGTGAGAGTTGGGCAGATTCTGCTATCAACAGAGACCTCAAGGTGAATGTCTGAAGACTAAAAAATTGCTCTCTTTGCTAGATCATAGCACAGCATGCAGCTTAGGCAAATGAATCAAAATACACAGCATTATCATTATCGATTATATCGATATAATCGATTTTATCGATTATATTTCCCCTTACCTCTCACAAGCCCGGCCTGCTAACAAAAAGGTATATAACTAAAAGCAAAGTAAAAGTGCAGTCCAAAAGTACAGCAGACAGCATTAAACTTAATTAAAGAAACGCAAGTACAAATACAGATGATGTCACTGTTATTATGCTCCAACGACTGGTTGGAGCAACTTGAATTGCTATCTGAACTCATATAATTTGCAGAACAGTCTGAGAAGGCCCTGTTTCATAAAGTGACCTGTCTAGATCACATTCATTGAAGGCAGCACAAGTCAGGCTTCCCCTGTATGCTACTACCAGGACCCAGAATTGGGCTTGATGTTCAGTGGCAGCCAATATACTGCTTTCAGAATCTGTGCAACGTGCGTCCATGTCAATGCCTTACACAACAACCAAGCAGAAGCATTCTGTGCCAACTCATCTTCAAGGGAAACCCCACATAGAGCAGTGTTAGAAACTTATATAAGCCACATGCCAGATGACAGCTTAAACCTAGGTTACTGTTGCTGCAACAGAATTATATATTTGCCAGAGGGTTGGACTAGATCACCCTCAGGGTACCTTCCAACACTGCAATTCAATGATCTCAACTACATTGCTTGACTGTAGCTTGTTCTTACAACAATTGACTTGTCCCAGTATGCAAGAAAGAGACACACACACAGCGGAAGTGGAAATGGTATTAACTAAGGACTAAGGCAGAGGTTTTTAAACTGTGGGTACCAACCTGGCACCCCGAAATCTCTATACAGTTGCAATTGGACCCATGTCAGTAGCACCTGGGGAACTTCGAACGGTGCCATAGAATGTATTACATTAGTTAAGTGTAAGCTCATGGAAGCATGGACAACTGCAGCCAACTGGAGCCATAACTGAACCAGGGGAGCAGAGGCACTCTGCTACAGTGGCCCATGAGCACTCTGAGAACTGTTCTTTTCTGGGAAGTGCTACCCCATCAGAATGGGCTGTTTGCCTAATTTGCAAGCCCAAGAACAAGTCTCAGGCTTATAAAGATTCACCTTTAGTTTATTGTCCCTCATCCAGCTCATCACTGCCTCCAGGCGCTGTTTCAGCACTTGCACTTTCTTGATTCAGATGGTATGAAGAACTAGAGCTGGGTGTGTCCACATACTGGTGGCATTGTGCTCCAATTCTCTGGCTGACACCTCCCATTGGTTTTGTGTAATGTTAAAAATATTAAGAAGTTTCACAGTGCGGAGAGATAATTTCCCTCCCTTTCATATAAGACAAGAATATGGAAACGTACAGTGAAACTGATGGGTAGCAAATTCGGAAAAGACAAATAAAAGGACTTTCTCATACTATATATAACAACTGACTTACAGAATTTGACAAGCCACAAGTTTGTGATGGTGCCACAGATGACTTTAAATGGAGATTATATCCATGAATTATAACTCTATCAACTGCTATTCCTTATGACAGCAACAGGGAAATACCATACGCAGAGAAAGTCTACTTTTGAATTCCAGGAGCTGGGGTAGAAACAACAGAGAAGGGATGTTGCCTTCATCCCTGCTGGTGAGGTTCCCAGAAGCATTCGGCAAGCCACTGTTGGAAGCAGAATTGGCAAGATGGACATTTGATCTGATTCTGTAGGGCTTTTCTTATGCTTAAAAGTCTTCAAGTTAACTGAACCAACCAAGTTTAGTTACTCACATTTACTACTGATTTTTAAAGTACCAAACAGTTAAAAAATGCCAAGAATCCCCATATAAATAGGCTCATGAGGATCACATTCCACTTGAAATTCAACTGACCTATGCTGAAAAAGGCAGTGACCCAATAAGAAGTTTAAAGGTATTCCACATATGAGCAAAGGCTAGACTATCATGAATGCAGTTGTTTGTTATTACTAGTTTCCTAATTACAAAAAAGGAAGCTTCTTTTATATTGGTGTTTGTAGCTTAATGAAACATCAATGTAATACTATGATAGCTTAACCTTTTTACAGGAAAAACAGAAAGAAGACCCTGAAAAAGTCACCCTGCTGCTGGACTGCAATACTATATACTGTACACACTTTTCTAGGAGCACTGAACTCAAGCAGGCTTACTTTGGAGCACTAGTAATAGGCACATTGTGATGTAATAGGCACAAGAGGAAAACATAAACAGTTAAAGGAGACTCATGGTAAGAAATTGGAGCAATGATTTATGGTTGCAACTTGAAACTAGTTTCCCAAGAATGCATTGGCCGAAAAGTCAACAGAGAGAAGTCAGTATTTACAGAGCTGCCATTAAAACAGAACTCTCCACTGCAAAAGGCCATCAAGCATACATTACATACCATATACATTTATGTGCTCGTAGCCCAGCTGAGGTTTTGTTTTTGTTTTTAAACACAGTTTGTGTTGCTTCCTTCCATTTATCTCAGTTTAACGTAAATCCCTTCCACCTTCCGTGGTCACTGCATTAGCAGCAGTTGAATACAGTACAGTATTGCCTTGGATCAAAGCAGCGCACATGTGTTTGCTTATTATCAAGATTTATATCCTGCCTTTCTATAAAGTATCCAAGGGGCCAAATCGAAACTCTTCAATTTACAGCATAAAATGTATGCACAAAAGGAAGACATGCCTTAATGGAAGGGCTCTACTGCAACTATTACAAAGAGCAAATTATACTCTTGACCAATCCCCTGAGCCCGTTTATTTATTACCTGGCATCTATCTCTCGTTTCCCCTGGCTTACTTTCTACTGAAGGAAGTGCAAGGATAGAAATCAGCAATGATTATTCAATGTACCTAATACATTCAGAGCAGCAACGTCCAACTCGCAATAGACTGCGATCTACTCACAGCAATTAAAAAATGGCAGTGATCTATCCATTGTCGTTGGATAGACCAAAGTTCTTGAGCTTTTTTAGGAAGCCATAGTTCCCCCCATAACTGAGGTGCCAAAGATCTACCAGAAACACCCCGTGATCTACCACTAGATCATGATCTAACTGTTGGACACGCCTGATTTAGAGGATTGGGGAAGCCACACCTTGCTGAAACACCTTTTTACAGACTTAACACTGCCTTGTAACAGATGAATGCCACACTAACCCTCTTGGCTGCAACAAAGAATGAGAGGCACTACAAGTAGTTTTGTAGTGTGCAAAGATGATTTTATTGTCTCATTAAAAGAAAAGTCAGAAGAATCTGACATCTATTTCAGGATACTTTATTTGCACACACAATCTTCATTACATTACACCATACTGCCACACAACAGTTCTGTTAAGAGACCAGCAACTTTTGGCTCTCCAAGTTGTTCAATTCCAGCTTGTTTTTACATGAATCTTGTAACTAGGACTTAGCGTCCAAGTCTGCTTTTACCGTCCTCCCTCCCTTTTCATTTTGTGTTTCGCAGCTTATCAGCAATATTTGTAAGGTACTTTGAAGGTACTTTTTCAACTGAAAAGGGAGATAAAAAATGTTTTACCCATCTTGCTCCCAAATGTCTTCTTTCAGTAAATAGTAATATATTTAATACGGAAGTAATGTTTTTGAGGAAATCATGTAACAAAAGAAGGAACAATATCTTCATTCAAGAGCGGCAAAGCAGCAAATTCTGACTATTATCTGTTCCCGTGTTCACTGAAGTTATTACTGGGCCCAAAGAAAAAGAGACTAAAGGGGGCGGGGGAGTGAACGACACCTCTAGTTAAGAACAATCCAGCAATATCATTTCATAATATCTAATTCTTTGGGAATGTAAGCCTCCAGAAGCAGTCATTGATACATGGGACAAAATGCAAATACTTGAATCTCATGATGCATTAACTGTTCCAGTCTCTGGTACTCCAAAGAGATCAAAGCCGAATACACTGCACATCTCTCTTCCTGACCAGATGTTTAATTAGCCTTCTCTATACAACTGCTAGATAAACAGTTTCTCTGTTCTGTTCAATTCTTAAGATCGCTCCTCTTTTTCCTGACATCGTGCTATATAAAGCACATACACCCTCGAGGTGTCTGGATATAGAAGATTTGACTATACACAATGGTAGCTCTCAATTTCAAGAATTCCAATACATTCCAATACATCATATAGTGCAATTATGAAAATATACCAGTATTTGTAGCATTTATTTACATTATATGCTTAGGTTATTTGTGCCTTCTCAAAAAGAACAGAGCCCATCAAAACATCTGGAAACAGAGCTAATGGTAAAATTAATTATCACAGATATAAAGGTCAAAAGACATTAAACAGAACTGAAACCACTCATTTGAGACTAATCTCTCATATTGCTTTTCCCAACATGGGAAATAAGATATACGTCAGAAAAAAAACCACAGCTTGATCATAACCTGGAAATGGTCAAGTATTACACTTTTGATTCTTATATCTGGCATCTACCAGAAAGTTTGACCTGGTTGAAGTGTGTCCAGCCATACTCAAATTACAGAATAAATCCTTATCCCCGGCTTTTCCTGAGCTAGACAGCTCTTGGAGCAATCCCATTAGGGTTACTTTAAAGGTAGATGCCATTCATCCTGTTTTAGAATATAATCAACATACAGTGGTACCTCGCAAGATGAATGCCTCGCAAGATGGAAAACTCGCTAGATGAAAGGGTTTTTGGTTTTTTGAGTTGCTTCGCAAGACGATTTTCCCTATGGGCTTGCTTCGCAAGACGGAAACGTCTTGCAAGTTTGTTTCCTTTTTCTTAAAACCGTTAATACAGTTGCGACTTGACTTCGAGGAGCAACTCATAGAACGCGGTGTGGTAGCCTTTTTTGAGGTATTTGAAGACTTTGGTGATTTTTGAAGCTTTTCCAAAACTTTTCCGACACCGTGCTTCGCAAGACGAAAAAAATCGCAAGACGACAAAACTCACGGAACGAATTAATTTTGTCTTGCGAGGCACCACTGTAATCTCACAGATCATCTATGACACATTACACTTAAGAATGTACCACTGGACAAGTTACTGTCGTTATATGTTGTTATTGTATTTAAATGAAAAACAATGAAAAATTATTGGGGAGGGTGGTTTCTGGAGGCCTAAAAGCAGAGCAAAATATTTAAATAAACTAAATCAAATAAGTGTATCATGTTTCAAAATGCCCAGTTGTATCAAGCAGAACTCAAAAGTATATAGTTGTTTTTGTTTTTGAAACATTCATTTTGCTGCTTGAAGTCCCAGAGAACCTCTCTTTTAAATAGCTCATTAGCAGACTTGGTAAAAACTCTTAAGGAAACAGGACTCCTTGCCCAGAAGCTACAAGCATTTTTTCTGTTAGAACACCTTCGTTTTAAAACCATTACTTTCTCTCCGTGTTCTTAGTCAGGCACACCCTGAGAAGAAACCCTTGAGGAATATAACTTGTTTGCTTTGTTGTCTAACCAGGAAGTTCTACCACATTCTGGAGAACCTTCTTTTTCAGTTCAGTTCAGCTGTTAGTAAGCAGATTCACAGGAGATTCAATAACCTAATCAGTTTGTTGCCTCCAAAATATTGCAAGGCTGAGAGAATATAGCAGATAATGGGGGTGAGTGAGAAACATCAACTCAAAAGCCAGAGAGACTTATAGTCCAATCCTACAAATACTTACTCAGAAGAAAAGCTTAGGTCATGGGTAGGCAAACTAAGGCCCGGGGGCCGGATCCAGCCCAATCGCCTTCTAAATCCGGCCTGCAGATGGTCCGGGAATCAGCGTGTTTTTACATGAGTAGAACGTGTCCTTTTATTTAAAATGCATTTTTATTTGTTATTTGTGGGGCATAGGAATTCGTTCATTATTTTTTTCAAAATATAGTCCGGCCCACCACAAGGTCTGAGGGACAGTGGACCAGACCCCTGCTGAAAAAGTTTGCTGACTAGGTGTTGTATCGGGTTTACACCCAAGTACAGTGCTTTTCAAACTCTTTTCTCTGGACCACACTTTCAGAATAACAACTTTTTTGTGCCACACCAAATTTTTTGTTGCTAAGAAATACATGGGGAAACAAAAAGAAACAACTCCTAGCAGTGCTCAATTTACAACATGAGCACAACTATAATATGATCATGGGACATGCAGAAAGTATAAAACAACACAGCCGCATGAATCATTCCCAAAATATAATGTTGTTTTTGAATCTTCCCACCACACTTTCCATCCTCTCCTGCCCCACCCTTTGAGAACCACTGCCTACGTATATGTGGACAGGACTGCAGCTTAAATCTCTCTTCAGGTATGCTTAAATAGAAAAATACCTAACAAATTGTTTTTACTTGCTCTTCAGTTTTCTCAAAGCTTAGCTGATCAACATATACTTGGATAAGTTTCCCTTCCTACAAAGTATTATGTTACAGAACTATCCAAAAGCAAATAATTAGAACGCAAATCAGCATTCCAAAGCTGAAAAGCTTATTTTATCACTTGTTTTAGTATTAGTACACTGACAACGTACGGTAGGGAAACCTCCCTCAAAAGCCATGACAATTCCAAACATAGTATAGCGACAAGAAGAAAGTACACATACCAAAGACAGTTTCACTCTATAAAACTTATCCTAACATAGTCTGATTAACCTTGTTTACACAACTAAACCATACGCCCTATGGCTTGCCCACAATATGTGTAAAATGTATATTTATATGCAATCTTGCATCCAATTACAATTGAAGCCAGTAAGTTTCTTGTGTAACTGGACATAGGATTGCGGCCATGTTAGATGAAGTAGCAAGAAGTTAGCAAGCATAGATAATGGTGCTAGATTCACAGCTGAGGTATGTGTGAGAAGAGAAGATAAACTTACTTTAACATACATATAGTCCAAATCATCAACACTTTTCCAGTATCTCTGGTGGTGCAAACTCCTGGTAATCTGAGCAGCAAGCATTTTCGCCTTCACAAGCAATATGTCCTCCACGCAGAAAGACGTATTTCTGAGAGTGGGCAAACTGATCAGCCACACAGTTCAGACTGACTAGCAGGCGTCTCCCAGCTCGTCTGCAAGACTGATATTACCCACTTTCAAAGCAACAGAAAAACCAACCATAACGCCCCTGTAAAGGGCAACGTTTGACAGCCATGTCAGATCACTGAATTCCTTCATTGTCAGAGCAATTTGACTTCCTTTGCAGCACAAAGAGCGAGAGTGTTTTCTTTCCGTGCCACTTGGGAGAATGATAAAACCCAACTGTCTTGTGATAGTCATCAAATGGTGATATTCATAAACATTCCTTCAAACATTACTTTTACAACAATTAAAAAAAAGGTCCTCTATCCATTTACATTAAGCAGAGAGCTTTAAGTGCTCTTACATCTTATCAAATGATGGGCTCCCAATTACTTCCTCCATTAAAATTATAATTTAACAGACAGGGAAGCTCACAGGGATGTTCATATTCCATAATCTGCACCATGAAGTAAAATCTGATGCTTAAAAAAAAGCGAAGGCTTCATGATCGCCCTCCCCCGTTTCTCTTACTCTTTATTTCCAGCCCCTGTCAACCTCTCCCACACTCAGGCCTGCCTCTCTAACCTCCTGCTGACATCCATTATATGCAAACAACAACAACAACCCCAAATTCTGCAAAAGGACTACTAAGTCACTATTGCAATCAACAAGACTATCATTCCGGAAATCTATATTCACGCCTATAAAACGGTCAAAATGGTTAAAAGATTACTAGCTGTGCCAGGGCATAGATGAGGATGCTTCACAGAATGCACATCCCATAGAATGCACATCCCACTGTAAAATAACACAGCGCAAAAGGGCAGCACCGAAACTGCAATGTGCATTCTGATGCACATTTGCATATCAGATTCATATCCAAAATTGTTGATACGGTAAACGATACACATGTATCCTCAGGTAGATAGGGGCATTAGCATGGAACAGCTCCCATACCCTGACAAAACCAGCTTATGCATAGTGTTGTTGTTGTTGTTTAGTCGTTTAGTGGTGTCCGACTCTTCGTGACCCCATGGACCAGAGCACACCAGGCACTTCTGTCTTCCACTGCCTCCCGCAGTTTAGTCAAATTCATGCTGGCAGCTTTGAGAACACTGTCCAACCATCTCGTCCTCTATCGTACCCTTCTCCTTGTGCCCTTCATCTTTCCCAACATCAGGGTCTTTATGCATAGTAGCAAAGGTAAATATAGGAGCACCCCAAGCTACATACCCTTTCCTTCAGAGGGAGTACAGCCTCATCCAGAATTTCCCAAAGTTCCAAACCTCAGAAGTGCTTGCCCCGAGTTTCCATCTTACCAGGATTCAGGATCGGGGGGCATTTTTTGGCTCTCATCCAGCCCACCACTGCATCCAGACACCAGTTCAAATAACCACAGCTTCTCCTGATTCAGATTTAACAGAGAAGCAAATCTGGGCAATAGCTGCATACTGATAGTGCAGTGCCCCCAGTCTCCTCATGGGTGCTCCCAATTGCTTCAGCTAGATATCAAACAACATTGGGGTCAAAATAGTACCCTGTGAAACCCCACAGCAAAACTGCCAGGGGCAGATACATAATTCCACAAAGCTATTATCTGAACACAGCACCGTAAATAGGAAGTGGAACTGCAATAAATATAGTGCCACCAATTCCCAATTCTTGGAGGTTGCCCAGAAGGAAGCCATGGTCCATGGAATTGAAAACCACTGAAAGATCAAGCAAGAGCAACAAGGTACCGGTAATACTCCACCCAACCCTCTCCTGAAGCAAAGCATCTATCAGGGTGATCAAGGTTGATGATGTCCCCAAACCAGGTCTGAACCAAGACTAAGACTAAAAAGAGCTTCCTCCAACATCATCAAACATTAAAAACTTCCCTATACAGACATACCTTGGAAGTCGAGCGGAATCCGTTCCAGAAGTCCATTTGACTTCCAAAACGTTTGACTTCCAAGGTGCAGCTTCCGATTGGCTGCAGGAGCGTTCCGCAGCCAATCGGAAGCCGCACCAGACATTCGACTTCCGAAATTCATTCGAAAACCAGAACAATCACTTCCTGGTTTTGATCGTTCAAGAGCCGAAACATTCCAGTTCATAGGCGTTTGACTTCCGAGGTTCCACTGTACAGGGCTGCCTTCAGATGTCTTCTAAATATTGTTACTGATCTCCTTGACATCTGATGGAGTCATGGTTTAGCATTCCAAAGATGAACCACAGTGAACTTTGGGCTCACCTCCTCCTCCTTGCTGTGAGAAGATAAGGAAAGTTCACTTCTCTTTTAGATTAACCTCATTTTAGCATGCTTTCTTGTGGTTAGTCTTAACTTTAGTTAATGAAAACAAGTCAGCTTTGTGAACTACTTTTTGAAGTTGGCTTCTTTCTACTACCAATGGAGAATACTATGCCCAGGTTAGGACAATAAGTTGAAAGTGGAAGCAAAAGTTTCTGAACATCTCGCAGCTGCACTGGAAGAGAGGGAGAAGTGTGCAAGCTCTACCTAGTAATACAAAATCATGTTTTAGCATTGAATACTAATGAAATAATTCCCTCTTACATGGGAGGGAAGGAGGTAACCTCGTTTAAGATGATGCCTGCTTACAAACACTTGCATCTATCATCTAAAAACAAAAGTACCATGCTTTTTCTTTAGAACTAATGGTTTTTCTCATATGTTAAATTACTAAAATCCACATGTATACTGAACGAAGATTTCTTTAGTCGTGTGACAGCTCCAGAGTTACATATTCATTTAATGGCAATACAGTGGTACTTTGGGTTATGAACTTAATTCGTTACGGAGGTCCGTTCTAAACCCGAAACCGTTCTTCACCTGAGGCACGCTTTCACTAATGGGGCCTCCTGCTGCTGCCACGCCGCCAGCGCACGATTTCCGTTCTCATCCTGGGGCAAAGTTCTCTACCCGAGGTACTACTTCCGGGTTAGCGGTGTTTGTAATCCGAAGTGTTTGTAAACCGAAGCATTTGTAACCCGAGGTACCACTGTACTGTTCCCCTGCTTAAAGCTCAAGACCTTTAGACAACATATTTCCCAGACACCTGCCTTTCGTGGATCTTGTTTCTCCAGTTCTAACATACGGTACCTAGAGAAACACAGGCAAGACTACACAATACTTACGAAAGGTGCTAAGAAAAGCCACCTCAAGATACAGAAACAAGATTGATCTGTTTAAGTGATTGTATTCTATAACCTTCCTAAATTAGGGGGTTGCTTGACTGTATGCTATAATATTCCCACTTCCTTCACATTTATAGCACACTTTTTACCATTTTAATAAATAGTCCCATGATAAATGATTCAGGAGAACACAGGTAGCCAAGGGTGTACCTGGCTTGTACCTGCTTTTTATCACATAACAGCTAAGCACAAGTTACAGCTACTAACTCTTCTAGATGTGCATCAGTACACATTGTGGAGGGAATGCTGCATACGGAAGAAACTCAAAAATCTGCATTGTAAAGGTATGGTATGTGCGAATCCACTCTTACTTGGCATCACAGCAGTAGAACTCTGGAATTTTCTATTTCCAATCCTCTTTAAGCTATTCTGCTGAACCATCTCACAAAGTGCTGATTCATGTACTGTGTCACATCACAAAGGAGCAGAATACTGGGAGTGGTTAGTGGTTCTCAGATTTGAGCCTATTCAGCATTTATCTACTAACGATCTGCCACACCCCAGAGTAAATTGGCTTTGCTTTAAGTGGCAAAGGAATTTAAGAGCAAAGCACAAGTGCCACTGTTAGGAAATTGCTAAGGAAGCCTTTCAGGATGAAGCCAGACACATGCTATAAGACTTAACATGATTTTCTAATGTGGGTATCGAAGTCCAAAAGCATGTCACATATGAACACCCACATGCTTTCCATCCTAAATTGTGGATAGACGTGGCCAAAAATTGCCTGACTGATAACTGTGTCAAGGGTAAGGAACACACAGGCTAAGTTGGTTAGAGCATGGTGCTGATAACGCCAAGGTTGCAGGTTTGATCCCCATATGGGACAGCTGTGTATAGAATCATAGAATCATAGAGTTGGAAGAGACCACAAGGGCCATCGAGTCCAACCCCCTGCCAAGCAGGAAACACCATCAGAGCACTCCTGACATATGGTTGTCAAGCCTCTGCTTAAAGACCTCCAAAGTAGGAGACTCCACCACACTCCTTGGCAGCAAATTCCACTGTCAAACAGCTCTTACTGTCAGGAAGTTCTTCCTAATGTTTAGGTGGAATCTTCTTTCTTGTAGTTTGGATCCATTGCTCCGTGTCCGCTTCTCTGGAGCAGCAGAAAACAACCTTTCTCCCTCCTCTATGTGACATCCTTTTATATATTTGAACATGGCTATCATATCACCCCTTAACCTCCTCTTCTCCAGGCTAAACATGCCCAGCTCCTTTAGCCGTTCCTCATAAGGCATCGTTTCCAGGCCTTTGACCATTTTGGTTGCCCTCCTCTGGACACGTTCCAGTTTGTCAGTGTCCTTCTTGAACTGTGGTGCCCAGAACTGGACACAGTACTCCAGGTGAGGTCTGACCAGAGCAGTATTCCTGCATTGCAAGGAGTTGGACTATTTGATCCTCAGAGTCCCTTCCAACTCTACAATTCTATGATTCTATATCAGGGGTCAGCAGACTTTCTCAGCAGGGGGGCAGTCCACTGTCCCTCAGACCTTGTGGGGGGCCGGACTATATTTTGAAAAAAATAATGAATGAATTCCTATGCCCCACAAATAACCCAGAGATGTGTTTCAAATAAAAGGACACATTCTACTCATGTAAAAACACGCTGATTCCCGGGCAGTCCACGGGCTGGATTAAGAAGGCAATTGGGCTGGATCTGGCCCCCAGGACTTAGTTTGCCTATCCATGTTCTATATTGTATTTCACCGAACACCTAACCATACTGGACAGAGCCATGATTGACTTTACAACCTTCTTTACTCATTGTTACTTTGCTTGCATTTGAAACACCATAACCCCAAGATGTACACAAGAAGTAACTGCTGTCACTCTGCCATATTTAAATTGGCTCTGCTGGATGTCTGCTCTTATTAGTGTCATTTAAGCAAGCCGCTTTAAATGTGCATGGGCCAATACAAAAGTGAGGATGTTTGTTCTGAAGGGTGTTTGGGAGGTTCCGTTGCATTTTTCTTGCTCTGTGAAAAACAACCCAACTAATTAACTCCGGCTGAAAAAATAATTGTTCATGGAGCAAAAATTACAAGTTTAATTTTTAACTATACAAGTCTACATGCATTTCAAAATACATCCCCTATGACCGATTTGTGGAGCAAGAACACACTTCCAGGAACAGAACTCAGTCTCCCAGAGTAGGCAGCCCTGCCCAGGCTGATTTCATTTCCTCCGAAGAAACTCAGTGTTCAGATGAAGCACTCTAAACCACTATTTAGCAGTTGATCTGCTCAAATTTTTCACAGCTTCAGACTTGTCAATCTACAAAGCTGATGGGAAACTCTTTCGCTTAGTTCACATTTTCCGTTAGCTTAGGTACTGTTTACACAGTGTCTGGGTTTAATTGGGAAGACTCAAACCTGTTTCTGTCTTGCTGTGCTATTGCAATTTTATGGCAAGTTTTTCCAAGAAAACTGTTTCTCTCTAGGCTACCAGTTCCTGCTGTCATATAAGTGAGCTTGAAAACTGATGATGAAGTATTTCTAGCCACCAGGAAGGAAAAGATAGACAGAAGAATTGGGTAGCAGTGACTAGCATCTTTTTGCAGGGGCTGGGAATCAAATTTCCAAAAAGCACTATGTATAGTAATTTTGAAGAATTGTTTCATTTTTCAGTAACTGAATTAACAGAGATGGTGGACTAGTGCTACTTTATTTCAGTAAATTGGAAGTAGCTTTATTTATTTCCAATCCTAGCATAACATAGATTTCTATACCATCCTTTACTGAAAATTATCAGTGTGTTTACACACACACACACACATTTATATTATATTATATTATATTATATTATATTATATTATATTATATTAATAATTTCCATAATATATTTAATTATATAAAAAGCAAAATTAAATATACCATTAAAGGACTGAACTCATCAGCCACTAAAAGCCTGCTTTAAAAAGTGTCATTTATTAATTGGTGTCTGAAAAAAATACAAAGTTGGGATGAGATACAATTCAGTGGGGCGGTAACTCCACTATTTTGCAATTATATATTTGTAGGAATTGCCAGACAGCTCAACACATAAAATCCTAGAAATGAATACATTTTAAGAATTGAAAGGATATATAAAATAAAATGCAGAAACACAGTAAAGCATCTTCCCTTTATTACTTTTATTTTATTTTATGATATTTTATTTATTATTTAATATTATTGGAAGGACGATACAGCACAGAAGTGGGCAGCATCTTATTAAAAGAAAAACAGAAATCGTCTTTTAAAAGTAGGGAGAAGTTAGAAAAGCACAACTTGAGATGTGCTTACCCGAGAAAATGTAAGCAAAGGTTCCTGCCACTTGTTTTAGAAAATGATGAGTTTTAAACAGCTTGCTCCTGACTGTACTTGCATCTATCACCACTGAAGTCAATGCATGATGTCATTAATGTGAACACTTATCTCAGTGAGAAGCCCATTATATTTATTTGGAGTTTTAACTGAGTCTCCTGCTGACTACAAACAAGGCCTAGGTACTTTTCTGCAGAAAAAACACAAATGTGACTTGTAGACACACTCAGACATTGATTCATCTGCATTTAGATCATTTTGCTTTTTCTTCTGGGTAATTCCTAGGAAATAGAATATGGTCTAAGAGTGGAGGAACTTCTTTGACATGTGAATATATTTCTATACACCATAATCACTTCACACAAACATCGGTTTGCTTGGTCTGTAGAAAGTGCCAACTCCAGCTAGCTCATAGATCCTGGTGTGATTCATGTCTGACAACACTTTACGCATAAATGCCCACTATAGTAAAAAAAAGATCCGGATGCTATAATGCCTTGTTTTCTTTTGTACCAATTACCAAATTGTGTAAATTACAATCTCCACATTAGCATTTCTCGTATGATTTAAACACAAATGAAGCCTTACATGCTCATAGTATCAAAAAAGAAAACACTAGCGGGCAGTTCATATTTTTATGACTCCTTCAACCCAGGAAAATCAGGTGCTCAGACAAATCCAACACACAAAGTCCTTTAATGTTGCTTTTAATTACAAAAAGTCTCAACTGCACTTACATGAAAGTAACGGTGCTGGAGGAGACTCTTGAGAGTCCTATGGACTGCAAGAAGATCAAACTTATCCATTCTTAAGGAAATCAGCCCTGAGTGCTCACTGGAAGGACAGATCATGAAGCTGAGGCTCCAATACTTTGGCCACCTCATGAGAAGAGAAGACTCCCTGGAAAAGACCCTGATGTTGGGAAAGATGGAGGGCACAAGGAGAAGGGGACAACAGAGGACGAGATGGTTGGATAGTGTTCTCCAAGCTACCAGCATGAGTTTGACCAAACTGCGGGAGGCAGTGGAAGACAGGAGTGCCTGGCGTGCTCTGGTCCATGGGGTCACGAAGAGTCGGACACGACTAAACAACTAAACAACAACAACAACCCCACTGAACTCAATTGGACTTACTTCTGAATAGACATGTATAGGATTGCATAGTTAGTCTCTTCTCCACTCCCCCAAAAAGAATGGGCTTCATAAGATCATTATAGACCTTCAGCATGAAGTTTACCTCCCAGTCCCTACTTACACTGGACTATTATTCTTCTACTTCAAATGATTCCACATGCACCAGAGATAAGCTTTTCCAGAGAAGCCAAACACTAATTAAAATTGTGTCCAAAATGAGTTATAAAATAATAGCTAGTTCAATAACACACACAGTTAAAAGTACAGACTCTACCCCAAAGCTAAAAGGTAAACACAATATTAATATATACACTTATAAAAAGTTTGTGTTCTTGTACTGCAAGCTTTATGAACCCAAACTGAATTCCACCAAGCAGAATTAAAAGAACCTAGACTGAAAAACATTCAAATGATGTTCCACAGATTGAATAAGAGGTTATTTGTTTTGAATGGCAAGACCCAAATTCTATGCTACCTATATTGTTCACAGAAAAAAATTAATGGATTGCATTGTATGGCTGGCCTGATGACTACCTAGCTAGCTAGGTTGTCTTTGTTATTAGAGCAGAAGATGAAGTTGACTATACAAAGAGAACCAGTGAAGTTTTGCCAGGAGACACAGCTTAGAATTCAAGCTTATAAATGCAATAAATGAGATTAAAATAGATATTAATTTAAATGCATTAGCGATGAGAATTTGACATTCTCAATCTCTGGGCTTCACAGAACGCCATCAGCCCTAGAAACAAAAAATATCGGTAGCAAAACTAGGGATTAATTTGAGAAGCATATTCAAGAAGCATAGCCACAACACCCTGAGCTAGAGAACTCTGTGACAATACCACATCTATACATATTGAAAAGCTGATATTTCACATATCATGATATCTAATGTGATCACCGGAGACATATGATGCATCTACCAAGCCCTTTTCCTCTTATTCTGTATAGCATATTTCCCCCATCAATTTGTATGGAACAAGAGAAATAGCTGGGGAACTGTTATCTCCCTCCTCACAGGCATTTTTAAATAAATAACAAGAACCTCCAAACGACAGCACGAGGCACATGACTGAGGTTCGGCTACACATGTAGTCAATGTGTGTGTTCCATGTCTATAGCTATGGCCATAATTAAAGTTTAGCTTGGGAACCAAGCGTGAGGCTGCATGCTGCAATTAGAGTGTTCTTTGTATGAGTTATCCCAACACATCACACAGCCCAATTCATTAGCACTGAAGCTTCCCCAAGGGAGCTGCCGAGTCAGGCTGCTAAGAGACAAGGAGCTTGCATCGCCTGCCCTTCCCTCCCTTGGCATAACCTAGCTTTCATCCACCACCAGCTGCGCATCCATGGAAAACAAGGGAACCTAAAAACCACCACTGCCAAGGACTGCACTCTGCATTATTTCCTTCCAAACTGCAAGTGTTTTCATTACTGTGCAAAAACAAACACCGGCTGATTATAAGGAAATCAAGCATGACTCATGCTTAACTAACAGAAGATGTAAAAATGCAATGGTTTGAGAGCGGGCACGTAGCTGGGATTATTATGAGCAGAATTCCTCATCAGGCAAGCAGCAATACAACCGACAAAGCAAACGCTCCTCCACCACCCAAAGCTCCAGCCGCAATAAATGATGCTAGGCTTTCAGGTGCCACAAGATGACAGCATGTGATGAAAATGTTAAAGGGGGGGGGGTGGAGAGAAATAGCTGAGGAAGAGGACATAAAACAAGGTAACATGTGAGCGAGCTGCTCCAAATGAAGAGCAGCCCCTTTGTTTTCTTCACTTTCAGGTCACCAGGAAGGAGAGAGGAAGGAGACGCAGGCAAGGCAGATGCTCCTCAGCCACAGAGGCCCTGACAGGAAGGTGACAACCGGCCCATCCCAGCCCCGCCACCCCCTGGATGTACAGGGAGGTATAATAGCATCGCGGAGTCGGAAGGGGTCCCGGGGGTCATCTAGTCCAACCCCCTGCAATGCAGGAATCTCAACCAGCTCGCCCATGACAGGTGGAGCACCCAACCTCTCTGCTTGTGAGGGAGGCCGGCTCCTCGTTCCCTAACCCAACATCCTAAAATAAAATAAAATAAAATAAAGGTGGGGATGGCAGAAAGAGAGATGAGGGAGAGAAATGGCTCATAGGGACCAAATCCCGTCTCCTCCATCACTGCTGTGTGTGACTCATAGGCACCACCATCGCTCGTCGAGGGCCTGGCCCCATTCACTACACACACACACACCCCACACACACACACCCGTCCCCTTGGCAACGAGGCCCACACCCCTCCCGCGGCGTTGCCAAGCACCCTGCAACGGCCTCGGCCTCCCCTCGCCATTCATTCCCGCCTTTGCAAGGCTGAGGTGGAAAGCGTAGTAGGCCTCGTTGGCGCCCGTCTCTCTCTCCCCGCCGCGCCGCCCCGCTCCCCGCCGCTCACCTTTGTGTACAGCTCGGACGCTGCCATGGCTGCAGCGGCGCTGCAGGGGCTGCTCCGGGCGGGCGGCCGCGATGGCAGCGGCTCTTCGCCTCCGGGCTGGAGCGAGGGAAGCGGCGAGGGAGGGACGGAGGGAGGCCGGCCAGGCAGGCAGGCAGCCCGGGGCGGGGCGCAGGGCGGGGCGCGCGCCGAGAGAGGCGAGGCGTCTTGCCGCGGCGCCCCGCTCACGGCTGCCGTTTTTCCTCAGGAGGCGGCTGGGCTGGCCTCGCCATGTTGCTACCTGGGAAGGGCAGGGAGGATGGGGGTGATGCAGGCGCGCAGCCGGCTCCCTCCTCCTCCTCCTCCTCCCGCTCCGGCTGCAGGGGCTCTTCGTGCATTGTGGGTACCAGCCGGCGCCGGAGAAAGGGAAGGCGGCCGCCGGGCGGCTCTCTCGCGGGCGCGCGCTGCCTCCCACCGGCCGCGCGGGCGAAGTGTCGGCGGGCCGAGGCGAGGAAGGAGCGACCTCAGAGCCGGGCTGCTCGCTCCCTGGCCGAGTCCGGCCTCCCGCAGAAACCCAGAAGAACCTGCGGGTGGGGTGTTGTTTTTGTGCTTATTTAGAAAAGGCTTCGCAGATTTGCATCGCGAGCCTCGGTTTGCATCCTTTCTCGGATGCATCCTTTCCAAGAGCAGGGCTGGATTTAGGTTTGATGAGGCCCTGAGCTACTAAAAGTAATGGGGCCCTTTATATGCCCAGCTGTCCTTTGTCAATAACAAATTGGCGCTGTTTTTTGTGCTGTGTGGTCATTTATGGACCTAATAGGTATCTAAAGCTATTTACACATGCAGAATGTAAGCATCCTATATATAAAGGCAAAGGGACCCCTGACCATTAGGTCCAGTCGTGGCCGACTCTGGGGTTGCAGCGCTCATCTCGCTTTATTGGCCGAGGGAGCCGGCGTACAACTTCTGGGTCATGTGGCCAGCATGACTAAGCCGCTTCTGTTGAACCAGAGCAGTGCACGGAAACGCCATTTACCTTCCCGCCAGAGCGGTACCTATTTATCTACTTGCACTTTTGATGTGCCAGCTGCTAGGTTGGCAGGAGCAGGGACCGAGCAACGAGAGCTCACCCCGTTGCAGGGATTCGAACAGCCGACCTTCTGATCAGCAAGTCCTAGGCTCTGTGGTTTAACCCACAGCGCCACCCATGTCCCACACCCTATATATAGAAATGAGCAAACCTTTGATATTTTAGGGAGCAGGTGGGGCCCATTATTTACATCATAGGAACCTGCACAACACAAAACACTTGCTGTATGTAGGTTTTATTTGTTTTTTATCTTATATTTTGGAAATGTACATCCAGGTTTTTTTCCTTTAATTTTTTTTGGGGGCCCCCAGGAGTGTGGGGCCCTAAGCTATAGCTTGTTTAGCTTACACATGAATCCGGCACTGTCCATGAGGCTTAGCTGGGCCTTACTGCGCCCAGATAAATTAAGCAAGCAATGGATGGGCCATGCAGCGTCCTTGAACAGACCAAAAAGTACAGTCGAGTCATTGACTGCACTGTTTGCATTCTGTTGCCATTTGATCCCGTGGATGCTGGGAGCCGGCCAGAGTGGCCAGGGCAACCCAGTCAGATGAGTGGGATTCAAATTTATTATTAATTTTTATAGATATCTTTTTTCTGTACACCCATGCCTGTGTGTGCTTGATGGATATATTTGTGTTTTTATCTTGTATTTTTATGATGTGAACCACCTTGATCTACAGTTGAAGGGCATAATAAAGATTTAATAAATAAATATGCATATACACACACACCTGCCAAGTGAAGGTAGTGCTTCATGCAGCTGATGAAGGGAACTCCAGGAAAAAGGTGGGCTACAATAAATTGGTTAGGCCTCAAGGTGTCACAAGACTCCTTGCTTATCTTTCTGAAACAGAAACCTAGCTAGTCTTCTGAAAGTTATTCACAGGTCTGTGTGCATAGGGCTATAGATGCACAAACCACAGAGCCTAGGACTTGCCGATCAGAAGGTCGGTGTTTCAAATCGGGTGGGGTGAGCACCCATTGCTCAGTCCCTGCTCCTGCCAACCTAGCAGTTCGAAAGCACGTCAAAGTGCAAGTAGATAAATAGGTACCACTGCACCGGGAAGGTAAATGGCATTTCCGTGTGCTGCTCTGGTTCGCCAGAAGCAGCTTAGTCATGCTGGCCACATGACCCGGAAAAACTGTCTGTAGACAAACATCGGCTCCCTTGGCTAGTAAAGCGAGATGAGCGCTGCAACCCGAGTTGTCTGTGACTGGCCTTAACAGTCAGGGGTCCCTTTACCTTTACCTTTAAGCTTTACTGAAGAAAGTGGCATTTATGAGTATACATGGTTACATAGTATTACTCTGTTACAGTGGGATCCTAAGGATATTTTCTCAGGAATAAGTTCCAATAAAATTCATTTCCCAAGTACATTTAGGATTGCAGTCTTTTGAGTGGGGGGTGCTTTCATAAACCTGTTAGAGTCAGCTTTAAGCAGTTACATGAAATGTTAACTTCAACTGGATCTGGGCATGTTTCTACAAGATTTCAGCTTCACGGAGATAATATTTCATATATCTCAGGAAGTTGGCTGTAGTCCACTAAAGTGTATGCCATACTTAGTAGATTTGTTACAGGGCATTCTTAAGCATTTTACTCAAAAGTAAGTCCCATTGAGTATATAGAGATTTACTCCATACTAATAAGCTAACACTTGCCTTCTAATAACTATGCAATCCAAACCCCAAACCCACCAGGTTGGAGAGGATTAGGCTATGGAGCAAGCACCCCTTCCCTTGGCAATTGGGAACCCCCATTGGAAGAAATACCCTCACCCTAGCAGTGGAAAACATGCACAATGTAGAAATCCATTCACTTACTGGCAGACAGAAGTCTTGCCTCCCATTGATCTGCTTGGAGTAATGTCCAAAACAATGAGACATGAAGGGCATGCAGCATGCATGGGAGTGAAGGATACAAAGGATACATATTCAAATCCTGCTCAGACTGCTGCCATGTCATTACCGCCAGGCAGATCCAAGCTATCCAAAGGATATGGACATACCCCAAAGGAAATAATGGGCTGGGCCTGATTCAGGCCCCTGCCCCATCTGGCGGCCATGTGTATGCCAGCATGAGAACCCTCTCTGGATGTGGAGGGGGCCCCACAACCAAAAAGGCACAGCACTGGTAGGACATAAACCCCATATGCACCAGTCACAAAACTGTCTCTTGCAGTGATTCTGCTCTTTTCTGGAAGGCTGGTTTCACCTAAGTGACATCAAACAAATGGTGGCTATCAGTGACAGGACTTTTTCTAGTCCAGATAGCAAGATTGTGGAATACCTTCCTAGCGGAAATCCATTAGGCACCTCCTCTTCTAGCTTTCAGCTTTATGCTTAAAGAGCTTTTATATTTCAATGCAGTGCTTGCCGTTTAAAAAAAAGTGTTAGAATTTTTTGTTTGCAGAATTGTTCTTTATCTGCTTACTAATCCTTTTAATTTTTTGTTTTTTCATACCATTTCCTTATTTTATTGTTTTGTTAACTCTTGGAAGTCACTTTGTGTGTGTTTAACAGAAAAGCAAGGTAATAATAAGAAGCATTTATCCCCAAGTAACTGCACATATAATCACAACCGTTGCTGCTTCCTCTTGAGAACCCACTCTGATGACAATCTCCAAATAACTATCAGATCCTGTGTTTCATCAGTACGTTCCATTGCTGTCAATGTGGACTTACTGTAGAAGTATATTTTGAATTGATCACTGCGTAAGATTACACACTACAGTTGCAATGCATTTCAGGCATGCAGACTAATCCTTTGAATGCTTACACAAGAGCAAGACCCTGTGAGTTCAGTAGGCTTTCTTCTAGGTAAGTAGTCAAGAGCCAGTAGTAGCTTTACATCCCTTTCAGCTCAGCTTAACTTACTCCCAAGTAAACTTGCCTAGGGTTGGGTTGCAAAATGTCCCACTCAAGTCAGACATACTTCTTAGTAAACAGGCTTGATATATAGCCATGTGTTTAAGAGCTCAGGGATAGCACGAAATGTTGAGAGTGGGGTACAGTATAGTGAATATATAGTGGTTGCCTCAAAATGGAGAGGCATTCAAATTCAGCTGTTGTTGGAAATTAAAGGAGCATCCAGCTGCTGTAATTAAGAGGGGCTTTATGTCCAGGAATACAGCATGCTAGCATAGTCAAAATAAAAAAATTCCTTCCAGTAGCACCTTAAAGACCAACTAAGTTAGTTCTTGGTATGAGCTTTCGTGTGCATGCACACTTCTTCAGATACACTGAAACAGAAGTTGCCAGACCCTTCTATATAGTGAGAAGGTGGGGAGGAGTATTACTCAGAAGGGTGGTGGGAATGGGAGATTGGCAGATAGCTGAGATGAGCATGCTAGCAGTGAGAGTGGCCGTAAAGCATATACTTAGGGAATCATCAGTTCATTTAATTTAGAGAAATGGGGAATTGAGGAGCATCCAGTTGCTGTAAAAGACCAGACTTAAGACTCTTATGCTAGATATGTTTAAAATCCAGTCCTAACCACTTATTCATAAGTAAATTGGGCAGAAAGTGGCACTTAGAGGACCCTTTGCATCCTATTGGTTTCAGAGGGACTTGTTTCAAGTATGACCAGGGTTGTAGCCATGCAGCTTATTCCGAAGGAGAAGAAGAAGGATGTTCACCTCATAGGCCTTTGGACCGTATTGATGGAACCTTCTTTGAAATAAATGTTATCATGATTTGTTGATTTAGGTAGTAATACAACACTCAGGGTGGCACTGTGGTCTTAGGTAGACTCCAAATGCTAAAAGGGGGAGCAGATTACGGGTATATAGGCTAATCATTCAGTTCTTCTAAGTGGAGTTCAACTGCATTTGTAGGAAGCAGGCACAAGATCTGGAGAGATACAGATAGAGCAGAAAGGCGGCGTGGTCTCAGGTTTCCATAGTGAGGAAGTTATAGGATTAAGGCACATCCAGCTATTTTCGGAAGCAGAGAGGTAGCAGGTATCAAGCCACTACAAGGAAAATGACATGTTCTTAGGAATGTTTATTTAGCAGTTGGGCATCATTTGTTTCATTTCTTCCATCAAATTAAAAGTACAATATATTCAGTTCCTAGATGGTCTCTTTTCTAGCCTCAGAGCTTCTTAGCTTCATCAAATTTGGAAGACAGCTGTTTATAGTTTGTTTTGTAATAACTAGCTGGTTAGAGAGAATGTGTGTGCACATAGACAACAATCTCACCACCACCTTTTCTATACAAGCTTATAGATCTATAGAAGTCTGTTCCTTTTAGACAAAATATGAATTTATATATTTGGTATTCATATACCTCCCCCTCCGCAACCCTGGAAAAGAATTCTGCATACACCCATGTTTATATTTTAACTCTGAGAGTAGGAGTTTCTGCATCGAGTTCCAAAATAACTTGAGCAGTCATGGGTAGTATACATATTGAGGCCTCAGCCAGCAAAATGTATTGGAGCTGACCTGACCTTGCTCACAAGTTCTCTGACTTGCGTAGGAAGTAAAGAATCAGAAGAAGCTGCATGAAGATCTCTGCATCTTCCTCTTAGCTCTGCTCCTCACTAGAAATGTGACACAGTAAGCCAAATCCCGTTTTTTATTTTATGATGCACACAAAGTTCAGGGAGCAAGTCCTATATACCAAGAACAGCCAGCATTTTATTTCTGCATAGTACAGTGGTACCTCGGGTTAAGTGCTTAATTCGTTCTGGAGGTCCGTTCTTAACCCAAAACTGTTCTTAACCTGAAGCACCACTTAGCTGATGGGGCCTCCTGCTGCTGCCGCGCCGCCGGAGCACGATTTCTGTTCTTATCCTGAAGCAAAGTTCTTATCCCGAGGTACCATTTCTGGGTTAGTGGAGTCTGTAACATGCAGCATATGTAACCTGAAGCGTATGTAACCCAAGGTACCACTATACAAAAACTGCAGCATCCACATCGTGGTCACTGTATGGTGGATGTTTTTAGCTGCCTCAGCTCTAGGCTTCCTCCTCATTATAGGGATTTGTTTATTTTTATTCATGTGGCTTTGTGCATACAGTATAGAACACCCCCATGTGTAGTATGAAGTGGTACAACCCAGGAAGAGGTTTAATATGTTTGTTCCAGCAACTCTCGTCTACTTTCGCAGAGCTCTAAGCATTTTGTATCGTCACATACATGTTCTGTGTGATGCAGGAGTGCTGATATCCAGTGAAAATAAAAAAATTCCTTCCAGTAGCACCTTAAAGACCAACTAAGTTAGTTCTTGGTATGAGCTTTCGTGTGCATGCACACTTCTTCAGATACCTGTGTAACACTTTTTCGGTGGTAGTTGGTGGTCAGTGTTCTGTTGGGAGGGTGGTTGTTGTTCTCCAGTGGGTTGAGAGGTGTTGTGTTGTGAAGTTGTTGTTTGTTCTGATTTGTCTTGTTGTTGTGTGTGTTGAAAATACTCCTTCAGGCGTATGCATGCACACGAAAGCTCATACCAAGAACTAACTTAGTTGGTCTTTAAGGTGCTACTGGAAGGAACTTTTTTATTTTGACTATGGCAGACCAACACGGCTACCTATCTGTAACTGATATCCAGTGACATCAAGATGGCTGGAAAGTAGACCAAGCTGCAACAGGGCTCAGTCTGAGTGGGAACTTCCTGGGGGGGGGGGAACTGCTCTGGAAGTAGTTACCACTGTGCAAGAGATGCATCCGATAGAGAAGAGCTCCACCTAACAGCATCAAGGCAACTTATTGTACCTGCAGTTTGTTCCTTGCATTCAAAGGAACTGGGAGTTCAGGAACTGTGAGACACACTCCAACATACCTTCAAGGCGGAGTGCAGAAAGAATAAGGATGCATTTTCTTGGCTGCCTTCTCTTAATAACAGAATGACAAGAGTGTTTAAATATTAACTTGCAAAGATTTAAGGATTTGCTTTCATGCTGGAACCAATCCCAACCATGTCTGATCTACCAAAGGAGGATGCTGAAGAATGTGTGCCATTTACAAAGAGGGATTTAAAATCAAGCCTCCCCCCCCCTTTTTTTGCTTAAGGTGCACCACACTTTACACCATGAAATGTGTTGCCCCCTTTAAAAGGAGAGAGAAAAATAAGTTGTAGCCAGGATGACCAAAAACAACACGCCTAGCATGAGTTGTGGTGGAAAGCAAGGTTAAGGGTACTTTCACACAGTTACTTTGCATCAAGGTGTTTGAGATATTAAAACTAGTCACTGATGAGTGTGTGTGGTTTAAGTTTTTACTTCTTGGGATTTTCTCCAGAAATGGCAAATCGGGGGGGGGGGGGGGAGAGATATAAAGACTGGCGTTTTGATACCAACATCATGTAGATGCTGCAAGGAGCATAAATTCCACAACAAACACCAACCTGGAAGTACTCTATGATGATGTAAATGCTATAAACCCCTCTCAACTTACCTTTTGTATTTGGAGTGCCTCAGGCCTTTTAGAGTTAACAATAATGCCTCCAAGTCTGATCAGCTCAACCTCCCCAATATAGAAACTTGTTCATATAGCTATATTTAAAGTGTAGATACAGTGCACATCTATTTATAGAATCAAGCCCAGAACTGTTATACACCATTTCCTATACCGTGTATAAAAAAAAACCAAGAGACTGCTTGCATCAAGTGGAGTTTCACCAGGTGCAATGCATATTATATTTTAGTCAACGTGTAATAAATGCTTGAGGGATGAAATCAATCTAGTCCTGCACTGAGTTTGTAAGTTTATCCAGGTACTTTGGGATATTGATACAAGACGGCTGCCATCACATGGCTATGCTCTGCCCTACGCAAAGCAGCCTTATTCTGTTGTATCTAGCTATTTTGGTCTTGCTCCCGCAACAAAATATATTGCATCGTGAGAGATCACTCAGTTGGCAGCGTGAGTGTGCAAGCCTGTGGTCTCAGCCTCTGCAACAACCTCTGCTGGGGAGGGTGTCATTGACCCAGTTTAGAACACAATAAGCCTGCTGGATCAGACCAAAGGCACATCAAGGCCAGCATTCTGTTCTCAGTGGCCAACCAGATGCCTGCGAGCAGGACCCCAAGTGCAACAGCACTCTCCTTGTGATTCTCAGCAACTGGTATTCAGAGGCATACTGATTCCCAACAGTGGAGGTAGAATAGAGCCATTGTGGCATAAGGTAAGGGCTGGCTACCATATTTCTTCATAATGGTATATCTACTATTCAGGGCTATAACCTGTATTTGGTTGACCAATACAATTTATTAAAGAAATAGGCAATCATTGGGCAGCCCAGCTGGACATTACTCAAACAGCCTTACAAACCTAAGTTCCATTGTAAACAACTGATAGACCGGAAGGCACAGGAGATGAAATGCGTTCAGCATGGCAGAGAAAATGTGCAGCTGCTTTCATGCTTTGAATGAAAGTTCCAGGTTCAAACGCCATTGTGCCCAGTAAAAATATAACAGTCACTACCAGTCAAAGTAGACAAGACAGGACAGATAGAACGCAGGTTGGATTATGTTCTTCGATTGTGAGCTAAAGCTGCAGTTTGCAGATGTCTGCATTCTAAGGCAGTCTTGGTGATCGATAAACTTCCAGCCAAGTTGTATGCTAGAGGTTGTTGAGCACCTTGGTTTTTGTATTAGAAAACACCAGATTCACTAGGCATTAAAGGGCTTCTCCAGCTCTTGCTTTAGACCCTATAATAAGAATCCCATCTGAAGGTTATGACTGTTCAGTTAAAGTTCAGGTTAATTACCACAAACAACACTTACATCTCATAAGCATAGAAACAAGCCTATTATGGAATTAAAGTCAAACAATAAGCTTTAATACTGTTATTAGAAAAATAGGTACTGATGTATATAAAGGTAGTTACAATAAAGTATGTTATATTTTTGTAGTTGGACATACACTACAAAAACAGGCCTAGTCATAGAAGTGCAAAGCAAGTTCTATTGGGACTTTTTAAGCTAAAAGATTAAATGAGTTGTGGAAGTAAACACAGTAAGAGACCAGACAAACTTCTACAGAGCGATGAAAACTAATTAGATGAATTTATTATGCATACTATACAAGGTGGATGTTGGTAAGGAGCAACTGAAATTTTCACCACTTCAGCATCAAAAATGCATTAAGGAATATATCAAACCAAACAGTTCTTTTGTGGCCTCTGCACACACACTCTCCTATGACAATGAATAATGAATGGATGGGATGGGAGTGAGGGGAAGAACACTTCTGAATCACTTAATTACTCCACTAGTTAACTACTGGGAAGAGTTTGGGGGTTACAACATACTGTCTTCATTATAGACGTACTTGAGCACTACTAATCACTGCATAAAGCTGATCGATTGCTAGACTATAGTGCAGATAGATCTCTGAAAAAGGTCATTTTATCAAATAGTAAAACTCATATTATACAGTATGTACACAAGTTTTACAGCTTTATCTTGTTGGAGTAAGCTTAAAGTTGAAAGTTAGTAATCCACTTGCTCTTCTATAAAATGATTGTTGATCTAGCTCCTTGTCTCCTTCACAGCATAGATGATCAAACTATCTTCAGTTGAGGTTTATCCAGAGACACAGGTCCAACATCAGAATGAACTGGTTGGTACTGTAGTATATATTCTTATGGATCACCAGCTTATGTTCTCTTTACAGTCTTTAACATTTTAATTCATTGGTGGACACGGAAAATTTGCAGTCACAACAATAATATAAAATAGCAAACTGTAACTGGGGGAATGGAATGTTTAGATTTACATGGCTATTTATACCTCCCTATATGTCAAACCAGCTCATCTAACTATGATCTGTGGTGTAATAGAAACTAGGAAATATTCCAAGTCATTTGCTGTTCAGAACTACTACTTTTAGGCCAGTCACTTTTCAGAAAGCCTAGCTTTTACTTATTTCTACAAAAATAAATTGTGAATGTACATTAGCAACCTTCAATAAAAAGCCACTTAATGTTACCTTGTTCCTCTTGCATTAAACAGAGGGCTGTTCTCCTCAACTTCACTTCACTAATAACAAGGTATTAACTTCGCTATTAAGTCTGTTTCAGTGAATATATTCATGTTACAGGGAGATTAAATCAAAATGAGATACAACCAATTACTGAATTACTTCCCATAGACAAAAACTGATATGCTAGAGACTTTGAAAGTATTTTCCTCATTTAAGACAGAACAGATAATGAAAAAACAGCCCTAATCTCCAGTATATCTAAACCTAACACCCAAGTATTTTAAGATACCCAATTTTGATACAGAAACAAGGTTAAGATTTTTTAAAAAAAATTGAGAGATGAAGACAATGGGAGTTAGTAGTAATCAGTACCTTTGAAACCAGGTCTCTTGATTAGTATTATAGGTCAGAACTAACATGATTATATTATTAGCTGTATTGTCTCAAATTTGCTTTTTAAAGGGTGGGGGCTTTGCAAAAAAAAGTAAGCTCTTTTGACAACTTTCCCCCTCCCCCCAAAAAAGAATCCTCTTGGAAGAAGCCAGCAGAGTCTTGTTTCTTTTACAGTGTAGGTAACAGGGAAAATAATATAAAATTCCTTTAGCACAGACAAAAATACCACCATAGATGTTAACTAGTTTTAACTGTCATTTCTATCCAATATGCAAGGCAAATAGGTCAATTCACTGAACCACTCCTGCTGTAGTATTGATAACATACTCTGACAAATAAAGACTTAGAATGTTTATCATGAATCACTACAATATATGTAAAAAAAAATTTCAGTAGCACTTCCCAATCCAAATGTATGGATTACTTAACAACTAGATGTTCTTTTATGTGTCAGAGACCTCTAATAGCATCAAAATATACCCATATTTTCACATTCCAACATATCCTGCATAGATTTTAAAAGATGCAGATGTTGTAGTAGCTTTGGAATACCCTAGTTATCTACAAGTTGCTTAACGTGATGTACTTACCTTTAAAATAATTTAGCCCCCTTGAAGTGCTTTGCCTTAAGGTATACCAGCTAAAGTGTTTTGTATCTATAGTATATATTTAGACTAATCACTGTAGGTTACTGTTGACACAGAGAAAGGATATACTAGCGAAGCCTTTCTATAATAGTTCTTTAAGTGATTTCCAGATTTTAAACGCAGAAGTCTGTTATTTTCAGTAACATAGTTTGACTCAAATGAGGATTGTGACTTTCAAAGGTACAGAATTATTTGTGCTTCCAGTTGGCACATTTTTTTTAAAATGTAAAGTTAACAGATATTTGCAAAAGTTGTGCAAAACCATCTTATTTACAGAAATGGCACAAAAGTGAATTCAGTCTATGCACATGCACACTTCATTCACTTCAAAAATGTGTTCTACACTACAGGACCAAAAGGAATACCAGCTTCAACAGGCAGTTGTCGATAAGCACGAGTTTTACAAGAATTACACCAAAATGAGCAAATATTGCCCAAGTAAAAAATCTATTGTTAAAGCTGAAGTAGGTTTAAGGCCATTCAAGTTCAAGAGCAGATACACAAATTAAGTCAGAGCCCCATGTTTTGTTTTGTTTTAAATACATGCTTTACCTTCTAGCAACTTGCGGTCTAAAACCTCTAGTTTACAAAACCAAACACAAGAAACACAATAGGTGGTTGTATTCAATAGAAACATACTATGCTGTAACTAAGGTGAACTAAAGAAAGCAGAAACATAAAAAAAATTGTCAAACCTGCTATGTCACTTGCTGGAACCAGCCCTACAGTAGCGAATAGGTAATATGTACATTTTTCAAGTAGATTACTTTACATTGCTCTAACAAAACGTGTCCTTTTTTAAAATCAGTGCATTGTTCTCAATTCTTCCATGGACTACACAACTTAATTCTTAACAGGACTCTCTTACAATAGCAGCACAAGCTACCACTACCTGCAAAGCGGTCAGTCAATGACTTAGTGGAAACAAAAAATGTGAGAAGTAACTATTAAGGAAATATTAAGGGAATGAGAAGATTCATGCAGTTCTGCCATCTAGTCAGCCAGCCAGCTTGCTAGCAACAAGAGAGGGTTTCCGCTGTGGAAGGTCCTGTGGAGTGGGAATGTGGTCACCTGTAACTTCGGTCTTATCAGGAGCTGCAGTAGGGAGTTGCTTATTCTTCATCTTTGCTTTAGCCATATTGTAATCCCCAGAATCAAAGTACTTTTGCTGTAAGGCAAGAAAGAATCGGTGAATTGAGTAGAACAGAAACACACACTAAATATACTACTTTCCCCAAGAATCGCCTAACTGTACGACATTCTGGGCTTACTGTAAGAACAGCCTGCTGGATCAGGCCATCTAGTGCAGCATCCTGTTTGTTCTCGCAGTGGTCAACAAGATGCCTGTGGGAAACCCTCAAGCAGGTTTTATATAAGTTGAGACAGGAAAACGAAACTTATACCTGATCAAATAGTTATAACCCATCAAATGTAGCCTGTTAGTCTAAAACCAGATATGTAAAGGCTAGGGAAGTTTAAGAATCTTGCTTAAAGCATGTTATTTATCTTAATGAACAAAACAGGTGTCTTTATATTGCAGCCATGTGAGTAATTAGCACCTATGAACAAACAGAGCAAAGTCTGAATAAAACTATTTCAGCCTTGCAGAATTATAAATAGAAATAATATTCAAAGAAGATTATGGGTTACTTTTATTGCTAGCATTTTCTTGCCATCAACAAGTGGAATTATTGTCTATTAGTAAAGGTGTAAAGCATTACAAAACAGGCTTCTCTTAATTGGCACGTCCACACTTTTAAGACAGATTATACTACCGTAGATTAGCAGCTGCAATTTGGGGGTTCGTTTTATAAGCCCAGTTGCCTAATACGCTGGGCAGCTCCGAGCCGAGAGAAAGCTGCCCGGCGCGGAGCAGAGCCCATTGCCGCTGCAGGGGGGCGCCGTCCATACCCAGCGTATAAGATGACCCCCGGCTTTTTAACCTCTTTTCCGGGGTTAACAAGTCGTCTTCTACGGTATTTGTTTAGGAAACCATTTGTTTATATTTCAGACAGTCCTGGTGGTGAAGGGGTTAGTGTTGAGATATGACTACAGCAAGTATGTTTCTAGACTACAGGTCCCTGACGATTGGCCATGCTTACTGAGGTTAATGATAGCTGGAGTCCAGAGGGTCGCAGGCTCCCCATTTCTGAACCAGAGAGATGAAGTTTTGAATTCCTGCTCAGACACTAAGCTCGCTGGAATGTTACATTGCATTTCTTGGTTCTACCATGGTTCTACCATGATTTATTATCTTCAGCTCATTTTAAATTAGATATAATCCAATATATTTTAGAAAGCATAATTGGTTTATTTTCTGTTTTTTTTCAAACTTTGCTCTGTTTAATATTTGCTTTCAACCAAATGTGAATAATTATGTTCTTATTTGTATAAACTGGGGGAAAGGAAGTTGGCACTGTTTAATTGCTTACTCAAATGTTTCTATCTATTCCCAGTCTTCATAAAGTTCTATATGGCATATTTTCTTAATTGCAATGTGTTCAGGTACAAAAAATATAAAGTTGAAGAATTAGCACACGGAAAAATATATTCACACCTCAGATTAATACCCCCAGTGAAATCCCCATGTGTCATTACCAGACAGTGGATTAAACACTAGCTGGAGCCAGTGATGGTTATAAAGTTTAAAAACTATTCTGGTGTATACTATATTATATAGGTAAAAGCCACTTCCATAACACTCTGGATATGGCAGCTATACTCCCCTTCAAAACTTGGTTACTTGATAAAAGCAGGACTCTGCAGGCAACTCTCAATACAATCACGAAATGTTGGAAATAACTTTCAGAACTACGGAGTTACTAGTCGAGGCCTTGGCGATTATTCCAGTTTCACGTGAAAAGATGCATAAAGAGGTCCCTCTCATCTGAAAGGTTATCCTGTAGCAAGTTAAATACAATCTAATCTTAAGGGGTTGTTAGGCTGTATAGTAAATTTCTTGGTGATGGAAAACAAGAGTACTTGCCAGACCTTTTGAAAAATGCTGTATAATGTTCTAATTTCAGAAAGCCTTTTAAAAAATTCACAGTATTGCTAAGGCATTGTCCACCACAATATTAATGTCACTTTTAGTACTGCTGCCCATTTGTGGTTTATAAATATTTGCTTTAGACATTTGCTTTATGCCTGTTTATTTTTTTGCAGAGGGACAGGACAAAAAGTTCATATATAATTTAAATAAATGATCACTAATATGGAGTATGTGAATACTTGAGCATGTATGCTTTCACTGTTCCAGTTTAACAATCCCCACCTTCACGACCAAGTAGGCCACAAAATACTCTGTGTTCCCTAAAGCCTTATTAAGTCTTTAAAACTAAAGGAGAATCTGTACCAATGGACCAATTTTAGTTTTCAAGTTAATGTAACTCAGTGTTTGAAACTAAGTAGGCACCAGTCACATTTCGCGACTGGCATCTGGCCTTTTGTGAGCAAGTGGAGATGTCTGGTGGCCACATTTGGCGCCTAACATTTCCATCTTGGCTGGCTGGCACTGCTGTGATGCTTGCTGGGCAGCTTGCCCTAAAATACATGACTCTTTTGCTGATGCCCTGCCCTGCAAATCAGCTGGCTTGCAACACCAAAACAAGCTCCAATGTAAAGAGGCTGTTTGCTGGATGCCTGATCTGCCGCTGCAGGTGTGTGAGGGTTAATGCTGCTTTGCACACCTCACATGTAGAGGGAGAACACAAGGCACTGCCAGGTACAGCCCAAGGGTAAGTGTCAATGGTGGGGACTGAGGCGAACCAAGGCAGAGATGCCTTGGTCCCAATAATGGTACTGCCCAACTGTGGATGCTGGTTTTTATTTTCTTCTGGATCAACAGTTACATTTGCTTTTTATTAAACTGTGTGTTCTTGAAGAAACAAGTAATTCACGCAACGTATTTTCACAGCTCTTTTAAGCAAAGTGTGAAGAATGCCTACTTTTAAAAACACACAGAGATTGGAGGGAAAATGTCAATTTAGAAAGCACCATGCACCGTTTGTGGGCTCTGATATGAAGTGAAGTATGCTTTCACTGAATCACAACTGAAATTGATAGGCCTTTACTGCCCAGAAAGCATGATTGAGGTGTTGGTTTCAAAGCAAACTTCTCATCCATATGAGCAAAACTGGCATCATTGCAAGCAGACAGAATAAAAGGCTTTACTTGCTTAGACAGACTAACTACACATGGTTCAAGCTTACTCACTCCTTTCTGGAGCCGCTTTCTCAAGAAATCTGAGCCCCCAGGCTTTTGTCCCAGATGAGGATATCTGGCCTTCAACTTTGCTTCTTCAGCTTTCTCAGGACTAATCACCTTGTCTTCCATTTCCTGAAAACACAAGGAATTAGTATTTCTACTACATTACTTATGCCTTCCTTTGAATCATCTTGCAATTTCACAAAATGCCCATCTTTAAATATTCAACCTTTATTGGCTAATCCCCCCACCAGCAATATATGATGTGATTAGCCCTATCAGTTTTCACATCCAACGTATACCACACTTACCGTATTTTTCGCCCCATAAGACGCACCGGCCCATAAGACGCACCTAGATTTTTGGGGGGGAAATAAAGGAAAAAAATTTTATTTCCCCCCCCAGGTGCGCTGCGCTACACCAGGAGCTTGGGGCGTGCGGAGCTCAGCGCGCCCCAAGCTTCTGCGTGCAGGCAAGGTCTCCGCTAGCGTGGGAGAGCCGGGCGCCTCTCCCAGGGCTAGCGGACTCCTGCGCTAATCCAGAAGCTTGGAGCAAGCTGAGGTCAGCGTGCCCCAAGCTTCTGCGTGCCGGCAAGCAGTCCGCTAGCCCTGGGAGAGCCGCGGGGCTCTCCCAGGGCTAGCGGATCGCTGCGCTATACCAGGAGCTTGGGGCGTGCTGAGGTCAGCGCGCCCCAAGCTTCTAGGTGCGCGCAAGCAGTCCGCTGCCGCCCCAAGCCTGGCGCACCCAGCAGGAGGTCCCACCGGGTGCGCGAGGCTTGGGGCGGCAGCGGACTGCTTGCGCGCACCTAGAAGCTAGCAGTCCGCTGCCGCCCCAAGCCTGGCGCACCCGGCAGGAGGTCCCACCGGGTGCGCGAGGCTTGGGGCGGCAGCGGACTGGTAGCTTCTAGGTGCGCGCAAGCAGTCCGCTGCCGCCCCAAGCCTGGCGCACCCGGCAGGAGGTCCCACCGGGTGCGCGAGGCTTGGGGCGGCAGCGGACTGCTTGCGCGCACCTAGAAGCTAGCAGTCCGCTGCCGCCCCAAGCCTCACGCACCCGGCAGGAGGTCCCACCAGGTGCGCGAGGCTTGGGGCGGCAGCGGACTGCTAGCTTTTAGGTGCGCGCAAGCAGTCCGCTGCCGCCCCAAGCCTGGCGCACCCGGCAGGAGGTCCCACCGGGTGCGCGAGGCTTGGGGCGGCAGCGGACTGCTAGCTTTTAGGTGCGCGCAAGCAGTCCGCTGCCGCCCCAAGCCTGGCGCACCCGGCAGGAGGTCCCACCGGGTGCGCGAGGCTTGGGGCGGCAGCGGACTGCTTGCGCGCACCTAGAAGCTAGCAGTCCGCTGCCGCCCCAAGCCTCACGCACCCGGCAGGAGGTCCCACCGGGTGCGCGAGGCTTGGGGCGGCAGCGGACTGCTAGCTTTTAGGTGCGCGCAAGCAGTCCGCTGCCGCCCCAAGCCTGGCGCACCCGGCAGGAGGTCCCACCGGGTGCGCGAGGCTTGGGGCGGCAGCGGACTGCTTGCGCGCACCTAGAAGCTACCAGTCCGCTGCCGCCCCAAGCCTGGCGCACCCGGCAGGAGGTCCCACCGGGTGCGCGAGGCTTGGGGCGGCAGCGGACTGCTTGCGCGCACCTAGAAGCTACCAGCCCGCTGCCGCCCCAAGCCTCGCGCACCCGGTGGGACCTCCTGCCGGGTGCGCGAGGCTTGCAGACACTCGCCCGAAGCAGGGGGAGCCCTCCCGAGGGCTCCCCGTGCTTCGGGCGACAGGCTGCCGCCCCAAGCCTCGCGCACCCGGTGGGACCTCCTGCCGAGCGCGCGAGGCTTGCAGGCATTCGCCCCATAAGACGCACCCCGATTTCCTCTTCATTTTTGGAGAGGAAAAAGTGCGTCTTATGGGGCGAAAAATACGGTAATAACTGTTTTCACTAACTGAATAATACCAGGGTTACTGCCCATTTTACAAAAATATGTACACTGCTTTTAAGTTGGGTAAAAATGCATGAACACCTAGAGATTAGGCCTGTATATTTTGTGATCCACCCAGCTGAATAACCCTTCAAAAGATGTATACCCCATTTCTCAGCCAAGAATGGTTCTCAAAGCAGCTTACAATTACAACCACACACAAAGGTTCAGTATTTCAATAATACTTTGCCTCTTCCCTCACTCCAGAGAAAGAGTAAAAGGCACTGCAAGTGGACTCAGAACCCGGCTAATAGCCCTTCCACTGACACGCATGTAGCTCTTCTGCAGCCTACGATAGGTACAATAACCTTGGTCTGCAAACATAGGGACTGTCAAACAAGCTATAATACAGCTTTGTAGGTCACAAGTTATTTGCACCCAGCCTACATTTATTGTCTGCTATTTGAGGAATCAACATGAGCCACAACCTGGGATTATGTGGCCGGGAACAGAAAAGCATCAGAATATCCATGTGCTGCCCCCTCAGATAACAAACAGATGCTGGACAGTAGTTTTCAATTAAGTTCCAAAGCTTCACTCTGATAATGACCTCCTGTAATATAAGTGGTGCTAATATGAACACATGGAATAATAAGGACACAATCCAAACCATGTAGGTATGCTTAAAATCCACTGAGTTATTGCGTTAAAGCAGGCTTCCTTAAACTCGGCCCTCCAGATGTTTTGAGACTAAAAATTCCCATAATTCCTGACCATTGGAGGGTTTGAGGAAGCCTGGGTTAAAGTATCTTCAAGTTGCAGGTGTGAAAATATTGTTTTTATTAAAAGTCAGTAAACAAAATGCAAAAACAGTTAATTGTTTTAGACTTTTAATACATAACTCTTAAAAAGAACCCAGACCAACAAACAACTTTATATCCCATGGTAAGACTTCTTCACTGCAGGCCAGTTCAGAACAAAAAAAATTACAGGGAGTTACGTAGTCTCCCCCCTCCAATGCACTTTCAGCCCAATCCTACACATATTTCCTCAAAAAATCACACCAAGTTTAATTCTGTCTACTCCCAGGTATGCCTGAGTAGAAATGGCATATTGACCCTAATTTTTGTTCTTTATAGGCTAAAGCAGTATTTCCCCAAACCTGGCAATCCAACTGTTTTTTGGGGACTACAACTCCCACCATCCCTAGCTAGCAGGACCAGTGGTCAGGGATGATGGAAATTGTAGTCCAAAAACAGCTGGAGTTTGGAACACTGAAGCATAAAATCAGTCCATTACAGCTTCTTTACTGCACTAAAGCAGCATCAAAGCCTGCCTCTTTTGTATATACCAGTAATGGCCAAACTTGGCCCTCCAGCTGTTGTTGGACTACAACTCCCATCATCCCTAGCTAACAGGACCAGTGGTGAGGGATGATGGGAATTGTAGTCCCAAAACAGCTGGAGACCCAAGTTTGGCCATCACTGGTATATATGAAACAGAATGCTGGCAATTAACAAAAAACTAAGATTTACACCCATGGGCATAAAAATGATACCTCGAAGCGAGGCGGGCTAAGGGGGCTCACGAGCCGCGTACGCGGGCTCCACGCTGCACGTTGCGGGGGAGCGAGCGTGATGAGGGGCCGATGTCGTCACATTCACGCCGCGCTTTCCCCGGCTTGCTGCAAACCAGACAATACGGGCCCAAGGAGGCGCTTGCGGCCTCGGCGGCGGGCACGCCCACCCCGGGCTCCCTCCCTGCGAGTTCGAGACCGCGAATGGGGCAAGGCGACCCGGAGGCCTCATCAGCCCGCCCTATCTCGCCGGCGTTGGGAAAGCACCTCGTCCCCGCCGACCAAGGGAAATAATAAATAAATAGTAATAGCAATAGTAATAGTAACAAAACGTGAGGCGAAAGTGGCGCCGCCACCCTACGCGCTGCGGAACCAAACGCGGGTGGCCTCGGCGGCGCCCCTCAGCTTTCGCTCGCCCAGCGCAAAGTTTTGTGGCTCCTGCTGCGGCCGTTTCTCCACGAAGGAGGGAAACTCGCCTGCCAGGAGCGGAAAGGGAGGCTCTTAAGGCGACGGGGGGACGGCAGGGATACCCACACTCGCACCCACCACGGAAACTAGCAGCACACATACATATACATGCACAGAGAGGCCTTTCCCTAGACTTTGCGCCATATAATGCGCGCGCGCGCCAGGCGGCTGAGGTGAACCAAAGCTTCTCTCAGGAACCGTCCCCCTAAGCCCCCGATAAAAGAATTTGGGCCCAGAGAGGAAGGCAAGCCGGTGTGTGAGGGGAGACTCCCCTGACTAAACTTTCCCCCTCAGCCAAGTCGCGGCCTAAGCTGCCTCCGCCGGCTCCGGACATGGCGCCTGAGCGCTCTCCTTCCCTCTCGCACCGCCTCAGGCCCGGCAGCGACGCCTCACCTTCTGCTCCTCCGCCGAAGCGGGCTCCGGGCTCTCCGCAGACATGGCTTCCACACAACCGCGGCAGCAACCCACCGGAGGAGAAAGGCCTGGAGCCGGCGATCAGCTGCTGCTGCTCCTGCTGGTGGTACCACAACCGCACACAAGATGGCCGCCCGCGGACGACGGCGAGCCGGCAGGCTCAAATTTCTGCTCGCGTTCCGAGTTGCCCCGCTACCCTGCCGCCCCGCTGAAGAGCAAATGGATGAGGCCGGAGAAGGGCAGGCGCGGGATATGCGGCTCTCTCGCAGGAGGATCACGGCTTGCAGCTTGCGTGCGTCACATTGCGCTCCCCTATGGGATCCCGCTCGTCCGCTGTGGCATTCTGGGAGATGTAGTTTATTGGTGCTTGGGACTGAGCTTGATGTTCTCGGCAGCTCTCCTCTAATGTAGACGCGGGTGTTGAGAAGAAGGGTGCCGTCCTATCCCCAATTACACGGGAGTAAACTCCGTTCTTGAGAGAAAAGCAATGACAAACCTAGACAGCATCTTAAAAGGCAGAGACATCACCTCGCCAACAAAGGTCCGTATAGTTAAAGCTATGGTTTTCCCAGTAGTGATGTATGGAAATGAGAGCTGGACCATAAAGA